>NW_004955440.1:14178931-14180709 GCF_000276665.1 Chinchilla lanigera
GCATGGTATCTGGGCAGGAGAAATTAAACAGAAGAATAGACCCCTGAAACAATAGAAAATGTAGAAGTAAGCCCATAAGTCTGTAGAAATTAACAAAATTGAGACTAATACATATATATGTATATATATACACATACATATCTGTATATCTATATCTATATATCTGTATACATATATATCTATATACATATATATAATCAAACAGCTAGTTCTTCTAAAGAAGAAACAAAGTAGATCAATTCTTACCAAATTTTACCAAAAAGGAGAGAAAAGACCCTCATTAATGCAGTTAGAAATGAAAAAAAATCATAACAGATGCTGCCAAAATCCAGACGATTGTTGGTAACTACTGTGAAAATCTGTATTCCAATTAACTGAAAAATTTCGAAGTGGACAGATTTCCTAGACACGTACAAATTGCAAAAACTAAATCCGGAAGACATAAATATTCTGAACAAGCCAATAAGAAGCAGTGAAAATGAGGCAGAAATAAAAGTTTTACCTCCTAGGAAAAGCCCGGGATCACTTCTAGGAGAAGCCAGCATCACTCCGGTCCCCAAAACAGACAGGGACCCAACTTAAAAAGAAAACTACTGACTAGTCTCTTTAATGAGGATAGATGGAAAAATCCCCAATAAGGTATTAGCAAATAGAACAACAGGATCATACATCATGATCAAGTATGTTTTATTCTAGGAATGCAGGGATGATTCTTCATAAACAAATCAATAAATATAATACACCACGTAAACAGAAGCAAGGACAAAAATCACATGATCCTGTCAATAGATGCAGAAAAAGCTTTTGACAAAATCCAACACCTGTTCATGGGAAAAACTGATGAAAATTGGCATAGAAGGACAGTATCTCATTCTGCTAAAAGCCATTTGTTAGAAACCAGTGACCAGCGTTATTTTAAATAGCTGAAAATCTGAAAAATGTCTACCATCACCACTCTTATTCAATGAAGTACTTAAAACAGCCAGAGAAAATAGACAGGTGAAAGAGATAAAAGGAATAATTTTAGGAAAGGAGGAAATCAAATCATTATTTGCAGATGGCATGATCCTTTACATAAAAGAGCATAAAAATTTTATAAAAATTATAGAATTACTATCCAAATTCAGCAGTGTACCAGGATACAAAATCAACACACAAAAAAGAGCAGTGTTCTATAACCCAGTAATTTTACTTATGGACAAAGGAATTAGGAAAATAATACCACTCTTAGTAGCATCAAGAAAAATCAAATACTTATGAATTAACCTAAGGAAGTGAAAAGCCTTTACAACTAGGAGAAAGGAGGTTTAAGAGACTATAAGAAATGGAGGATAACCCCCATTCCTAGATACTGAGAACCAATATTGTCAAAATGCCTACACTTCCAGAATTGACATACATATGTAATGCAACCTCAATCAAAATGTCAACAGCATTCCTCCCATATCCAGAGGAAAATTCTAAAGGTCCTATGAACAAGAAGAGACCCAAAAAAGCAAAAACAATTCTGTGAATTTATATCTAAAGAGGAATTTAATGATAACTTTATTGAGATGTAATTCATATGCCAGGAAATTTACAATTTTGACTTATAAAATCAGTACATTTTATCATAGTGTTGTCTACTGTTCCCCACTATCCAGTTCTATAATATACATTACCCAGAACAGAAACTGGTACCATTTCCTACCTCATTCCCCTCTACTCTCACTCTTGGCCACAACTAGTCTACTTTCTAACTTCATCGATTTCATGTATGAGACGTGATTAGAAAAAGC
>NW_004955440.1:14181349-14198942 GCF_000276665.1 Chinchilla lanigera
CCCCCAGCTGAGTCACTTCATTAAACTTGTAAACTTCTCACGTTGGCACAGGGTATCAACCATTGCAGTGACACAGCAGCAGCACACACAGTATATTTTTTTTGACACCTGGTGAAAACACCAAAAAGGATTTCTCCAACTGCTTCCAGAAGTGACAACAATAATGGGGTAAATGTATTCAGAGGTAAAGGGAGTAAAGTGTGTAATGCATTATCTTATTTTTATTTTATATTAGTAAATGTTTGCAATACTTAATTATGCACCCTTGCATGCCTGGTGTGTTGGTACCTATACATTTCACATCTTAGCCCTTTTTATTTCCCCTCCTGCTTCCCTCCCTTCTCAAGCTCTTGATCCTTTGCAATCTGCAGAAGTTCTAGTTCCCTGTTTCCTATTATATATCTTTTTCTTGGCTCTGTTAGCTATTTATACTTTGAGTTTCTTATATAAGAGAAACCATGTGATAGTTAGCTTTCTTTTTGTGAC
The DNA here is from genome assembly GCF_000276665.1 of Chinchilla lanigera. Lineage (NCBI taxonomy): Eukaryota > Metazoa > Chordata > Mammalia > Rodentia > Chinchillidae > Chinchilla > Chinchilla lanigera. The sequence goes on from NW_004955440.1 coordinate 14,181,836, forward strand.
ATTTTTTACTTGGCTTTATGGCCATTTTCCTACAAATGACTCAAATTCTCTTTATGGCTGAGTAATACTCCATTGTGTATATATACATTTTCTATATTTATTCATCTGTACCTGGAAGCATTTGTACCTCTTCTGGGAAGTACAGTATCTATTCACGTCAATAGCCCATGTTTTGACTAAGTCCTTTATTTGGGTATTTTTTTTTTAGTTCTTTACATATTCTAAATATTAGTCCTCTGTCTGAGGAATAGCTGACAGAAAAATTTTCCCATTCTATAGGTTATCCCTTCACTCTGTTGGTTCTTTCCTTTCTTGTATAGAAGGTTTTTAATTTGATGTGATGCCAGTTTTTGATTCTTAATGTTATTTCTTATGCAGTTGGAGTTCTGTCCCTCCCTCTGCCTAGGTCTTCAAATATGTTGCCTTTTAGATGACTGTAGGTTGTTCTAACACCTATATCTTTGATCCATTTTTCAGTACGTGGTAGGCGATGTGGGTCTGGATGCATTCTTCTTGTGAATAGCCAGTTTTCCCAACACCGTTTGTTAGAGACACTGTGTTTCTCTGTGCACATGCTTTTGGCTCCTTTGCCAAAGATCAGAAGGCTGAATGTGCCTCGGCTTATTTCTGTATTCTCTCCTCCGTCCCACTGATCTACATGTCTATTTTTGTGCCAGTACCAGAGTGTTTTTATTAATATAGCTTTACTATAAAGTGATATCCAGGGTTGCAATACTTGCTGCTTTGCTCTTGTTGCCTAGGATTGGTTTTGCTAGTCTGGGTTTCTCCTTTCCACATGTGAATTTCAGGATTGTTTCCTCTAGCTCTGTGAAGAATGGTGTTGATACTTCCACTGAAATTGCATTAAGTTTGTATATCAGTTTTGGAAGCATGGACATTTTGACAACATTGGTTTTGGCTATCCAGGAATAGGGGATGTCCTTCCATTTTCTGATGTCCTCATCAATTTCTTTCTTCATAGTACCATAATATTCATTATAGAGGTCTTTCACTTCTTTGTCTGGGTTTATTTCTAAGTGTTTATTTTTTTCCAAGCTATTGTGCAGGGTATTATTTTCCTAATTTCATTCTCAGTGGGTTCCTTATTGATATACAGGAACACCATTCTTACATGTTTGTTTTGTATTCCGCTACTTTGCTGAATTTATTAGTTGTAGAAGTGTTTTGATGGAGTTTTGAGGGTCTTTTATATGAATGATTATATTATCAGGGTATATGGATACTGTAACATCATTTTCTATATTGTATCCCCTTCATTTCTTTCTCTAAACTGATGGCCTTGGTTGAAATTTCAGATACTAAATTGAAATACTAGAAGGAAAGGTTCAATTTCAGTTTTTTCCCTTTTAGTGTGATGTGGGCAGTGAGGTTGTCATAGATTGCTCTTATCACTTTGAGAGAAGGCCATTCGATACCTATTTCTTTGGAGTTTTATCATGAATTGGTGTTAGACTTTGTCGCAGACTTTTTCCTGTATCTTGAAATGATTATGTGATTTTTGTCCTTGTTTATGTTTATGTGATACATTACATCTGTGATTTCACAAATGTTAAATCACCATTGCATCCCCAGGGTGAAACCAACCTGGTCGTGATGTATGATCTTTTAATGATGTATTGCATTCTATTTGCCAGAATTTTGTTGAGAATATTTGCATCTATGATCTTTAAGAAGACTAGACTGAGCTCTTCTTTTTTGTTGTCTTTATCTGGTTTTACTATCAGAGTAATGCTATCTTCCAAAATGAGTTGGCAGTACTATTTCCCTTTCACTTTCATCGAAGAGAAATGGTGTACGATCTTCCCTGAAGTTTTGCTTGAATTCTGCAGTGAATATATCAGGTCTTGGGCTTTTGTTTGTTGGTAGGGTTTTTTTTTTAACTACCTTTATTTCATTGCCATTGAATGATCTATTGAGAATATTTTATCTTCTTGGTTCAGCTTTGGTGATTCATATATGCCTAGGAAGTATTCCATTTTGTTTATGTTCTCCAATCTATTAGAATATGAATTTTTGAAGTAGTTTCTTAAAATTTGTATTTCAGTGTTGTCAGTTGTGATTTTGACTTATTCATTTCTAATTGTGTATCCTTTCAGATCTAACTCTTCCACTCATTGATATTGTATTTTTTAAATCTCTTTTTCTTAACTATTCATTTCTCTGCTCTGATCTATACAGTTTGTTTCCTTCTATTAATTTTAAGATTTGGATTGCTCTTACTTTTCTAGGAAATTAAGTTGTATCATTACGTTATTTATTTAAAATTGCTGAATTCTTTTAATGTGTGCATTCACAACTATAAACTTTGCTCTTAAAACTGTTTTCATTGTGTCCTAAAGTTTTGGAATATTGTTCTTCCAGATCATTTGATTCTAGGAACTGTTTCATTTACTCACTGATTTCTTCTCTGATCCATCAATTATTCAGTAATGTATTGCTTAAGCTCAATCTTATTTATGTAACTTATTTAGTTTCTCTGCTGTTGATTTCTAGCGTCGTTCCACTATGATCTCATAGTGTGCAGGGGATTATGTCAATCATTTTTTATTTATTTAGACATACCTTATCATCTCAGATATACATTGTGGAGAAAGTTTAATATGGTGCTGAAAGAAAATGTGTGTTCTACTGATGTTGGATGAGGTCTCTGTAAATATCTGTTAAGTTCATTTGTTAAACAGTGTGCTTCAACTGGGATATTTCTTTGTTAATTTTTTGTCTGGATGACCTAATTGTGAGAGTTGAGTGTTCAAGTCTCTGCTCTGAATGTAATGGGGTCTGTGTGTCATTTATGGCTAATAGGTTTTGTTGTATGAAGTTGGGTGTAACGCCATTCAATGAATGCATAGGTATATATAAAGTTATTTCTTTCTCTTTAATTATTCCCTTACCAGTATGTAGTGGCCATCTTTGTCTCTTCTGGCCAGTTTTGACTTGAACACTGCTGTGTGTTAAGTAGTCATTCTACCTCCTTCCAAGCTGTAATTCCATGGGGTATCACTTTTCAGCCTTTTACCTTTGGTCTATGAGCTTCTGTCACAGAAATTTTTCAGTTCACTCTTTATTTCTAGGTAAACATTTACTAATCTGTTTTTTGTTCTCTGTGTATCTCTCAGTAAAAGTCATTCCACTGACAATGATTTTAATTCTTATTTCTTTCATCTGATTGATCACAATACCCAGTGGATTCTACCTTGTAAATTTCTCTTGTTTATTCTCCCCTTTCATTTCTCACCAGCAGACACTGAGAGATAGTGTTCTAGATTATGAAACAAGCTTATTTACATCTGTCATCATAGAGTCATAGGCAATACATAAGCAAATAATTGTGGCTGTGTTCCAACTTTACTTATAAATACTGAAATTTGTCTTGTTTTGTTTTATTCTGTTTTGTTTTGTTTTGTTTGGGACAGGGTCTCACTATGTAGTTTAGACTGGTCTTAAACTCACTAGGTAGCCCAGACTGGCCTCAAACTTACAGTCATCATCCTGCCTCAGCCTCATGAGTGCTGGGATTATAGATATCCACCACCATGCCTAGTCACCTACTGAAATTGGAATTACATATAATTTTTAGGTGTCACAAAACTTTTTCCTTCTTCTGGTATCTTTTGAGCCATTTAATGTGAAAATCATTCTTGGTTCACGTACAAAAGCTGGCGGCAGACTGAGTTTGTTTCTTTGGGCTAAAGTTTGCCAACTCCTACTTTAGGTGGTTAAATCTACTGGTTGAGAAAAGTCTGCTTTGGCAATATATTCTTGAATTCCTCCAAAACCACATCTATCATACCATCCAAAGTTCTCAGTGATCTCAACTTATGGCTGATAACAAATGTTAAAAAACATTTCCACACTGCCTGTTGTAAAACTGTACTTGTCACTGTTGTGATGATATAGTGTGATATAATAGGAATGGGTGGATAAGGAAAACAGACCGTAGTCTGGTTCAACCACTTGTCAAGGGCTCGAGTTTCTCAGACCTCCGAGGCTCCTATCTCCTCACCTGCTCATTGTGAAGGGGTGTTAAGAGGCTGTGTAGCTATAATAGTAGGTATGAAGTTATCGCTAAGGTTGCGGTTGGCTTTCACTTTTATTGCCATTGTGGTTGCACTTTATTTTTTAATTAAAAATAATGTACTTTGTTGTGATCAGCTTTCTTCTACTTAACACTATCTTCTCTATTTAACCCTTTGTTTATGGTATACACAAGTAGACGTATCTATGATGCTTACAGATGGGTTTAATTTTGCGAATTGGTTGCACTTTATTATTGCTTTTACATTTGATGTCTGGCCTGGCTGCATGTATTTAGTGATACATTGTTCTTGAAGTCTATGCACAGGTTAAGGCCATGCATATGTTGACGGATCACTGTTGAAGTCTATATGTAGGCTAAGAATTGCACATAAATTTCCCTTAGGCATTTTGCCTTCATTATTCTCACACTTTATACAACTATTTCACAGTAATAGAAGTACCTGGTTTATTACTAGTAATACTATGAATATTCTCATCTTATATTGTATATATACCTTATCACTGCTGTATGAAGCACAGACTTTCTGTATTGTCCTTGCTGTACCCCAGCTTCCAAAACAGTTGGAATTTAACTCTCATAAATAGTTTCTGAGCAAATCAGTGATACAAATAATCCCATGTATTCACTTGACTTGCATATTACAGGGAATATAAAAAGGTCATGATAAGTAAAACGTTTTAAATATATAAATTAAACACAGTATTACAGAGAAAATCTGCTTTAACTTTGCTAAGAACCTCAAAAGACTATGGACCTTATTTTTTGAAAACAAAAAAACTTACTACTATGAAGAGATATACCATAAATAACTCTCAGGTGCAAAAATTAATTTTCTAGGATGTAAAATAAATGCAACCCTTTTTTGAGCTCTATGAAATCCTTTCCTTATACTCTTAAAATGTACAGAAGCACTTGATTTTTAAGCCTATTTTAGTAAACTTTCTTTTGATTGCAACAAGAACAGATTTGAATCAGATTATACAGAAAGAAAGCTTTCTGGTAAACTACTGGCATTCTTGTGGAACTGACGGGTGCGGGGGGCACTGATAGATCTGGAGACATCAGCTTTCTCCAAAGTGAAAGCATTGATGGAAGCTCCCAAGTATTGGGTCCAAACATAAAAACACTATTACAGAAGCCTGATGTCCTGAATCGTAGCTTCATGCCTGAATTGGGGAGCTGGGGCTGGGAGTGGAATCGTAACAGAGCTGTCAGCGTTGAGGGCCACTGTTCAGCATCTAGTTGAGCTGAGAAGCAACCTCATGATACAGCTTTTTATCTACACCTGTAAGTCTGACTCCAGAAAACAATGTGCTTTTTGTAATCTTCCTTAATTTCTCAAGATAAAAATTTCATCCCAAACTGCAAGGGACCTTTGTCCATTGAAAACTACATAGATTTTATTTATGTAATTTAATATTCAACCACTGGCATAGTAATAAACTGTTTAGTATCATGTAATATACAAAGTATAGTGCAGTGGCACTATTTGGTAATAGAGAAATTGAACATATGGGCTCTTGAGCCAGACTTGCATGGGCTTCGTTTCCAGTTCTGTGCGGGGTACCCAATCTCTGCCATGCATTTTCATTGTCTGTAAAAATGGAAGGGTTTCTACAAGATGAACCACCAAAAATCTTGTTGGCATACCACAGGAAATCTTTGCTCTTGCTCGGGCATTTGCCTGTCAGCTGGAGTAGGTCTAGTGCAGGATGGGCTCAGCTGAATTTGGTTTCAGAAGGAGGATAGGGCTAGGTATATACTAATTCCTGTCATCTTCTTTGGACCAAAAGATACCTGAGACTTTTTTTTTTTTTCTCAAATTGGTACAGAACAAGCTCAACTATATAAGCACATCTCAGGGCTTTTCCCCGCTGTGATATCACCTATTATTTTATTGGCCAAAGGAAGTCAAATTGCCAAGACCAAGTTAAAGCATGGAGAGGTGTACATTTTCTGATGGACATTGTAGGTGGAAGAATAGTAACCTAATCTACCACAGGCACAGCGGGTAATACTAGTACCAAATAGAATTGTTGTTATAATATACGTAAATGCCTAAATAGTTGCTGGCACATAGCACATGCTCAATAAATGTTATTTTAGGCATATTTTTATGTAAAATACACAAAATTTCACTGTTGTAAGGCTGTAACATAACAAACACTTGGCAAATATATCCTTTCATTGGAACCAAACATGCATAAGTTTTATTAAAAAGTTAGTCTCTATTGTTTTAATTGTAGAAGCAGTACATAAGATTATATATCTTTCAGACTGATTAACCAACCTCTGAGTGGTCAGATTGGGTATTGCCCACAATTATCTAATTGTTAGAACTCCTACAGATCATCAAATTCTACTCTCTCATTTTATAGGTAATGAATTAAGCCAAATAGTGAGATGTCTAAGTCAAAGAGAGAGTTGGATGAATGGAGAATGGATAGATGAGTGACAGAGAAGTAGCTGAATAGAAAGGAATACAAAGGAGCATACCTAGTTCTCTAGAAGTTTAAAGACCTCTGCAGAACTCTTCACACTCTGTCACACAGCCCCGGGATTGCTTTCTACACTTTTATGTAAATACTCTATTATTTTTTCCTGTCTGTCTGCCTTCCAGTGAACCATAAAAAAGAGTTATAAAAAGCTTTTAAGAGTTTTTTAAAACTGTTTTCCCCTAGCCATTTAAGAACAAATTCAAAGAGATGTCTGTACAATAGGATTTGTTTAAAATGCAAAACTGTGAAACCTGATCCCTACAGAAGTCTTCATCCACTTAAGTCAGTGTTATTGAGTATAGTTATCTGTTAGGATTGGCCTTCAGAACTCAAATTTCTGTTGAGTATATATTCTATGGGTAGATTGCCAATTATCAAATTATCATGTATTACTTTATCTACATTTCCAAAATCGAAAAGCTCTGAAAACCAAAACTTTGCCAAAACTTTGCTTCATAAAGCGCTAGATCCTAGCCCTAATCTTACATCTTACTTACAGTCTATAAGGCTACTTACAATCATTTAAAAAATCCTACTTGGAATAAAAATATGTTAGCTACAGCGATAGTACTATATTTGGTTTTAATGTACTGTCCCAGACTTCCTGGACAGAGGCTGGGAGGATGTTAAATAATTACAGTACGTGAACTGTATAATAACCTTTTAAAGTCAAAAAAAATTAATTCTGAAACCCATCTGGCCTCTAAAGAAACCCTGGAACTACAGAACCTGTAGGAATGATAAGTCCTATGAATGGAAACGAAGCACATATTGATAGAGATGAAGGCCAGTGGGGGGGAGGATAAATGTTGGAGGAGGTCGTTTAGTTAGAACGATGAGGGAAGTCTCTGCTAGCTTCTCATTCAAGAAGCCTGCCATGGGCCGCTTAAGGAAAAAGAGTGTGTAAGGGACAGGGAACAAATGCGGCTAACTGGGGAACTGTTCGGAGTCTGAGGGAAGACCGCATCAAAGCTCTAAACCAAAAGAATGTTTAGCGCATTTGAGGAAGAACATGAAGGGCACTAGGCTGTGATGCCCCAAGCATTGAAGGAGTGATTGGATAGGCTGCCAGCAAGGAACTGGGAGATCAGACGTTTCAGGCAAATATAAAGCCTTTGGCTCTATCATAAATGTTTGGGGGATTTTGACAGTAAAGCACTTTAATCCTACTTTCCTTCTACAGAGCCTCACTTTGTTGCTCCATGAATACTAAACTATCGTTCTTGTGCTGTGTATGTAGTAGGTCATTGCACTAAGAAGAATTAGGGAAAAAATGATCATTAGTCTGCATGAAATTGAGAAATTGAATGGTGACCAGTCATAAAAATGCTTTTTAAAAATAACATCTTAGGTATCCATTAAACAAGTGTTTTGCTGTATACCAGCAATCTAAGTATTAAGGTTTTCATTTCTCCTTCTAAAATTCTCTAGTCTTAGAGAAGTTAGCTTGGTGTTTTAATGCTCTTCCCAGCCCTCCCACTCTGTCCTCAAAGACTCTTCTGTTGAGAGACAGAGGAAAGAACCTCTGAGTTTGGAACAGTAACTGGTTTCTCGGGCTGAGTCTGCCATGAACTCACTATAATATTGGTTGAGTTCCTTGACCTCTCTGGATTTGTTTCCCATAGTGCAAAATATGGAAATTGAACTGCATGATTGGTACAGCTCTTTCTTTTTTAATGTGTTGTCAAAAATATAGTAAGTCATTTGTGTTGGACTTTAACATGTGATTCTAAATGAGATTTCATAAAAGCCTCAAATTTTTTTTAAATAGGAATCGAAGAGAACCTATTGAATAATTGGCTGTCAGTTCAAAACTGGTAAACTATCCTTGTTTCCTTTCAGCAGGACCGAGTAAATACCAGAAACCAACAGCACAGACTATTTTTCATCAGTCCACAGAATCCTAATACTTCTGTAACTCCATCAAACACAGAGGAATGACCGCCTTGGCAGATGGCCACAGAGGATGTCAACAATTTTTTGGAGGCAAGTTATAAAATATTTGTGTCACAAGCCTTCTGTTATTAACTATGTAGAAACAGGTAGAATTATCTTAGGTTCCAAAGAGTAAAATCTCTAGTGAAATCTATAGTTATAGGCATAACTATTTCTATCGTTTTTTTCTTTTTAGCACTGTTGAATGTCAGAAATTACATTAAGATGCTTTGCCCTTTCCTAGAGTATTATACAGAACAAGGCAACATTAAATCTCTAATAAAAATTGAGGATTTAAAAAACAGGAGCTAAGTGAATATAGTTGAAAATAAAAGTTGTTTGTGTCTATGTGCATATCATATAAGTGCAAAATAGTAAATATATTTAGAGAATAAATTATTTTCCATTTATCTTAGCATTATCTGTGCTAAGTGTTTTTGTTGTTTCAATAATTCCAGCATTTTTCCCAGATTTTTTTTAATGAAATCTGTTAATACAGGAGACTCATAAAATATAAGGTTATGAAGCATATAAAAGGTTCTCATCCCAATATTTTGGAACACATTAGATTTCATTGAATTTTTAGTTAAATTCATGGCAGCTACTATTGCTTCTGGAAGAATCATTGGACAAGGGTTATGGACTACAATTTAAATGAATTATAATACCTCTTAAAATGAAAGTTTTCTTAGAAAGAAGTTGGCCATAACTGAAGAAAAAAATCATAAGAAATCTGCCGTCTGTGCCACATTCATGAAAAGGACTTATGTAGAGAGAAACAAAGTAAAATATAAACTTAAAAATATAAGTAGAGCACACTAAAACTGAATTTTTAAAAGGATTTTATACAAGTACAGAAATGGTAGATATGCTCAGAATTTTTTTGTTAGTGTTAATTCAACTCAAGCCTAAGGTCATTCAGCAATCATGACTGCTTTTCAAGTTGTACGTGGAAGAATGCTCTCAGAAGTAAAGGAGACCATAAATGTTTAAAAAGCCCAGTGTGTAGCTTCAGAGTTATTTTTCAGTATCTAGAATCAAACTTAATTCTTGCTTTTCTGTTGGAGAAAATTTTGTCTAATTACTTTCAATTTATTCTGCAACATTTTGGGCAGCAAATCCTGATCACCAAAGAAAAAGCAGCTGTGTTGCCCTGGCCTCACAGTTATGCCCGCAGTGTTACTGTGCAGTGCCTGGGCTTTGTCACGTCGTGAAGTGCTTATCCACTTGCTGCCTCCCGACCAGCGCCTCACCTTTCTGACCTGCTGATGATCTATGCCCTCTATTTTTGTCTTCAAAAAAACAGACTCCACTGCATCCTTCAGCAATCCAATTTAATGTAACAGGTCTCAGAAGCAGGAAATTCTTTACTTTTTATGTGCTTTTATTACATACCTTTCTAAAACTTCTTTCCTCAGAATTATACTTTTAAACATTTTTTGAATGTTTTCTTAGTTTGCATAACCACTTAACTATAGTACAAGGGATTGAACCCAGTGCCTTCCTCTATACTATGGTCCCAGCTGTCTCAGCCCCTGACCTTTTTCTTTTTTTGAGACAGTCTTACTAAGTTGCCTAGGCTGGCTGGAACTTGAAGTCCTATTGCCTCAGCCTCCCAGAGTGCTTGGATTACATGCATGCACCACTGCATGCAGCTTTAACAATACTTAAAATTACTAAAATTTTAACTACTTTTCAGTTACTAGAACTGGTTCCCATAAACCGTGCTTCTGCAAATTATCAAATTTCTTCAAATTCACTTTTCTGACATTTCCTTTCTGACTCATCCACATTGCATATCTTATTTTGAATTGTTATTTTTTAAACAACCGCATCTCTTCGAAGGTTAATTTCTATTTGTTCCACATTATGAAGAACCAGGCCTTATGTTCTTTTATTAATTTCATTCTATATGATTAGTCATTGATAAGCCACAATATTTATATTTCTGATACAAAGTGCTATTTCATTTATTTCCCACAGTTTCAGCATTATTTGAAAGTGATAGTAATCTTTTAGAAACTTTTGAAGGGAAAGAAAGGCAGTAGAACTGAGCGGGTATGATTTATAAGCCTGGTATCCAAGAACAGAAATTCATAGAAGATTAAGACTAACTGATTAAGCACAGCTGTGCCATTTACTAGCTATGTGAGCGTGGGTGAATTAACCCTTGGATCTCCAGTTGTGTATCTTTAAATTTTGAGTGCCAATAATAATGTAATTTTGATAATTAAACTGATGCATAAGTAAAATGCCTAGACTTTTAGGTATTATCTTTTCCTCTGCTTTTGCCAAATGATTAAAAACAAGTTTCCTCATAGTAAGTTCAGCTCATCTAAAGAATAATGAATTTGTCAATATTCATGCCAGATTTGTTTTACCTCCTCTGTCTGTTCTGCTAGAAAATTTTGTTTAAATTGAAGTGTCCCTACAGATTTAAAGTTCCTGTTCAAAACTGTAGAAATGCAAGTTATCCAGAAATCATCATTAAAAAAGTTGTACCAATAGATGCTAAAGTAATCTTGTAAAAACTAAATTCATTCCAAATTTTATAAGAAATTGTTGTGTCTACAGATTCACTAAAATTTTAACTTTATATTCAGCAGTATTGGGGACACGTTCCATTAACAGGAAGGAGTGATTTGAGGAAATCTTGTTGAGTAATGTCTTTTATGTGTACATTAGTAAGATCTGTATTTAGTCTGATGCACACACTAAAAAATAAAAGTAAGCAGGCAGTTTTGTTCTCTGTATTGGCTTCCTAGCTTGTTATAACAAGTTACACAGCCTTGATGACTTAGCAGAAATGATTCTCTCACCGTGGAGAAGTTAGAAGTCCAAAACTCAGTTGTCAGCAAAGAACACATGCCTTGACACCCGGAGAGCAGAGCTGTCCTGTGCCTCTCACTTAGGCCCTGGGGTTCTCGGCCCATTGTGAGACCCCACCCCCCGTGTGTGCGCCTCTCCACTTCTCAGAGGGACCCTGTGGCATCGGGCCAGGGCCCACCCTCATTCCGGGTCACTTCTCAACTTGCTCAGGTCTACAGCAGAAAAGCAAGTCACATGCATAGCTACTGTGGATTAGGACTTCAATACAGCTTTTGGGAGAACGTAGTTCAATCCATAACACCATCTTATTTTTTTAAACTGAAAATAAGGAAGGAAGAAGAATTTTTGAAATAGAAAATGTCCTAGTTTTCAGCCTCTGGAAAGAGACTGCTTAATTTATAACCAGACATGAGTAAACACTTAATTTTTTTATTTTTATTTTTATTAGTATGTATTTGCTGTACATAATGATCACATTAATCATAGGAAAGTTGTACCTGTACATAATATGTCTTAATTCCTCTTTTTTGCCCTCTTCTCCCTTTGACCATTTCCCAATGCCCTCTGCCCATTTCCCTCTTCTCCCTTTGACCCTTCTTCCCTTCCCATTTACAAAACCTTTGTGTCCATTTTTCCCCTTCCATTCTGATTTTTTATAGATCCCTTTTTTCTCTCTTCCCTTCCCCTCCTCCCTCCTTTGCTCCCCTTCCCATTTGAATATGTCCTTCCTGCTTCCCAATATCTATCCTCTGCTTTGCTCCTTATTTACCTTTGGGTTTCCCACACAAGAAAAACAATGCAGTATTTATACTGTGTCTAATTTATTTTCACTTAACATTATAGACTAGAGATGCATTCATTTATCTAAAAATGACTGAAGTTTATGCTTCCTTATGGCAGAGTAGTACTCCATTATGCATAAATACCACATTTTGTTTATCTCTTCATCTGTTGATGGACCTATGGACTATTTCCAAGATTTAGCTTTACAAATGGTGCTGCTATAAACATGAGTATGCATATGTCACTGTGGTATGATGCTTTTAACTCATTCAGGAAAATACCTAGAAGGGGCACAGCTGGGTCAAATGGAATGTCTAGATTTAGGTTTTTTGTGGACTCTGTATACTGATTTCTATAGTAGTTGTTCCAATTTATGCTCCTACGAACAATAGAGAAGGTTTCCTTTTTCCCCACGATCTTGCCAGTATTTATTGGTTGACTTCTCCATTCCTTCTGGAGTCATTGACAGTCATTTCTAGAGTGAGAGGGAATCTCATTATTGTTTTAATTTACATCTCTCAAATGACCTGTGATGTTAAACTTTTTTAATATATTTATTTGCTCTTTGTAATTCTTCATCTGAGAAGTGTCTATTCATTTCAGATGCCTATTTTTGGACTGGGTCTTTAAATTTGGGTCTGTCTTAATTACTTTTCTCTCATTGCTGAGACAAAATATCTGATGCCCAGAATTAAGGAAGGAAAGGTTTATTTAGCTCACAGTTTGTGGAGGTTTCAGTCCATACTTGGCTGGCTCCAAGGCAGAGTGGCACATGGCACAGAACAACCATTCATGGCAGACAGCGAAGCAACAAGAGCAAAAGGGAGGAGCAGCAGCAAGCAGTCTAGTTCTCTTTCTTACATATGCAAACTACCCACCGAAGGGCAGGTGTAGCACTCACACCCATAATCCCAGCATTGGATCATGAATCAATCATAAACTCTGAAAGCTCACCCCATCACTGCACAAGGCTTTGGGGGGACACTCAGGCACAAACCATAACAGAGTCCAAAATTTTTTAAGTTATTTGTGTGTTCTAGATGTTAGCCCTTGGTCTGAGGAGTAGCTGGTAAAAACTTTTTTCCCATCCTATGGGTTGTTTCTTCACTCTATCGATGGTTGCTTTCACTGTGTAAAAGCTTTTTAATTTGATGTGACCTCACCTGTTGATTCTTTGTAGTATTTCCTGTGCAATCAAGGATTTGTTCATAAAGTCTTTGCCTACACCTATGTCTTCAAGAGTTTTACCTATTCTATCTTCCAGCAGATTAAGTGTTCCCATTTTTATATTTAGATCTTTGATCTATTTAGATTTTAGTTTAATGCATGGTGAGAAATGTGGGTCTAGAGTCAGTCTCTGGCAACCAGTTTTCACAGTGCCGTGTACTGAAGAGTCTATCTTGTGTCTGTAAGGCACTGACAGTCATTCCTTTTGTGTATTTATTCCTTTAGCAATTTTATTTTTTTTATTTTAAGAAGTAAAAGAGGGAAAACATATTAACAAATAGACGTCCATTTACAAAATAGCATAAAAACAATACAAACAAAACAGAGTTACAGACAAAGTTGTAGGAAATTAACAATGGTTATTGTATTACTTATTGATATCTTCAAAGTGGTTTCTCAAGAAAACAAATAGAGACATACAAGATTGATCAAACAAGTAATCATTAACTGTTCCTTTGTGTAGAGCAATAGAAGACAGTACTACAACTATGTTAGCTGTCCTGTATATATATACTTACATAATTTCCCCTTCTTTCCCTTTTCTTTTCCCACACCCCAGTTGCCCTTTACTTTTGGGCATTTTCCTTTTGTTTCACAGTGCCTATCATACCTCCTAGTTTTTATTCACTCCTTCAGGTCTTACACTAGTGAGACTCCTTTAGCTATTTTAAAAACTTTTGCATGCTTGTGTATGGACATGAAAACAGAATACACGAAGTTTGATAACCCTTACAAAACTGTATCGTGGAGGCAATTACATCATATGTTTGTATACATCTATTGGTTATTTCCATTACCATTTAGATACTGATTGAAGTGTATATAATAGGAATTCCAGTATATTTAACTCTTTAGAAAGAAATTGTCTTCTGATCTCTGGAAAAAGTGTCTTCTTCATCCTGGGTCTCAGAGAAAAACTCTATGCAATTATACATGGTACCTTGGTTTATAAATGCTTTTGTTTGCAAACAGTTTGGTTTACAAACAGAAGCATTTAGAAAAATGTTGGTTTTGTTTGCAAACTCTATATGGGTTGATAAACATGACCGCAGCCATCTATCCCACGAAAACATAAGCGTGGCCATCCTTTCCAAAATAGTAGAACAAACTAAGTTTGTGGACCGAGGTACCACTGTAGAATATATTATATAATTACTACTAAAAAGTAAGATTAAAATCCTGATGTTAACTATTATTATTGTCCCTTGCCTGCTGCCTTCTTTACTGAGTAGAGTTGCTCTTTTAAACATTTGTCTTTAAATTATGTATGCTTTTTTATTAGTGTATGCTTGCCACAAGTAATGATTACTTTTATTATGGGGAGTGGGTACTTGTCCATAACACAGCTTAATTCTGTCCTGTCTCCTTTCCCTCCACACCTCCCTCCTTTGGTTTTGATGCCACCTTAGAGGAGAGCCCAGTTTCCTGGAAGAAAAGCTGCTGTGGGTAGAAAAGCAGCATCTCTGTAAGAAGCCAGTGTCCTAAGCCTTGGAAGACAGGACTTGATTAATTCCAGAGTCCCCAAGGGAGTAAAGAGAAAGGAATTCTTAAAGGAAGTCTAGTTCTGGCTTCAAAGAATCAAAGTGAAAATAGCAATACTTATTTCCTGTTTTCTCTGTCTGTTTTCCAAACAACTTAAGAACAGGAAAATAACTTCCTACATAAAATCGAGCTACCTTTATTTGCTTAACTTCCCATATTACAGAGTTTTAGTGCTTTTTGTTTTATTGGATTTTTAGTGAATCACTCTGCTTTTAAACTCTGTAATAGAATTCACCTGCAATACTGCCAGAGAGATGAGAAGAAACCACAGAACTGGACAGGCATTCTTCAAAAAATGCATTACTGGTGTGTTCCTTCAGAATTGGTTGTTAGGTTTTACTTTTATAAAAGCACTGATACTCATAAGAAACAAATAACATGGAAAAATTCGGACTAAAAAGTAAAATTTGCCTCACTGTTTCTAGTTCGCATAGATAACCTGATTAATTTTTACCTATTATTTGAGAAGTCTATCCACATGTGAATGTGCCTATGTCTGACGCACAAACATACCCTTGCATATACTTTTTTATATGAAGGCAGCTGACGCATTGTTTTTTGCTGCTGGCCTTTCTACTATTTATTTTTAATTATTGATTTCTAAGAGCTCATTGTATAATAATAAAATGTACCTTTTTTCATGTGTCTCTAATATTTTTCTATGGTTTAATTTGTCTGTCACCTTTTTAAAGTTAGTTCCTTTTTTTCCACAGAAAAATTTTACATTTTTCTCCAACCTGATGGCTTAGTTGCTTTATGTTTAAAACTTTAAGTTATTTGGAACCCTGGAAGTATTCTGGCGGCTCTTACTGAATAATCTCACCTTTCTTCACTGACTGAAAATACAATCTTTATCACATATTAAAAATGCTGTGTATACTGGTGTTTATTTCACAATTCTCCAATATACATTTTTCTGCTTGTTTCTTCCTTCTCGAGAACTAAATACTTTAATTTCTTCATCTTTTAAATTCTGTCTAAAATCTAGAAGGGCTGGCCAGCTCTTTGCTCTTCTAATTCTTCAATTTCTCAAAACATTTCCAGATTATGAGTTACTTTTTAGCAGGTAAACTTTAGTATCATTTTTCATGTTCTCAAAAAAATTCTGTACTGTGATTGAAATCTTTTTTAAATTTTCTTTAATTTTTTTTTTTAAAGAGTGAAAGAAGGATAACACAGTAATGGGGGGGCTTACCAAATTACAGATGAAGTGGTAAGAAATTATCAATGGTTATTGTTTTACATATTGTTATCTACAAGATAGTTTCTCAGGAAAACAAATAGACAAATAATAGTGAGTTACAGACAAAAGAGGTAGGAGATTATCAATAGTTGTTGTACTATTCTTTGGTATCTTCAAAGTGGCTTCTAAAGAAAATAAATAGAGCTATACATGAGTGACCAATTGAATAATCATTAACTACTCTCAATGGTTGCTGTAGAAAACACATACTAATAAACATACATCCATTTATGAAATAGCATAGGAACAATACAAACATTACCGAGTTATGGGCAGATTAGTAGGAAAATATCAATGGCTGCTGTAATACATGGTGGTATCTTCAAAGTGGTTTCACAGGAAGACAGAGATACGCAAGAAGGATCTAACAAGTAGTTACAGCCTAAGGGTTGTGAAAAATAGCGTATTACCTCCTCACCAGTGACTCCTTTCACTGAGGTGTGATGGCTGGAAGGAAGGCCAGGATTGGAAAGAAGGACTGAGAGACTTGCACCTGTGTTTAGCAACAGGCTGTTTTCTTGTTCCTGCATAGTCATGATTACCTGGGGCTCCTCCATGGAGATGATATTCTGGCCAGAGAGAGAAGGCAGAGTATGCCCCGGGCCCCCTCATTCCTGTTGGACTAACTGGTAGGATGGATCTGAGCTCTGGGGCCTGTGCTTCAGAGGGCAGACCAATCTCCAATGGTGTCATTTGCATTCAGGGCATGGCCCAGGGGGCTTCTTACGGCAGTTCCTCTTGAGGTAGCCTGGCTTTTAACAGTGGTAGCAGATGAATGCAGTCATCAAGTTCTTCTTGGGGCCCCGAGAATCAGACTTAGGATCTGTTTCTCTTAGTGCTGCAGCAAAAGCAGCTGCTTTCTCTTGGTCTCTTTGTTTTCTCTCTTTGGCTTTGTTGTCACGGCTATGGAATGCTGAGGAGGCAGTTCTTACTAACATCTCAAGGGAGCCATCTGGGGTGAAAGCCATTTTTTGTAGCTTTTTCTCTCCA
>NW_004955440.1:14199272-14201817 GCF_000276665.1 Chinchilla lanigera
GCAGGGGCACGAGTGACCCATTGTGTGGCATGTATTCCCAGGGGTTTCTCCATGTCGGAATGATTCATGCACATCCACGGGCGGGCCTCTGCAGCCAGCACATGGTGGGCCAATTGTGTCATTGTTTCTCTGTGCAATGATAGTTCTCAATTGCACCATGGTGGCTGGCCTGAGGGCTCGCGTGAGCTGCCACGTGGCTTCCCAGGCATGAGGGGCCCTCCTCCCGGGCACCTGCATGGTTGGGGGCTGGCCCAAAGGCCGGCGCACCCTGCCATGTGGCTTCCCGGGTACCCAAAATCTTAAAAAAAAAAATAGGTGAACTTAGGCAGAATTAGCATTCATAGACTAGTAATTATACCTATCCTAAAAACAATGTACATGTTTTATATGTCTGGTTTTGTTCATTCATAGTTTTAATCTTCATGTTTCTCATATTAAGTCAATTTGTTTCTAGTTTTTATTTTGTAATTAAACATGGCTTATGTAGGAGATCCATCAGTCGCCATATACCAGTTTTGTAGCTAGCACCTTTCTAAATGATTCTCCTCTTTCTCCTCTGTTAATCTTTCCATTAATTTTCATGGCTTTTTAAAGTATTCATTCTTATTATTATGGAAATAAAGACAAAATTACCTCCTCTGTTCTAATGTCGACATCATCTACTTTCTCTTATGTAATTAGCTATTATGTGCAGCACAATATTAAATGTAATCATTTTTACCTTTTGAGCCCATAAATGTTTTTCCCTCTACAGGTAGAATTCATAACATTGCAAAATCTCAATGCTCCTCAGTGAGGGAAATAAAATGGATGTTTTATTTTGGGCAAATGACAAAGTTTTAAAAAAAAGTGAAATAAAACTATGAATCATTGAATTCCTAGACTTCAAGTATAGGAACATATAACAGAATTGAGTTTCTTTTCTGAAGTTACTTTTTGATGCCTTTTTATTGGTTTTTAGTAATTTGACATGATGTACCTAGATGTAATTTTTATTAAGTATTTCCTGGTGGAGGTTGACTAAGCTTCTTGATCTAAGTTAAAATTTTTTAACCAAATATATGGACCCTTGCTATTTCTTCATATATTTCTCCTTTCCCATTTTTTTTTTCCTCCTTCTGGAACTTCTCGTACATATATGATAAACAATTAATGTTGCCCCATGATTTTGTGAGTCACTGATGTCCTTTTCCTTTTCCCTAACATTTTTCTGTTATTCAGAAATTTCTATCCTATCTGCCACCTCCAATATGCTGTTAAACTGTGCGGTGAAATTTTCATTGTGATATTATGCTTTCCATTTCCATAATTTCCGTTTGACTCTTTTAAAAAATTTATTGTGACCAAATATATATAGCAATTATGGTAAAATATACATAACATGAAATATACCATATTAAACATTTTTAAGTGTACTTGATTTTTTATTATTTCTGTTTCTGCTGAAATTCCTTATTTATGAATTCATTGTGATGATATTTTCCTTTACGGTCTTGATCATAGCTGTTTTAAAGTACTTGTATAGATTATCTCCGAGACTTCTACTGGCCACTTTTTTTTTTTATAAACTTTAATCACATTTTCTGTTTCATCACGCCTCTAGAAAATTTTTTATTATGTACTACATATCGATGGTACGCTTTGGAGACAGTAGATTTCGTGATCATCCACTAAAGAGTGTTGATTTCTTTTTTCTAATAGTGAAATCCCTGACAGTTTACTTTTACATAGTAAAGGCTTAATTTTACATTTTGTTAAAACAGGTCTATTTGGATTTTACCTGTAATCCTAGACTGTACTCCCTTATTACAGGGATATAATCTTTATTTCTAAAATGTGGTTCTTAAAGAATTTCTATAGAAAGCCTGATGTTTTACCAAGCTGCTTTTACTTGATGGGATTCAAACTCTCTTCTCTTGCACAGGGCAGAAATAGAAATCTCTATTTCAACCTTCTGGCTGTTAATTTGAACAAAGTTCCTTAGGCTTCCCCCATTCTTATACAGTTCAGGGTCCACAGTATGCAAATATTATAACTATCTCTCTGCTTTTTTCCTTTCTGCCATCCCCTCTCTACCCTCGATTTTCCGCTGTTCTGTTAATCCTGAATTCTGGTGTCTGACACCTTAATCCAGCAAAACTGGCTGTGGCTTAAGTTTTAGCTGCTCTTATGTTTTTTTTTTTTTTATCTCAAGAAAAAAGGCATAAAAATGTATATTTTTCCCAGTGATATTCTCTTTTTTCTAGGGTCAAATCCCCCCTGTTCCCATTTCTGCCTAATTTTGGTCACTCTCCAGTGTGTTTTCCAATAGTTCCTTTTTGCATTTATTTTTTTCAGTTTCTTTTTTTTTAGTATTTTAAAGAGGGAAAAACAAGAACAAAATAACATAAACAAAACAATAAAAAACTGTAAAAACAATACAGAACTTCAAATCAAGATGAAATGAAATCAACAATAGTTGTATTGCTTATTGTTATCCTCAAAGTTGTTGCTCAAATTCCCAAATATAGGTATGCAAGATTGATCAAACAATTAAACATTAACT
>NW_004955440.1:14202997-14208222 GCF_000276665.1 Chinchilla lanigera
ATATCAGGTTACAAGGCCAGTGTTCAGAGCAATGTTCTTTTCTCTTTGGGGTACTTTTAAAAGCCAGCCAGAAGATACTGTTGTAGCATTTTTAGTTTTTTTTTTGTATCAAAGAAGGAGTTTAAGAAGTTTATGATTTAAAGTCAGATGAAATGTTCTGTGAAAGTGCTCAAGCTCATTAAATAAATAGTATTTTTGTATAGGGGTGATAGAATGTTATAAAAAGAATACCAGTATGTAATGAGCTCTTTTATCATCATTTTCTTGTGACTCAGAAATGACTGATTTGTGATCTAGGCCAACATATAATTTTCAAAATTTGTTATTGAAAGGGATTTTTTTAAGAATAGTTAACATCAGTGTCTGAACTGTCTACTAGAAGTATGTTAGGAATATGTTGTTTTGTGTCATATTTAAGCAATACATTGGATGTTGTGTGTGGTTTCAAAAACATTTTTCTGTACTGAAAGCAATTTAATGCTGAAGATAAAAGGAAAACTGGTTGAGGCTGCATTCACTCTCTCTCTCTGCTTCTCTCTCTCTCTCTCTGTTTCTCTCTCTCTGTCTCTCTGTCTCTCTGTCTCTCTCTCAGAACTATTATTACAGTTGTACTCATATTTGCACCTGTTCAAATAGAAACTCATCAATCATGTAAACTTAGGACCAGATTCTGATCTCTCATGCATACCATAAATTGGCACATAGCTCTTTCCACCAAAAGAAAAACAGCTCAGTAACATCTGAGATTAAATTCTGTCCTGTCCTTTCAGATTGATTTTATTTTTAGCTAACTAAAAATCTAACTGCAATGTCAGATGAGGAAATAAAATAATTCCTATCAGGATTTGTTTTCTTCTTTATGTATAATCTTAACAGAATTGACAGTGCATATATTTCTAGATTCATAGTAATAGCTCTAGAAAAAAAGAGAATTATTTATATTTTTAAAAATGAAATCTTTTATCCTTTTGCAGTCACCTAATCTAACATGAATTATCAGACACTACATTATAAAAAGAACTTTACCTAAGGTTATAATACATGAAAAGCATGCAAAGCCTATTTACGTAGAATATGAAATTTATAGACTTTATTTTTGTTTTCATAAAAATTTAACAATTTTATTTAAACTTACCAATAAAATAAAATTTTTAATCATAAATCTCTCTTGTTTGGGATGTATGTTTTTAAAAGTATAATTATTAGAAGGCTCGACAATAAAAATTTTATTTAAATGCTCTTTCAGCTTAGAAAAATTAGATCAATTTATGGGAAATGTTTATTAAGAACTTGTTAATGGTAGAGCACTAGACTGGGCATTTTTAGGGCATACAAAGAGGATCTTGTACAACCTTACCTCAAAGAAATGTGTAGCTTAGTACAGCAAAAGCACATGTCTCACACATGGGTATGTACAGGATACGGAAACTTTCAGTCTAGTTTCGATACATCCCAGAGAAGAGCATTTTTATGCGGCACTTTTTAATTATATTTCCAAATAACAAGGGATTGTTAAGAAAGCCTATCATTGTGCCTGAAACATAATAAGTACTAAATAAATTTGAAAAGACTAGGAGTATATTCTTCCATGCCTGAGAGTGAAAGATGTATTGTGTCTTTGTATGTGTATTAACTGTCTTTGTGGATAAATCTGCTGTTTTAAAATTATACTGATTTTTGTCTAGGTGCTACCATTTTTATGACTTTAGGTACATTTTTTTCTGAACTCCTGTTTCTTCATCTGCTATAACAGTTTAGGTTAGAAAACATGAATACAACATGGACGTGATGCCTGTATGCCTGTAGTCCCCGCACTTAGGAGTGTTCACCGGTTCCTGGCCAGCCTGGGCCACATACCAAGTTCAAAGCCAGCCTGAGCTACATAGCGAGACCCTATGTAGCTGTTTCTGAGGATAGGATTCTATCCTCAGAAACAAAAACAATATATGATCAAATATATGATCAAAATTGAGTCTAATCCATCTGTGTATTCTACTGTAAGTGAAAGCATGAAATTTCTCCTTATGTTTTGAATAGAGAAAAGCTTGTGCTTTTACCTGGCACCTTTGTTCCCTTGGAACTTTGCTTGTATACTTCCCACCTCAATCACTTTATGCCTGACTATATGGAGACAGCTTTATTGCTTAAAACATTCTGTTAGACCTTAGGAAAGCCAAACGTGTTTGTTTCCACTGCTCTCTAATTTACTATTTACATGGGAAAAAACTCAATTTTTAAAAAATTTCTAATTAGCACATATCAATGCAAAATTATGGGGTACTGTGTGATATTTTGGTACATATATATATACTATAAAATGACCAAAGTAGAGTAATAAATTATCCATTACCTCAAAGATCTTTAATTTCATTGTGTGAGAACATTCAAAATACTCTCTTCTATTATGAAATGACATATTATTATTAAATATAGTTGCAATAGAATACCAGAGCATACTCCTCCTGCTACACCTATTGACCAGCCTTCCCTTACCCACTCTTCAGCCTCTTATAGCCACTATTTTACTCTATACTTTTATGAGTTTGACTTTTAAATTCCATATGGATGAGATCATTTCACCAAGCAAAATGTCCTCCAGGTTCATCTGCTATGGCAAATGCTAAAATTCATCATTTTTAAGAGCTGAGTAATGTTCTATTCTGTGTGTGCACACATGAGTTTGTGTGTGTGTGTGTGTGTGTGTGTGTATGAAGTAAAACCTTGATTTGTGAGCATAATTCATTCCAGAAACATGCTTATAGTCCAAAGCACTTGTATATCTAAGCAAATCACTGTGTAAGAAATAACAAAAACTCAGATGATTCATCCTACAACCCAAAAATATTCATATAAAATAATTATGATACTGTAATACATCGGGTTAATAATATCCCTTAGTTATTGTGGGCTGATCAGGTCCACAATCTCCTGAATGAGTGTACAGCAAAGGCTAAATAAAAAGAGGCAAATGCAATGATTTCAGGGCTCCAGGAGAATCAAAGCCCTCTCACAGAATTCAAGATTCTCTCAGGCTAAGACCAAGACCTTCTCTGAGTGGCTCATATTTATTTAGTTGTCAGAAGAAGGGAGGAAGTACTCAAGAAGGGTGGAACCACTCAAGGATTTCTCTAAGTAAGGCATTAAATTAATCTACTCAAGGAAGGTGGAACCACTGAAGGACTTCGCTAAATAAGGTATTAAGTTAGTCCATTCAAGAATGAGATGCCTTTGGCTAGTCTTTATCCAGTTGTGATCTGATCCAGGTGTCCTTGGCTGTGATCTTGTCTTATCCTTTGAGGCTTTCTGGCTTCATCCACCACTACAGGTTTTAGTAGGGATTAGTGACTCACAAAGGTTCACTTACTATGAGTCCGCCATTTCCAGATAAGGAGACTACACATTGGAAGATTCTCAAGTGACCCTGAAAAGCCAGTTGATTAAGTCCTGCTCAGGTCTGCTTCATAATGGTCTCAATCAGTAATATAATACAAAATAATAAAGAGAATGGAAAATATAAAGAAAAAAAATTAACCTACACTCACCTTTGAAAACCTTCACGGCTGGTTTGAGGGAGATGAGAGAGGAAGGTTATTATGTATAATGACTCACTCTTAGTATTACTGCGATCTGCTGGCTCAGGGGAATCTTTTTTTTATTTCAAAGAGAAAAAAATAAGCATAACAATAAAACAGAGTTTCAAAATAGGTTAGTAGGAGAGTTACAATAATTAATACACTGTGTATTGTTGTCTCCCCAGTAGTTACTCAGAGTATAAGATATAGGCACGAAATATTGTCCAAACAATATTAGCACAAATCTTCCTTTTCAATGAACTAAGAGAAACTAGCTGTGTAGCTACCCTAACTATCTTGTGTATGAATATGTTTTCTTCCTTTCCCCCTTTCTTCCTTTTCTGTTTCCCCCATTACAGTTTGTCTTTTCTTTTGAATAGTTTCTTCCCAATTCACAATATCTATTGTACATTTTGGACCTTATTTACTTGTTCAGTCTCTCAAACTACTGGGACAAATAATCTTTCTCTTTTTTTTGGCTCACAGCTTCAACAAGAAATCTATCCAGTGACACTTGCATTTGCCTCCTTTCTGTGATTTCATGGAACTGTGACATTGCACTGTCATTATGCAGATTACTCCCTTGCATGCTACAGCCTTATTCAGGTGGTATTTTTGTGCAAAATTTTGCATTGTTTCCTACGTTTCACACATCTCCCTAATCTCGTTTGAAAGGAGGCGTTCCTCCACCTTTTTCTCCTCCTCTGAAGATGGGATCTCCTTCATAATCTCTTCAGAGACGCTCACCCACAGACCCACAGCAATAGAGAGAACCATTGGCTCCGTTGTGATTATGTGAGGTTCAGACTCTCACACTAATCCTATTACAGGACACTGCTTGTTTATCACTTTAAAATTCCTTACAAATGTTCACTGGTCTTGCAGAACAAGTTACTTGTAGTCCAGGGTTTTGACATTTTCTTTTCTAATGTTTTCCACTCATGAACACATGTTTCCTCCACTTTGGCTACTGGCAACGGTGCTACAGTAAACATGAGCAACACGTTTCTTCAACGCAGTGGTTTCATTTTCTTGGGTATATACTGTCCTTCGCAGTAGGATGGCTGTATCATGTGGTTGTTCTTTTTTAATTTTTGGCACATCTACATATTTTTTTTCTATCATGGTGTAATAATTTACATTCTCATCAATAGCATTTAAGAGATTTCCTTATTTCTACATCCTTCCAAGTATTTATTATCCTTTGTCTTTTTTTATAGTGGCTGGTTTAACAGATGTAAGGTGATGTCTCATTGTTGGTTTTGCTTTGCTTTACTTTGCTTTGTTTTGATTTGCTTTTAAGACAGGGCCTCACTATGCATTCCAGGATGGCCTTAAACTCACTATGTAATCCAGGCTGGCTTCAGGCTCACAAGGACTCTCTGACCTTAGCTTCCTGAGTGCTGGGACTACAGACCTGCACCGCAATACCCAGCTTCATTTTGGTTTTGATTGGCATGTCTCTGATGATTAGTGATGTTGAAATTTTTCTGTATAGCTTTTGGGCACTTGTCTTCTTTAGAGAACTGCCTTCAATTTAGTTTTCTATCCACTTTTTTATTTAAAATAAAACAAACTTTATCAAACTGAAAATGTGTATACCACACAATGTTGAAATTTATTTTTTTTTTTCTTTTTTTTTTTTTGGTTTTT
>NW_004955440.1:14208431-14229617 GCF_000276665.1 Chinchilla lanigera
GTCCCTCCCCCAGTAAATCTAGGTAATCAATGAGCAACTCTCCTTCTTCATACATTTTCCTATTATGAGAACCATAGACCATGCTCATAACAACAAGAAAGACCTTAACATATCCAAAAAAAGTAAATCCTGTAAACTGAGCTCTTATACCAATTAGAGTGAAACCAGAGGCCATTACTGATTTTTTAATCCACTTTGTAATCTGATTTTTTTCTTGCTTTTTCTATTGATTTATTTCAGTGTCTTTTATATTCTTGATATTAACCCATGTCAAATGTACTGGATAATTTGCAAACATTTTCTCCCATTCCATAGGATGTCTCTCTAGTCTGTTATTTCCTTTCTTCTTTCTTTTTTTCTTTTTTAGTTTAATGTAAAGTCAGTTGTCTGTTTTTGTTTTTATTGCCTGTGCTTTTAAGGTCTTATAAAGAAATACTTGGACCATCTAAGTGTAATAAGGTGTTTTCATTCTGTTTTCTTCTGGCAGCTTCATTGTTTCAGATCTTACCTTTTTCAGTCTATTTTTAGGAGTTTTTTTATACATTGAAAGAGGTCTATTTTCATCCCACAGCATGTGGCTGTCCAATTTTTCCAGCATTATTTATTGAAGAGGTGTTTTTTTTTCTTTTGTGTGTGTCTTTAATGGCTTTATCGAACATCATTTTGCACTGAGTGCTTAGATTTATTTCTAGGTTCTCTGTTCTGTCCTTTGATCTGTGTGTCAGTTTCTATGCCAGTTCTGTGCTGTTTTGGTTACTATAGTTTTGTACTATATTTTGAGTTTAAGTAATGTTACTTTTCTTTTTTTGTTGTTCACTGGATCGCTTTGGCTATTTAAGGTCTTTTTTTGATCTCATATGAACATTACTTTGGGCTTTTTCTATTTCATTACAGATGTCTTTGGTATTTTGATAATGATCTCATTAAATCTTTAGATCACTTTGACCAGTGTGAATACTTTAACAATAGTAATTCTTCCAACCTATGACCATGGGTTACCTTTCCTTTTATTTGTATCTTCTTTAACAGCTTCCTCAATGTTTTATACTTTTTCAGTGCAGAGCCTTTTCATTTTCATGGTTATATTTATTCCTGGATGGTGTGTGTGTGTGTGTGTGTGTGTGTGTGTGTGTGTGTGTGTTTATGTATGTTATAAATGTAATTATTTTTTCTGATAATTACTGATATGGAGAAATTCCACTAATTTTTGTATTTTGGTTTTATATCCTGCATCTTTACTGTATTTCTTAGTTCTGTGAAGTTTTTGGTGAAGTCTTGGATTTTGTAGATGAAAGCCCATGTTGTCTGCCAATAGATATAATTTGATTTCCTTCTTTTGAATTTATGTGACTTATTATTTGATGTCTTGATGAAAGCCATTCTTTCTGGAGTAAAATGTATTCTCAATATTTTAATTTGTATTTCTCTAATGGCTAGAGAAGTTGAACATGTTTTCATTTATTTGCCATTTGTACTTCTTCTATAAAGTGACTTTATTTCAGTTGCCCATTTTTTAATTGAGTCTTTTAATTTTCAGGAGTACAATTTTTTGAGTATTTTATATATAGAGATATTAGTCCTTTGTCTGAATTGTAGTGGTGAAATATTACTTACACATATTTATATATGTTTTTCCTATTTTAATCTTCCAGCAGGTTGTTTCTGTTTTTATGTTTAGATCTCTGATCCATTTTTATTTTACTTTACAACATGCTGAGAGATATAGACCTAGGCTTCAGTTTTCTTCATGTGGGGGGGCCAGTTTTCCAGCACCAATTTCTGAAGGGTATCTTGCCTCCAGCCTATGTTTGTGGTTCAACTGTCCAAGACTAGATGGCTGAATGTACCTGGGGCTGTTTCTGCATCCTCTCTTTTATTCCATTGACATGAATGTCTGTTTTTGTGGTGGTATCATGCTGTTTTTATTACTATAACTTTGTAGCATAACTTGATAACAAACTTTGTGATATCTCCTATTTTGCTCTTATTACCCACAATTGCTTTTGCTATTCTGGACCTCTTCTGGTTCCATATGAACATTAGGATTATTTTTGCTAGTTGAGTGAAGACTGATGTTGGTATTTTCATTGGGAATGCTTTAAATCTATATTTCAGTTTTGAAAGTGTGTCCATTTTCACAATATTGGTTTTGCCTATCCAGAAATAGGGGGTGTCTTTCCATTTTCTGATGCCCTTTCAATTTCCTTTTTCATAGTATTGTAATATTTCTGGTAAAGATCTTTCATTTTCTTAGTCAATTCCTGAGTATCTAATTTTCTTGAAGCTATTCTGAATGGTATTGTTTTCCTAATTTCTTTCTTGGTGAATTAATTATTGACATATAACTCTATTGATTTGTGTGTGTTAATTTTGTATCCTGCTATGTTGTTGAATTTTGTTATGAATTCTTGGAGTGTTATGATGGGATTTTTGGGGTGTTCTATCTAAAAGCTGTAATTATCTGCAAATAATATTATTTCAGTTCTTAATTTCCTGTATGTATCCCTCTTGATTGATTGCCCTGGCTAAAGTTTGAAGTGCCATGTTTAACAAGCTTGTTGAAAGTGCACCTTCCTTGTCTTATTCCTGGTTTTAGAGGAGACACTTTCAGCTTTCCCCACTCAGTACAGTGTTATAAGGAGGTTTCTCACAAGTATGTTTTATCAGATTGAAATAAGGTCCTTCTATATCTTTTTTTCAGTATTTTTAATCATGAATGTATATTGGATTTTGTCAAATGCTTTTTTGGCATCTATTGAGATGATCAAATGATTTTTGTCCTGTCTCCATTTATGTGATATGGTACATTTATTGATTTCTGTATGTTGAACCATCCTTCCATCACTGTTGAAAAGCTCTTAATCATAATGTATG
This sequence comes from Chinchilla lanigera, assembly GCF_000276665.1. Taxonomy (NCBI): domain Eukaryota; kingdom Metazoa; phylum Chordata; class Mammalia; order Rodentia; family Chinchillidae; genus Chinchilla; species Chinchilla lanigera. Next base: position 14,211,306 of record NW_004955440.1, read on the forward strand.
AACTTTTTGCTGATTTATAGTATTCTGTTTGCCAGAATTTTATTGAGGATTTGTATGTCTATGTTCATTAAAGAAATGGACCCATATTTTTTCTTTTCAGTTTGATCCTTGTCAGGTTTTAAAATCAGTTAATTCTAGCTTTGGAGAAACTTCTTCCCTTTTAATTTCTTTAAAGAGTTTGAGGAATATTGGCTTCGATCTTTGCTGGTTCTTATGCAATTCAATGATGAATCAGTCCATCAGGTCTTAGTGGGTAGGTTTTGCATTAATGCTTCAATGTCACTGTCTTTTATTGGATTATTGAGAGGTTTTTTTTTTTTCAATCTTCTTGGCTGTTCTGCTAATTCATACCTGAGTTCCCATCACATATCTTACAGGTTTGAGTTTTTGTATGTTTCTTGAATGATGTAGGGGTTATGTTATATTCTTCTACAGTTTCTTAGGTTTTTACTTTTATATATTTTTTTCTTTCATTGGTTCTGACCTAGGTACCTAGATTCTCTCCCTTGTTTCACCTTCCTATCTAATATCTTCACTTCAAACCCCTGAAGCAATACTATTAACATATTTCCTTTTTTCCTAACACATAAACTCCTCCCAAGTTCTTAATTTCCCATGCTTAGCTACCTCACAGTCACTCCTATGTGCCCTTGTATTAACCCTCAGTCACCCCCAGCCTAAGCCATTGGCTCTTCCGTGTATTAGCTATCCTGTCAGCCTCCATGTCAACCACTTGGTTCTGACAACCACTTAATTTTCTGCAATCACAAAGTAAATGTTTTTTCTTCCATCTCGACATTGCTCTCACAAATGTCTTCTGAAAGCTCTCAATTCTAACCCTTCAAGTGAACTGAAAAATACTCCAGTAGAATCAGATACCACATCAAACTTTCCTTCTCATCTCTCATTGTCCTCCCCTTTGAAATCTCCCCCTTAGTATCTAACACTTCTTATGCAAGCACCTTTCATTTTCCTGCCTGTACTTCACCTACCTCATTGCAGAAAAACCACAAATAATAAACAGTCACAGGATGCATAGAGGGTAGACAAAGGGGATAGTAACTGCCAGTACTATCATATAGAAGTGCTGTAAGATTGAATCTTTGATGCCATTATAATCAGAAGGAATTCTTTCAGCCATACATAGGGACAGTATACCCCCAACACTAAAGACCACAACACCTTAGAGTGATATATTTCAAGCCCTAACACAAATAACTTCCAACTCAGATTAACTTACCCAACAAAGCTACCTTCAACATAAATGGAGAAATAAGGTATTCCACGAAAAAGACCAACTCAAAAGATATATGAGTGTTAAACCAGTTCTCAAGAAAATACTTAATAATGGGACTCACATGCTAAAACACAAAGGAAACTAATGGATAAATAACAACAAAAAGTCAGAAAAGAAAAAGAAAGGATTCACTGACAGCAGAAAATTATAGTAAATAATGAGCACATATCAGTAATATCTCTCAACATTAATGATCTTACTTCTCCAATCAAACGACATAGATTGACAGACTGGATCAAAAAACAGAATCCAATGTTTTGTTGGATTCAAGAAATGCATCTAATCCAAAAAGATACTCAGAGACTAAAAATTAAAGGATGGAAAAGAGCATTTCATGCACCAGGACCCCAAAAACAAGCAGAAGTAGCAAGTCTAATATCAGACATGGCAAACTTCAAACCAAAACTAATTAGGAGAGACAAAGTAGATCATGTAAACATACTAGTCATACTAATCAGGGGAACAATTCAATAAGAATAGCTAATATTGAAAAACATGCATTATGATGGTTTGTGTCTTGATGTCCCCCCAAAACCTCGTGCAGTCATAAGACTTTTCAGAGTTGGCTGAATCTAGAATGTGTGATGCAGGGATTAAGGGTCTGTGACTAGTAAATCAGTCCACTGATGATTTGGTATAGTTCTGGTTAGGATGAAGGGAGGATTGGTATACCCACCTTAGGGCAGGTGCCCTGCATACAATATAAGGGACAGTCTTTCCTCTTCCCTCGTTTGCTTGCTTTTGCTGTCTTCTGCCACTATAAACTTTTTCTCCTCTGAGTTGCCCCTCTGCCAAGCCACCCTGCGTTGGGCCCAACTGATTATGGACTTAAACCTCTACAAACTGTGAACTAAATAAAACTTTCCCCCTTTAACTTTGGGTGTCAGGTATTTTGTCTCAGCAATGAGAGGAAAATAATTAACACATGCACTGAATATTGTAGCACCTATCTCTGTAAAACAAAAACTCCTCAAATTAAAAGATCAAATAAACAATAACACGACCATAGTAGAGAATAGTAACACCCTACTTTTGCAAGGAGATAGGTCAACTAAACAAAAAAATCAGTAAAGGAATATAAAAGCTGAACCACACCCTTGAAGAGATGGATTTAGTAGATATTTTCAGGGCATTCCATCCCTCCACAACAGATTATACATTCTTTTTAGCAGCACATAGCACTTTTTCCAAAACAGATTACCTACGAGACCACAAAGCTGGCTTAAATAAATATAAAAGAATTGAAATTACCCCATGCATACTCTCAGACCACTGTTCAAAGAAAATAGAAATCAACTACAGAAGAAATTTTGAAAAATGCATAACCTCCTAAAAAAATAGCAACAGACTCCTAAACAACCAATGGGTCACCGAAGAACTCAAGGAAGAAATTTGAAAATTTCTGGAAGTTAATGACAATGACTGTACAACTCACTGAAACTTCTGGGACACTATGGAAGCAGTGTTAAGAGAAAAATTCATTGGAAGCAGTGCTCATATGTGGAAGAGAACAAGCCCAAATATATAGCATTATGAGGAATCTTAAGATACTTGAGAAACAACAGACCAGCCCTAAACAAAAATTAAGGAGGGAAAATAGAAGAACAAGAATGGAAATCAATGAAATTGAGACTAAAAAAAAGGTTAAAAAAGTCAATTATCAAAGAGCTGATTCTTTGAAAGAATAAATAAAATAAATACGCACTTAGCCAGGCCTACCAAGACAAAGAAAGAATCACATCAAGGCAGTTATAAATGAAAAAGGTGAAGTCACCACAGACACTGTTCACATCCAGGATATAGTTACTACAAATTTTGAAGAATTGGACAGATTCCTAGACACATACAAATTACCAAAACTAAAACCCAAGAAAACATAAGTATACTTATACAACCCAATACCAAGCAATGAAAGTGATGCAGTAATAAAGAATCTACCAAAAAAAAAAAGAAAAAAATCACTGGACCTGGTGGATTCACTGCGGAATTCTACAAAACATTTAAGGATATTTTATCACCAATTCTCAAGCTCTTCAAACAAACTGAAAGGGATAGAGTGCTCCCAAATTCATTTGTGGAAGCCAGTATGACCCTGATCCCCAAAGTGGATAAAGACCCAACTGAAGAAGAAAACTATAGGCCTCTTCCCATAGTAAACACAGATTCAAAATCTTCAGTAAGATATCAAGGCTCCTGAGCTTACTTAGTTCTACGATTTTGAAAATGGTGGCCACATTCATGTTTGTGTAGGAAAAATGGGCCATGGTCATGTTTGTCACCCACTGCAAGGTTTATAAGCAAAAACAAAATTTTGCCAAACACTTCTGTTTGTGAACCAAACTGTTTGCAAACAAAAGCATTTGTGAACCAAGCTATCACCGTATTAGCAAATACAATACAGCATGTCATCAAAAAGATCATACATCATGATCAAGTAAATTTCATCCCAGAGATGCAAGGATGGTTCAACACATGTGAGTCAATAAATATAATACATCACATAAACAAAATAAAGGTCATATCAACAGGCATAGAAAAGGCTTTTGACAAAATTCAACACTCCTTCATAACAAAATCTCTGAAGAACCTGGGTATAGAAGGTCCATACCTGAATATGATAAAAACTATTTATGAAAAACCAACAGTCAGCATAATACTAAATGGGGAAAAACTAAAAGCATTCCCCTAAAATTAGGAACAAGACAAAGATGGTACCCTATACCGACCACTCAAAATACTCTTAGAATTAATAACCAATTTCAGCAATGTAACAGGATACAAGAACAACTCACAAAAATGATTAGCATTTGTGTACACCAGTAATGAACGCAATGAGAAGGAAATTATAAAAATAATACTATTCTCAATAGCTTCAAGAAAAGTTAAATACTTAGGAATTAACCTAACCAAAGAAGTGAAAGACCTCTACAAAGAAAACTGCAATATTCTACAAATGGAGATTGAAGTAGACATTGGAAAACGGAAACAAAACAAAAAAAAAAAAAGAAAATGGAAAGATATCCCCTGCATCTGAATAGGCAGAACCAATATTGTCAAAATGGCCATACTCCCAAAATTGTTCACAGATTCAATATATTCCCAGTCAGTATACCAACAACATACTTTACAGAACTAGAGAAAACAATCCTACAATTCACATGGAACTGGAAGAGACCCAGAGGAGCAAAATCAATTTTGGGTAATAAGAGCAAAGAAGGAAGAATAGGAAGACCTGACTTGAAGCTATACCACAAAGTAACAGTGATGAAGACAGCACAGTACTGGAATAAAAACAGGTAAGTGGATCAATGGTATAGAATACGCGATACAGAAACTTCCCCAGACACATCCAGTTGTTTGATTTTTCTACAAAACAGCTCAAAGCATACATTGGAGGTTGGATAGCCTCTTCAGCAAGTGGTGCTGGGAAACTGGTTATGTGTTTGCAGAAGACTGAAACTGGACGTTATCTCTCACCATATGTAAATTAAAATCACCAGGCATGGTGGTGAACACGTGTAATTGCAGCACTCAGTAGGCTAATGCAGGAGGATTGTTCTGAGTTAGAGGCTAGCCTGGGCTAAATAGTAAGTTCAAGGCCAGCCTGAACTACATAGAAACAAAATGAATGAATGAATAATGGATCAAAGATTTAAACATTAAAATAGAAACACTAAACCTACTGGAACAGAAAGTAGGTTAAACACTAGGAAAGGATTTTGTAAACAGAACCTCCTCTGACAAGAAATAATAGCAAGAATCAATAAATAGGATTATATCAAACTGAAAAGCTTAAAAGAATCAGTCAGCAGGGTGAAGAGACAATCTGCAGAATGGGAAATTCTTTTTATTAGCAACTCAGACAGAGGATTAATAGCTAGAATATACAAAGAACTAAAAAAAAATTAAACCACTTAAAATTAAAGACCCAGTCAAGAAATGGACAAGAGAAATGAACAGATACTCCATAGAGGAAATATATGAATGGTCAACAAATATATGAAAAAATGTGGACCATCTCTCATCATTAGACAAATGCAAATTAAAACACCACTAAGGTTCTGCCTTACTCCAGAAACAATGGTAATATTAAGAAATCAAACAACAGCAAATGCCGGTGTGAGTGTGGTGAAAAAGGAACCTTTCTTCATTGATGTTGGGAGTGTAAATTAGTATAAGCATTATGGAAATCAGTATGGAGATTTATCAAAGAACTGAAGTTAGAAATTCCTTATGATCTAGCCATCCCCCTGCCAGGTGTCTTCTCCTAAGAACTTAAGGCATTGTATTTCAGCCATAGTTGGATATCGATGTTTATAGCAGCACTGTTCATAATAGCTAAATCCTACAAGCACCCTGTGTACCTATCAACAGACAACTGGATAAAGAAAAGATGGTTATCTGTATATAATGGAATACTACTTGGCTATAACAAATGACAAATTTGAAATATTTGTAGGGAAATGGATGCACCTAGAAAATACAATGTCGAGTGAAATAAACCACACACACCAGTTTAAATACCTCATGGCAGTGATCGCAACTCTTTTAGAACATTCAGGAGTAAAGAACAGCCCGCTGCAGCACATGTGCCATAGGTTCACCCTCACTGCCGAAGGACGTGTCCCACTGAAGTGAGGCAAAGAATGAAGACAGTAATAAAAAGTGGACAGAAGAGGACAAGGAGCGGGATCTCAGGCAACAGGGAAGAGGACAAGGGAACAAGGCGAGGGGTGAGGAGGAGGGAAAGGGAAGTAGGAATACAGATGTCCCATGTGCAGGACCCGGAGAACCTCAATCAATGTAAGCATATGTGCAGAAACATGCACCAAGATTAACAACGTGAGCAAAATGAGAATCGTACGGGAGCGGAAGGAGGAGGGAAATGCGGGCAGGAGGAGGGAAAAGGGGATTTTAGACGAAAGAAGCAAGCTGTCGTACATGCATGTGGCTATTCCTTAAGGTGACTGTCAGTTCCATGTACTGCACAAAGGTTCTATTAAAACAAAATTTTAAAACATAAAATTTGAAAATTGTTTATTTCCATCTTAATTTTATCATTTTCCTAGTATGTACTTAAGAAGGTCTTCATTTCCATGTGTTTATAAAGTGTCTAAAGTTCTTTTTACAGTTGTTTTCTGATTTTATACTGCCATGGCTCGAGCAGATAACGACGGTGATCTGTATGTATGTTCTTCAGTTAGTTCAGTTTTTTGGCCTAATATATGATACATCCTAGAGAATAACCCCTTCACAGTTGAGAAAAATGTGTATTCTGCAGCACTTCAATAGAAGGTTCCAAGATAGAAGTATTTTTGAGAAAGCTCAGGTAAATTAACTATTTGTATTGGCAGGAAATTATTATGAATTATATGATTGCTTTTAATTGAACAGTTTCTAAAGTTCTCAGTAGTTTAATAAATTATAATACAATATTAAAAGGTAAATTTGTTCAAAGCATACATTTTATATAATTCCCATTAAATTTTTAAAACCTTTTCATCTTGATTCTTTACTTCTCAGCATGGTGATAAAAAGCATTAAGCATGAAACAAACATGGAGGTCAGGAATCACTTCAAGGCTTTTTCTTTAAGTTAAGGAGAAGCTGAGACGAGGAAAACGGGCAGGAGGAGAGCTTCAGGTGGAAAGGTGATTAGCTTTTCATTCTCTCTAAGTTTTCTGTTTGAAATGCCCTCACGGCATCCAAAGGAACATGTCCAAAGGGCTATGGCGTCTGTGAACTAACTCAGGAGAAAAGTCTGTGCTGGGAAATGGAGAAACGATTGAGAAAGTGAACACGGGGCTGTCAGGCATTTCTGAAGAAATCGCCGAGGTTTTAAATTAAAATATAGCATGGTACAAGTCTATACAGTTATAGTGCTGCATGAGAGTGGCAGAGAGGGAAAGGAAGAAGGAGAAACCTTAGAGGGAAAGGGATAAGGCCGGCTTAATTGTGAGTCCTTAGAAGGTCACAAATCTTTCCCTGTTGGTCTGCTCAATTTCAGGGCGGACTCTGTGTGTGTGTGTGTGTGTGTGTGTGTGTGTTCTTTTATGCATTAGAATGGGAGAGAAATTGAAAGTTGTGAAATCTAGGTTGATTTATATTAAGTTTTGTAATTTTCAAGATAAAAGAACGAAAACATAATAAACACACATGCATTTACAAAATAACACAAAAACAATACAAGCAACACAGAATTTCAGACAAGGTGGAAGGAAATCAGCAATGGTTGTTGTATTACGTATTGGTATCTTCAAATTGGTTATTCAGATAAACAAATATAGGCATGTAAGATGATCAAACAATTAAACATTAACTTTATTTCAATAAAGCAAAAGAAGTCAATAATACAACTATGTTAACTGTCCTGTGTATACATATGTACATATTTTTCCCCTTTTTTTGTTTCTCTTTTCCCTTATCCCAGTTGTTCTTTACTTTTGAGCACTTTCCTTTCATTTCCCATTGTCTATCTTACCTCCTAATTTTTATTCACTCTTTCAGGTTCTTACACTAGTGCAAAAATACGGTGTTCACACATATAGGTCAGATTTATTTCACTTATGTGTGTGGTCTCTAATTGTGTCCATTTACCTATAAAACCTCAAGTTTATCTTTCTTTATAGCTGAGTAATATTCCATTTGTAATATCTAAATTGTGGAAGCAACCCAAATGCCCATTCCCTGAGGAATGGATTAAAAAGTTGTGATTTATATTAGTTTAGAGGCAAAAAAAAAAAAAAAAAAAAAAAAAATCAATCCAGGAAGACTGGAGGAGGGAATGTATTAGAAAAAAACCATCCCACTGGGCAGAACGTGGAGACAGTTCTGAGGAAGATGTGAGGGTGTGAGATGAGATACTAGGGCAACTGCCCTGCTCTGTGATTTTGGGAGAAAATAAAAGAAACGATGTGGACCTTTAATATGCATTAGCAATGAGGTCCTTCATAAGTGTGTCTTCATGAGTTCAGCAATGATTTCAGTTGTTTTTCCATTTACAATTCTTTTTGGACATATGCTGCTGTTTTGTTTAATTTTATGTGAACATAGCATTATGAGTCTAGCCAGAAGGCAGCTTAGGTTTGTATGGGTTACTTCTAACTTCTCTAGTACTCCAGTAACCTCTGTATTTTACTGACGAAAGCAAATATTTAGATTTATTCATAGGAGTTTCCTACCCTAATGAGATAAAGATTTGATAATATTACAAATAGTATACAAGATAATGGAGGTATGCCTGAATTGGGAGTACAGATTTTACAGAAATTAAGGCTGACACAGATTAGGTCTGTTGCTCAGGGTTGCCTGATTACAATAGCTAGCTGGTTGGTCTAAATTCAAGTCCCATTATTTTTTTAGTAAGCTTTTTAACTACCTAGAAAAATAGTGACAGTTTCTCAGATGCAAGAGTAAGATACTGGTGATAACTTCTACACATTGTATCAATCAGGATTCTTGGTTTTAAACAATACAATCTAGTTCTGTCTAAAGCAGGAAAGGAATATTTTAGAAATAACATAGAGCTCACAAAATGATAGGGACACTGGAGAACCAGGCTTAAGAAACAGGTAAAGATAAATAAAAATACAAGGCAGATCCCTGCCAAGATCATATCACAGGAAAATTCTGCTTTAGGAGCTACTACCTACATAGTTTCCACTGGACATTGTTTATCATGCTGCTGGGTTGTAAACCTTGGACACTTGGTGCAGTGTGATGATCCAATTCGACTACAGCTTTCATAAGTAACCTCTAATGGTTTTCTGTGGCTCTGCTTTACTCTCACACAATGCCCAGTAGTGAGTAGGAGCATAAGTTTGAATGAATGTAATAAACAGGACTTATCAGGACCAAAGAGCTAGAAAAGAGGCTGTCCCAGTGTCTTGGTTACTTTTTTCTCGTTGCTGGGACAAAATACCTGACACCCAAAATTAAGGAAGGAAAGGTTTATTTTGCTTACAGTTTGTAGAGGTTTTAGTCCATACTTCGCAAGTTACAAGGCAGAGTGGCACATGGCAGAGGGCTACAGCTCATGGTGTCAGAACGCAGCAAAACCAACAAGCACAAAAGGGAGGAATGGCCACAAGCAGCCTCTTCCTCTCCTTTACATATGCAAACAATCCACCCCACGGCGGTGTAGCTCTCACATCCATAATCAATCAAACTCTAAAGGCCTGCCCCATGGCCGCATGAGGCTTTGAGGGCACACACAGACACAAACCATAACACCCGGACTCCAATTTGTTTGAGATTTTCCAAAATAAGAAATGTTCGTACAAAGCCAGGTGTGGCGGCATACGCCTTTACCCCCAGCAGTCAGGAGGCTGCCTTGAGGAGGAGGGCTGCCTTGAGTTTCAAGGAGAAAGGGAAAGTGTTCTTTTGATTTCAGTATCCAAGTCAAGCAAAGCTAATGCACGACAGAAAAGTCGCAGCCCAGCCTCACAAATGGAACTTTGATGCAGAAATCCTAGTACACTATACGTAAATTGAGGTGCGTGGGTTTATCTTGATATCTCCTGACCATGTAGGAATTCAAAAGTGGTTCAGTGTTTTTTCTTTTGTTCTTTTTTTTTTAGTCTATCCATGTAACCTACTACACTGAACAAATTAAAGGGGAAAAATAAATACTCCAAGCAAATTAGGGAATTGTCTTAATATGATAAAAAGGTATCAATAAAAAAATACTATAAAGACCAAAAATACCATTTGAAAGTGTGGAAAAAAAAGATTGCTTGCCACAGTTTCAACTTTTCGGCTTTATACTAAAAATTCTACCCAATGATGTATGGAAAGGTAAAAAAGGGAAATATCTAGAATGTCTAGGAAGGCAGAGCTGTCCTTATCTGCAGATACTACTGTTGTCATTAGATTTAATAAGAGCTAAAAGCCAGTTTGCTGTATTAAAAATCAACTTGCAAAATTAGACATTTCCCATCTTCCAATAATCAATTTTAAAAAGAAAAAATGATACTATTAATTATAACAAAAATCTGTAATAAAAATTATAGATTTCCAACAATAAATACATTTTGTGAGTACTTTATCTGACAGAAACCATAAAACTTTGCTAAAGGACATTTAAAAACATTAACAAATAGGTATGTGTTGGTAAAACTTAATAAAATGGAATTTTCTTCATATTAGCCTATAAATATAATCTTAGTTTTTTAGACGTATTTGTGTTTTATTTTATTGATAAAAATAAAGATGAACAGATTCTTATTCAATGACTGTGTCAAACTCTGTGGAGACTGTTGGGTTAGAACCAAGGGTGGAAAAGCTTCATCAGGAATCATTCAAGATCAGCATTTCTTTGCTGTTGAGGAAGGCTAAACCACACGGAAGTGCAAGATTATTGCTGATTTGAGAAATGGTGAGTGGTATGAAGAGAGTTACAAGCTTTGACAACTCTCTGTTTAAAATTTTGTCATAAATAAACACTGATACTGAAATCATAACAGAACAACAACAGAAAAAAGAATAAGAAAGACAAAAGTAGATCCAGGTATAGATACATTTTAAATTAGCAATATGGTACAAGTAGCCTTTTAAGTTAAAATAGATAAAAGTAGATTATTCAATAAAGTTATAAAAAGTAGAATCAAGTTAGTATATTAATTTCATAATGTCATATCAGCCAAAATAAAGATCCAATATGTTTACATTTTTCTTTTTTTATTTTTCATTGTAAAATATTTCAAGTACACAGAAAACATAGAAAAGTACAGAAAATTACTTCAGTACCTTTAATCAAATCATGTCATACTTATTCTGATTTCTCTTCTTTTCTTTTTTTTTTTTTGTTGTTGTGGTTCTGGGTATTGAACTCAGGACCTTGTGCATGCCAGACAAGCATTCCACCACTGAGCTACATCCCCAGCCCTCTCTTTCATTTCTTAAGAGGAAATATTTCAACTAATAAAACTAATGCTGACCTCTATCTCTTCTCTTGCCCTCCCACTCCAGAAGTAATTATCATTCTGAAATTAATTTGGTCCTCTGAATACACCTTTAGTAAATATGCATGCTATTGATAAATAATAAATAATGTCCCTTAACTTTTGAAAATCTTGTATTTAAGTCTAACTTATTTTTTATTTCCTCTTTAATACCAATATTATTCAGAAAAATGCTTAAATTCTAAGAGGATATGATTTCAGTTCTTCCTTTGTTGTGGGTTTATAGTTTTATCTCTTAGTTCAAATAATATAGTCTATAATTGCAACTTTGGGGAACTTACTGCAGTTTTCTTTGCACACTGTTGTGTAATCACTTTCATTGGCATCTAAAACTACTATGCACTATCTTATGACAAAGCTGAGCATTTCTGTCATAGTTTTTAACTGCTTGATTACTGATTATGAGAGCTCTGAGTTTTCACCCATGGTTTAAGCCACAACTATTTCTTCTTGTGTTGTTAAATACTATTTGTGTGTATGTATGCATATAATTTAATGTTAACAGTGTGTATGTGTGTGAATATGTTTGTGTGTATGTATGTAAATACATAGAGAGAGAACGTTAGGTGTCTAAAGCTTCAACATCATTGCATATTTTTCTTGAAATTTTACTCTTATCAATTTAAATATTGTCCTATTTAATAAGTGTTGTTGTCATTTCTGACATTTAATTTCTGTTGTTAGCATATTTCCATGGTTTATCCTCTTCCTTCTTTGCTCTTTAACATTTCTTCATTATATTAGAAGTAGTTTTTTAAGGTAGCATGTTGGATTGTTTTAAGCCGGTCTTTGTCCTCTATTGAAGCAATAAAATTCATTAGTATGTATTATGACTACTGATACATTTACACTGTTTCCTGCCCCTTGAGGACTGAATTTTCTGCTTGTTGCTTTGGTGCATATTTGTTCATCTCATTACTGTGTTTTGATGAACTCTGTATCTTTGTTCCTCTTCTGGTGACTTGGAAATTTTGTTTCCTATTGTGACTCCCACACCCCACCCCAAGCACACAGAAGCTTCTATTCCTAATAACTGGAGGTAATTAATACTTATATCCTCCAATTTAGTGAATCAAAAACTTTAAGGTGTTTAGATTTTTCTCTCTCATTTCTCTACACCTGCTGCCACTACAGATCATGACTAAACTTTCTTTTGTTAATGTACATCAGCACTTAGATTAGCTATAAATTTTACAGGTAATTTTGCTCCATGTTCTCTCTTGTATTCTTCATCTTTCTTTTTTTTCTTTTACTCTGCCCCTTTGCTAGGCTACGTTTCAATCTGACACCGAAACATATGTATGTAATCAACTCTCCTGAATGAAATCTGGTATTTCTTAGGTCCCTGGTCTTCTTCTTTCTTGACTTCTTTTCTCTTCTCAGCATAGATCATCAAGCTGAAGTAATCTGACATTAGGAAATAATTCACGAGAGGTAGACCCATAAATCCTTGTATGTCAGAAAAGTCTTTGTTTTGCTTTCGTATTGGAGAATGGCTTTGTTAGATATCTGCATCCGAGATCGTTTTCCTTACAGTGTTTAGGACATTGCTCTTTTCTTAGTGCTATGTGACATTTCTGCCTTCCTAACGTCTGTAAGAGCTCCTTTTCTGGTGGTCCGGGATTTCGTAGAGTGATGTCTGGCTGTGGCTTTTTGCCTGTTTGGTTGGGTTTTCTGCCCTCTTGCACTTAGCACACAGGGACAATCAATCATGCAGTTTTTATCTCCAAACATTTCCCTCCATGACGTCTTGGTTTTGCCTCTATATGTCTCGTGTCTTATTAGTTATATCTTAATCCAAGATGTGTATCAACTTTATTTTCCAAATGCTCTATGGAACTGGGTAATCACATATTTAATTTCCAAGAGCTTTTTTTTGCTTCTTGTTTATTTCTTCACTAAGATACCCTATTACACGTGCAATGTGTTAGATGTTTTTCAAAGTTAGTTTTTAGTCTTTTCTCAATATTCAATTTTGATCCCATTTGTTCTTTCTTTTTCTCTTTATTGTGGTAGATACAGCTCAATTATCTGAGAAGCATTGGCTCCTGTTTACTTTTTAATAGAATATTAGAAAAGCTTTGGGTCCTGTATGTGTGACCAGGCTAGTATATTTTCTGACTTGCCCTAAAAGAAGTACTCATGAAGATAGCCACTATGTTTTGCATCCTTTAAATACCAAAATGCTTACAACTCTGAGGGGAAGCATTGCCTGTCATCCTAGCCACCCTAATTTCCACCAGACTGTTCGATTTCTTTAGAGAAGAATGTTCAGTTTTTTGCTTGAGGTAGAAACGGAAGTTCCCTGTGTGCTGAACATTCTGGGATGACAAATGGTTCAGAAGTCTACAACTTTGTCATCCAATTTTCAGTTACTTCCGGTTTCCAGTCCCATAGGTGTCTCCTAAAATCCATGTGCTTCTGTCTTTCTGATTTGCCCGCCTTTTAAGGTCTTCATCATCATTGAGGTGCTCGCTTCGGCAGCACATATACTAAGGTCTTCAGCATACTGTCCCCTTCTCACCTGCTTTATTACTCTGCTACTTCTAAGGCCCCTCTTTCGGAAGTTGTTATGCTCCGTTTTACATTGAGAGCTGACCCCACACCCCTTTATCTTATTGTTTGTTTTTCCTTTAAAATGTTATTTCTTTAGGGCTGTTTTAACGACATCTCAGAAGAGAGGAGATAGAAATGACCTGAACCTATCGTCTTATGATAGAAACCCATCTTAAGAGTTTTGCCTGTTGTTATTGTTATTTTATAAAGTATAGAATCTGTAGTTCATGTTTTGATTTCTTCTTTGGAGAATGATTTTTAGTCTCTAAATTGTTTTATTTATTCTCCTTGTCTTTAGTTAGTAGATTCTGTTTTATAGCCTTGTGAATTGTAGCTAGTCTAAAAATTTTTAATTTTTGGCAGTCAGTGAAGCTTTCTTTGTAGTATGGAATATAATCAATTTTAGTAAACATTCCATAGATTTTGAAGACATTATGGTCTCTGTTTTGTACAAAGTTATATACATTTGTTATATTGGTTAATTAATTTACTTTAGAGTGCTTGATTTATAAATGATTAAGAGAAATTATTTCTAAAAAATTATTTCCATCTTTTCATGCTGTCCTTGAATTTCAAATGGCTTTTGTTTCATATTCTGATGCCATGTTGCTTCAAGTATAAAATTTTTGTAAAATATACACATTCACTGTGAAGCTGTACTTTTTAATCAACTTCAAATCCATTCTCCCACGTAATTCATTGCTTACATTTCGACAAGTATACTATCAATATTGCCAGTCTTACTATATTTTATTATTATGTTAATTGACAAAAATTTTTACATATTTATGGCAAGCAATGCAATGCTTTGAAATAGTCATACATTGTAAATGGCTAAATCAGCCTAATTAACATCTGTATTACTTTACACATCGTGTTATGTTTTGAAAATACGTCCACTTTTTTTGGCCTTTTTGAAATAGAGTTTTGCTGTGCAGTTCAGGCTGGCCTTGAATTCACTTTCTAACCCTGGGTGGCCTTGAACTCTGTGATCCTCCTGCCTCAGCCTCCCAAGTGCTGGGATTACAAGCTTGCACCATCACACCTGGGTTAAAATGTACTTTTAATAATTTTTAAGTATCTCATTCTTTTCTTATCTTTTACTAAGCCTATTAAATTTTGCTTCATTTAAAATCTGGAGAGATTGTCAATTTTTAATGATACTTTATTTGTTTTATTGAAGGTTCTCCAAAAGACCAAACTGATAAGATAGAAGGAGATATTTGCAGAAGTCCTATCAGTATAGTTTCCACGTAAGAATTTAAGAATTAGAAACTGAATCTTTGTCAAGTCCATCGTTTTGGCATACATAAGACTCATTCTACTATGTTTAATGCGCAGGTACAGCACATCAGAACAAGAATATGAACTTAATTCACGTTCTGGGGCATGACTTCTAAACTCCACTAGGTTCAAATCATGGAATTAACGCTTTCTTCCTGTAAGACTCCACCTGTCAAAGCCTTCGTTTCCTCATCTGTATTTATGACGTCATAGCTAACTTACAAACTCTTTGAAGTATTACATGAGGTGTAAAATATCAGCGTGGTACATGATTCATCATAAGCTTTTGTGACTGTTAGCCATTATTTGACAAATACGGTTGTAAGGTAAATATGTTTAAGTTGTAAATTCCACTGTATTTTAAATAAGTACCCTACTATATGTGATATATTAGTTTTTACTTGAAATGAAATATTGGGGTTGTTAACCACACAGACGTCCTCTCTCTCTCTCTGTCTCTCTCACACACACACACACACATACACACACACAAGCACACACCAGTACTTTCTATACTTTATGTGTGATATTAGATCTTCAATGGTAATTTTGACTGCTGAATATTTTTTCATTTAGACTGACTTGTAAGATTTAACTGTCTCCTCAGATAAAAAGATCTTTAGTTATTTCAGTCTTAGTCACATGTACATTTATGTCAGGCGTTGGTAATTATATAGAGCTGCCCATTAATTTTAAAAAACTCACTTGGACCAGGATGGAACATCTGGGTTCCAGTCTGGCTTCTGCCAATCCCTGGAGGTGGGATCTCCTCCAATTATCTCACCTCTCCGCATCTCAGTTCTTCATTTATAAAGCAAAGGCTAATACTCACATACTGGAGTGCTTAGAAAGATTAACTGAAGCAAAGCATGCGAATACAGTGTAGAAACTCTGACTCACTAAACGTGTAAGCATGATTGCCTGTCTTCCTCACCGCAGCTTCACAGAGCTCAGGTGGGAAGCAGGTCACCATGCACCAGGGAAGTTCACTGGATCCATCTCACACTTTTTCTAGGAACGAAAAAGTCCCAGTGAGCATTCCATGAAAAATGAGTCTTTGGAAACGAGAGTGAAATAGATGCACATTATCTGGAATTTGTGTTTAACAGCTCAGCTGCTGAGAATCAGAGTGCAGTGTTGTATTATCCTTTACTCTTTCAGCCACAATTACAATATTTAGTTTTTAGCAATTTGAAGCGAAAGAAAGCAACCTAATTTTAGTTCTGAAGTAAGTTGAATGGGCATTTCCTTTACTGTTCAGTAAAATTACTACATACCTCTAGTGGATTAGGCCGGACAAATCTAAGAGCTAAGCTGTTTATCCTCAGGTGTGGATTTTAAGTTACAAAAAAATGTGTTAACCTGAAAATGGCTGCAACTCGGATACACATGTTGGGCTACTTGCTTGTTTTCTTTTTAACCCTGTAATAAAACTGACTTCTTCTTTCTGTGGGTGCGTCATACCATGAATTATAATGTTTGGAGGTTTCTCTTCTGTAAGACAGTGTTTTCCTCCTGCTTCATATCCTATTGTAGCAGGAACTTTTCCTCATGGAACATGCTTTGTTTTTCTAGAATGAGACAATGGTTACAGTAAAATTGCTGCTACTGGGAGCCGAGTAAAACTTCAGCACAGACTTAGAACTCTACTCAGCTGTGTTTTAACTCCTTTCTTTCTTTTTCACATTTGGTTAAGAAGTCAAAAAGTAGTGAAGAGTAACTACGGAGTATCTCCCCCCACCCCCACCCCCGTTCGCATCTACCCCGCCGCCACCACCCCATTTCAGGTCATGGCTGTCGCTAGTTATTTTTGTAGCCTTTAAACACAGACAGAACAACAGAGACACAAACGCGTGCTTCTGCCTTCTTACTCAAATCCTAGCACGCTACACACGTAAGGCTTTGCAATGGCTCTTTTTAACCAGTTTATTTTGGACTTTCGAGTGGATTGTGTTGATGATGTGGTTTTAAATATCATTCTATATGCAGCATCTTCATTCCTTGTCGGAGCTACCTCCTATTCCATGGAAGCGTGTGCCGTTGCTCATTTACGCTGCCTCTCTCGGAAGAACATTTAAGGGGTTTTCAATCTTTTGTTGTTACAAACACTGGTGCAACTTTAAGTACTCCTGTTTTGTACCTGTCCAGGATAAATCTCCAAAGACAGATCAGTGCGTAATTGCATTTTTAAAACGTCTTTATTATTACACCAGAGCGAGGGCGTCAGGGATGGGATCTGAGGGACAGTGCGCAGTCAGACCCGGACCTGAGCGCCACTCTAGGTGTGTGGCTTTGGATCAGTCACTTCCCCCCTCACAGGGCCCCACGGCCTCTGTGAAAAGTGAAGACTGGACCTCTCTCACTGGGTGACTACAGCATTGGAAGATAATGGTGGAAACTGTGCACACTGCCTGCCTTCGAAATACTGGGACTGTTAACCCGAAGATGGCTGTAACTGGGATACACATGTTAGGCTCACTTGCTTTCTTTTTTTCAACCATATAATAAAACTGATGTTTTCTTTCTTTAGATGCATCATTCTGCACATTATAATGTGTGCAGAGATTTGTATAACTACCACCAAAATCAAAACATAAAACAGTGAGTTAATTTTGGTAGATATTAGCCTCCTCAACATTGTGTACCTACCCTGCAGTCCTCCCAACAAAATGGGAGTGAATTTTTCTTCACAGCCTTGGCGAAAGACCAGAGCTGACTGTCTGTGTGTTTGCTCTGCTTTGTTGTTATAGCATTCTGAGTGCAGAAGCATAAGCAGGGCGAAGGCTACAGCAGCTGCCTGGCCCTTCCTCCTTTGACTGCAGTTGTGTAAGCCTAAAATCTGAAGCTTAAGAAGAAAAAGAAATACTAACCAGAGGCTTCATATTTTAATCACATTTTAGAGCAGCTACTTTCCCCATCTGCTTCTACAATTAAATAGCTTACTTCACAGCACGCTGTCATTCTGAATAACAGAGATGGCCGAGGGAAGCAGCGGAGTCCTCCTTGCAGTTGTGTCTTTGAGCTGGTAGCATTCTTTACTAAGCGGTCGCAAGTTCCAGCGCATGTACGACTTGTCTGTCTTCTGCTTTCTACTAATGTCAAAACATTTGAAACAAAATGTGATGAAGAAGGTCTTACAATTTCCATGCATAAACTTACTACAATAAAGGGCGGTGTTAATGGGCTGAACATGAGAGAAGTTGGACTAAATAGT
>NW_004955440.1:14230807-14275855 GCF_000276665.1 Chinchilla lanigera
TGCCGGAGGCCCTCCCTCCGGGGGCCTACCTGTGTCTTTACTATAAATGTAAATTAACTATAAATAAATAACCAAGAAAGCAGATTTGTGGAGCACTGGCCTATGGGCCAAATTCAGCCAGTAGACTGTTATAATTTCCTCATATAATCTTCTGAAATTGGGAAATACTATGTTAAAAGTTTATATCTCTAGCTGCTCTTATGTAAGAGCGGTCACATCTGGCCATGTTTACATCACAAATGTCAGTTGTGTGGGGCCTGCACTCTCATTCACTACTCTTATGATATAGTTTAGTCCAGCCTTGAGCTCAATATTGTAGACCAGGCTGGCTTTGAACTTGTAGTGATCCTTCTGCATGCTAGGATTGTGGGGGTGCCCTACCACACCCAGTTCAGACATTGCTGCATTTTTTCCTATTCATATGTCATAATTTAAAGTTTTAAGCTGGGCATGGTGACGCATACCTGTAATCCCAGCACTCGGGAGGCTGAGGCAGGAGGATCGTTTCGAGTTCGAGGCCAGCCTGGGCTATAAAGTGAACTCAAGGTCAGCCTGAACTGCATAGCGAGACCCTGTCTCATAAAGACCAAAAAAAACCCAAAAGTTTTAATAAGTTTGAACAGCAGCAATCACTAGTATTTGTTACCAGTATTTTCATGTATGCACCTTATATTAAGTGACAACATTTTGTTTTAAAATTTGTATGTTTATGATTAAAGTATTTGTTCTTAGAAATGTAATATGATGCTTGATTTAGTAACTGGACAACAACATTAAACTTTTTCCTTTTTTATAATTGAACATATCCTCTTACCATCTTGACAAATTATTGATTTTTTTGTCACATTCTGAATAATTGCTGCTTTTTTCTACTCAACCTATTGAGCATTTCTTATACTTGTCATTTTGGTTTTAATATATATATAATCTCTAAAACTTTTAGTCAGTGAGAAACGTTGCAGTGAGCTTAGTCAGCCTTATGAACATATTTCCTCCGCATTTCCATCCCTAAGCTGTCGAACTCACTTGCTACATAACTTCTCATTGATTTTAATCTTCAGACTTTGCAGACTGTGTTTATGCAGATGAGCTCAGTCACTTGCTCACCCTTCCCCCACATTCTCTGCATTGTAATCTGTCATGGGATAAACAAGGGTTGAAGATGATGGACATTTCTTTCTTTGTTAACACTATGAGAACTATGGCTGCTTTGCTTATGAGAACATTTAATGAAGGTTTGCATTTGTGTTTTAAAAAAAAAGTCACTAAATCTGCTTGTGCTCCTTTTTAAGAATCAAAATTTGTTAATGACTTGCTTTTTATTTTATTTGTTCTTATCGAAGAATACTTGCTACCAGAGTAAGAAATCTACTAACTGAAATAGGAACCAAAACTTTATGATAAATAGTGGGGGCATGGGCTGGGGATTTAGCTCAGCGGCAAAGCACCTGCCTGGCAAGCGCAAGGTCATGAGTTTGATTCCTGGTACCAGAAGAAAAACAAAAACAAAGCAAAACAAAACAAAAAACAGTGGGGGTGTGAAACTGGAGGGGAAGGTTTAGTGAAACTTTACATGAAAAATTTTAAGCCATTTGCTATTTAAATACAGGTTATAATCTTAACAGTAGGAATAATGAATTTAAATAATGGATAACATTTTTTATTTTCCCCTTTGTAATTTCTAACAAAGTTAATAATAGCCCTATCTAACATCTTTCCCATAATCTTTAAGTTTTAGCATAACTTTTAAGAGGGTTTTTTTGACAAGCGTATCAGAGATTTTGACAATTTTTCTGAGGATCTCTCCAGACCCTTTGATATTCACATTGTCCACCACTGAACGTCTGTCAAATTAGAATCTTTTCTAGTTTTTTCCAGTTTACCTTTTAACTGATCTTACTGAATTTATGTGTGATTTAAGTGATATTCAAATACCACTTTCCATCTCATCTTTCCTAATGCCCACTTTGAGTCAACTTATATTATTTATAGATGTAATTGCACACACACACACACACACACACACACACCCCGCACAGAAACATTTAAACTGTCCAATGCTTAGGAGAAAACCTAACAGCAAGACCTTGATCATGAGGATAAGAATAGGCTGGTTAGTGCTGAGTAGGGAAGGCTATTCAAGCAGGAACCAACTAGTGAGGAATATATACATTGTTAGATATTTTATGCTGTGTGAGCTTTTGACTGTATACTGAATATTCAGATAACGAAAACTGACCCTATCTTGTCTTCAGTGTTCTGAGTATGGAAACTGTAACTTTTTGGGTGTTAGGTTTTGAACCTTTTCAAGTATATTATAAAGACTTTCTCATTTTACTTATGTTCAGCAACCATGACACTTTTTAAATTACTAAAACAGTATGTGTGTACGTATGTATGTATAGACTTCGTACCTAAAAGAAAAGTGATTTCTTCAAAATAGTAAAGTGGAAATTGATTCATAGCAGTAACTGAAATGAGCCTCCAGTGTTGATAATGATGTTTATTTAGTGTGCATAATATTATGCTATCCAAGGAAGATATTTTTCTATGTGGTAGATAGGACACAAAAGAACCTAGTAGTAGCTGTAGCACTACAGTGTCATAATAGATATATCAAGCACAAGCACATACCAAAGAAAAGCAAGCCCTGGTGATAGGCTTGATGAACCATACATGTGATTAACCACTCAATCCAAGAGTGAATTTAGTGTAAGCTATTATAGGATAATTTATTAGGAATGACTATTGAAGTACAAATAATAAAAAGAAAAATCAATAATTAGAAATGGGGAATACTAAATAATGATATCTAGCAGTCAAATGATAATAAACCCAAAGAAACAAAATTTTCATAATTTTGATGTTATTCAAAAATTTTCTTTCTGGGGTTCCTATACATTTAGTAGTTTCTATAACTAGGAAATAAATTTCATCCTAGTGTAGCCTGAAATGATCTTGCTCTGAACTTCTGATGCTTTATTTTCTCTATTATGTCTTTGACAAATTATTTTGTGCTAACTGTGAGTAACTCTTCTTCTAGTTTCTGAAACTGTTTTATTTAAATCTTACATCATCTGGATGTGGTGGTACATGCCTGTAATCCTAGCAATCAGGAGACAGCGGCAGGGGAATCACTGTAAATTCAAGTCCAGCCTGGACCACACAGTGAGCTCAAGGCCAGCCTGAACTACATAGCAAAACCCTGTATCAAAAAAAAAACAAAACAAAACAAAATCTCATATTGCTGTGAGTAACTTTTTCATTTCTTTCCAACCAAAATGTAAACTCTTTATAATCGGTCATACTTTCTGGAATTTGCTACAGCACCTTGCTAATAAGAGCTATGTCCAAAATGGTTTTTTTTAATTTGATTCAAACGTACAAACAAATGCTTTTTGAAAATAAGAAAAATTAATTTAACTACTGTTTAATATAGCATAGGACAGTTTATGGAAAAATTCTGAAAAAAAGATATGCAAAAAATATCAAGTTTAACCGTTGTTTGCTTTGGGGTGGTCAACATGCATTGGCTACTTGCCCATCACTGGGACAAAATACCCAGCACCCACAAAAAGAGGAGAGGTTTGTTTTGGCTCGTGGTCGATGGAGGACTCAGTCTACAGTCATCTGGCTCCAGAGCAGAGAGGGCCTTGTGGAAGTGCCTGGACAGAGGACTGTTGCTGACCCCTGCAGCCAGGAGACAAAGGGAAAGTAGCACAGCCTTGGAGGGAGGCACGCCTTTCCCCACCTCACCCACACTGACTCTGGCATCAAACTTCATGTTCTGAAACCCAGGTTGTGTCAGAACCCTAGTCCAGGCATTGCTGAGCTGGGACTCGGTGTACGCCATGCATACTAGATACAGGGAACATAACTTTTTCTTAAATGGATGTATCTACTTTGTTGATACTTAACCTATTTCACCCTTTTAAGTCTATAGCCACAGGAAGCAGCAGTGTACTCCTGTTGTCTCAAGTACTTGGTAGACTGTAGAAGGGTCGAAAGTCACAGGCCAACATGAGGAACTGAGTGAGACCGTGACTCAAAGTAAAACTTTAAAACAGGCTGGGAATGTATGTCATAGCTGAAGTGCTTGCCTAGTATGTGTGAGACCCTGGATTCAATCCTCTGAACTGCAATACATACAGTGGATTTTATTGTATTTACCCACTTGGACAATCACTGCCACCTTAAAACATTCTCACTCCTTGCAAAAAAATTCTGGACTCAGTAACAATAATGGTTCATTTCCTTCTAAATTGTGCCTCGCTCTTTTGCTCCACTGCACAAGCGCTAATTTTTTATTTCTATAGATTTGCCAATTATGGGTATTTCTTATCAATGAAATCATATAACTTGTGGTCTTTTGTGAGTTGTTTCACTTAGCACAATATTTTGGTATTAATATGATAGCATTCATTTTTATGACCAAATAAATGCTATTTATGGGTAATACCACATTGGATTTATCTGCTATTCAACTAATGAACCTTTGAGTTGTTCCTACATTTTAATTACTCTGAGTAATTACATTATGAATATTTGTGTGCAAGTTTTTGTGTGAACGTATGTTTCATTACATTGTTATGCAATGAGCTACATAGTTTGGTATGTAACTAGGTGTGAAATTACCAAGCCTTTTGGTTGGATGTTAAATGTCCAGCAAAGGCCCATATGCTGGAGGTTTGCATGCTATCCTGTGGCACAGTTGGGAGATGGTGGCCCCTGTAGGAGGTTAGGCCTATTGGAAGGAAGTTAGATCATTTGGGTCTTTTGCTTGAAGAAGTATTGAGATCTCTACTTCCTTTTACTATCTTTTACTTCCTGGTTCCCATGAAGTATACAGACTATCTCCCCGTTTTGCATCTACCATGAAGTACTGTGCTAACACAGGCCCAAACTGATAGGGCCAAGCAGCTAGGAGCTACAACCTCTGAAACCTTGAGACAAACTTTACCTCCTTTAAGTTGATTATCTCAGGTATTTTGTCACAGCAATACAAAGCTGACTGACACACTTGACTCATACAGTAACTATTTAACATTTCAGGAACTCTCAGACTATTTTCAAAAGGGGCTGTAGTATTTTACAGTCCTCCCAGGAATGTATTAGGATTTCAGTCTCTCTACATCTTTGTCAATATTTTTTTATTACTGTCTTATTTTAACAATCCTAGTAAACATAGAATAAAACCTTGTGGTGTTGATATGTTTTCCCCTAACATCAAATGATGCTGAGAAATTTTTATGTGTTTATGAATCATTTATTATCTCCTCTGAGAAGTGGCCATTTAGATGCTTTGCCCATTTTTAACTGAATTATTTGTTTTATTCTTACTAAGTTTTGTGAATTCTTTATATTAGAAGTATAAGCTCATTTCATGTATTTGATTTGCAAATACATTCTTCTGTTCTGTGGAGTTCATGTTTGTAATGTTATTCTTAGAAGCACAAAAGTTTTTAATTTTGGAGGTGTAAGTTTATATGCTTTTTTCTTTCATCACTTGTGATTTTGGTATTCTGTCTCATTATCAGGGACCTGGCCAACATCCCCAGCTCTCTGTGTGAGGGGTGCAGTGAAAAGACAAAATAAGAGACAGAGACATATTTAGTAATGCCCGACAGTGGCACTGGGAGGTCAGCACCTCAAAGGGGCAAAGAGAAGACTCTCCAGTCTGCCGCTGTGTTATGAGCCAGCGCATGGGAAGGGGTAGCGGGTGATTCTGGGACAGCAGGGGTGACTGCTGAGGGCTGGTAAGAAGAACAAAGCACCCTTGCAAGGAGGAGACAAGGGGCAATAGGGAAACTTGCTTCCTAGGTGAAACTCTTTACTACTGCTACTGCATTGCTTCAGAGATCCTTGTTGTCCTCAGCAGGTCTTATTTTGCCCTGTGAGTGCCACACCCTCAGTAGCTATAGGGTTCCAGCTGTGACCAGAAGAAGGCCGGGAATTACCTCATTCCAGTTTGGCTCAGAGGGCAGGATAAGGCCTCAGACCTCCTCTTGACTCAATTCGTACTTTGTGGTCCCCAGCAATTGATAAAACTTTGCGTATCCCAAGATCAGGAAGATTTGCTGCTACATTATCTTCTGAGATTTTTGTACTTTAAATCGTACGTTCAGTTGTATCGTGTTTTGGGAGTATGGTAGGAGGAACAGACCCAACTTCTACTTCACGTGGGGAGGCAGTTGTCACAGCACAGTTGTCACTGTTCCTTTTCCTTGAATTGTCTTGGCACCTTCCTGAAAATCAGTTGACCATGAATGTGAATGTGTCTGGATTTTGATGCATTACATTGATCTATCTGTTAATCTTTCTTGCCTTGATCATTACACCTTCAATAGATTTGAAGTAAGAAAGTGTAATTTTCCAGTATTGTTCTTGTTTTTAAGGACTTTTTTCTTGCTCTTCTGAGTCAGTTCCTTTAATTTCCGTCTGACTTTTGTGATCAGTTACCCAATTTCTCCAAAGAAACTTGCAAGGGTTTTGACAGAGATTACATTAAACCTGTAGATCACTGGGGACGTATTGCCATCTTAACGATATTAGGGCCCAAAGCATGACCATGAAATGTCTTTAGATTCATTAAATCTTTAGTTTCTTTAATATTGTTTCATAATTTTTAAAGTATGACCTCTCTGTTTAATTTATTACTGAATATTTTATTGTTTTGATACTGTTTTAAATGGGATTGTTTCAGATGATTCACTAGAATTTAGAGAATATGCCTAAATTTTATATCTTGATCCTATGTCTTATATCCTGCAATCCCGCTGACAGTTTCTTATATGATTCCTTTGGCTTTTCTGTATACAAAATTCATGTCATCTGTGATAGAATAGTTATTCTTTGTCCTTCCCAGCCTGGATGCCTTTATTTCATATTCTTTACAAATTTCTCTGGCTGGAGCCTCCAGTACAATGCCAAATAGAAGTGGCAAAAATGGACATCCTTGGTCTTGTTCCCAATGTTGGAGCCAAACATTTATCTTTTCACCATTAAATATGACGTGAGCTGTGATGTTTCAGGGATGCCCCTAAAGATTTTGAAAGCACCCTTCCATTTCTATTTTATTATTTTTACCATGAAGTATTGCATTACATCAGATGCTTATTCTGTGCTGCTTTACGTTAATATTGTCAAATGTATTTATATATGTTGTAGGTCCAACAGTCCTACTTTGTTTTCTATAATTCCTTTTTAAATCAGTCAAGAGAAGAAGTAAGCACTCACACTGACTGCTAGAATCACCTTCAGAGGAGTTCTTCATTTTCTGTTTCAAGTCAAATAATCAAGTGAAATTTGTTTTTTTTTTTGGGGGGGGGGTACCAGGAATCAAAATGAAATCCTGAAGAATTTTCTTTAGGATTTCTTGCAATGTAGATTGTTGACAATGAACTCAGAGTTTTTCCTGAGAACGTGTGTGTATGTGTGTGTGTGTGTGTGTGTGTGAGTGTGTGTGTGTGTGTGTGTGTGTATTGAGACAAGGTCTCACTATGCAATTCAGACCAGCCTTGAACTCACTATGCACCCATGCTGGCCTGAAACTTGCAAGGATCCTCCAGCCTCACCCTCCCAAGTGCTAGAATTACAGGCTTGTACCACCAGGCCCAGCTATCTGGGAAGATATTTATTTCACCTGAATTTTTATAAGATAATTTTGCTGGATATGAGTGTGGATTGACAGTTTTGTGTGGGGTATTTTTGTTGTTTTTTGCGGGGGGGAGGTGCTATCTTTCTTTTTTTTTTTCCTGCCCATACTTTTTATCATTCCACTGTCTTCTAGTCTTCATAGTTTCTGAGGAAATGTCAGGTGCTGGTGTTACTGGTGTTGTTTTGCATGTGATGAATCCTTATTCTCTTACCACACTGAAGTTTTTCTGTCTGGAATGTTTCTACTTGGATGTGTGTGTTTATAGATTGTCTTGTGTTTAACCCATTTAGAGTTTGTTGAGCTTCTCGGATATGTCAGTTAAAGTTTTCAACCATTATTTATTTAAACATTGCTTCTTTTCCTTCCTCTTTTTCTGGTACTTATAATGGTGTGTTTAGTTATATCCCACATTCTTCTGAGATTTTGTCCATTTTCATTTTTTCCCTCTGTTCTTCCTTAGCATAATCTCTATTGTTCTGCCTTCAAGTTCACTGATTTTTCTGCCAGCTCAAATGTGTAAGCCTCTCTAGTGAGTTCTTAATTTCATTATATTTTCAATTCAAAATTTATATTTGCTTCTTATATTTCTTTATTAATATTGCATATCTTTTGAAACATTTTAATTGCATTTTCTTTTGGTTCTTTAAGCATATTTATAATGGCTTCCTTAAAGTCTTTGTTAAGTCTGACATCTGGGCCTTCTCAGTTTCTGTTCATTGCTTTTTTTTTCCCTTCTGTGTATGCATAACACTTTCCTGTTTCTTTCAATATCTTTAATATTTTGTTTTAGATGATATTTTGTAGAGACTCTGGACACTGGTCTTTCCCTGGGGATTTGTTTAGTATCTTGACTTGAATCCTCTGTTTGAGCGATAGATGACACTTTTGGTGTTACTTCTCTCCGCAGTGAACACAACCTTGCCTGTGCATTTAGTCACCCTGGGATAAGAGTAATTAGAGCGTGTTCTCATACCTAATTCCTCCATTGCTCACACCCGTCTGCTAAGTCCCACTAATTACTGGTAGAAAGCTCTGCTGTTTTCAGGAATGTTCCCTGATTCTGATTCCACTTAAATTCTAGCCCTGCTGCAGGGTTAGTTTTTCAGTGCAAACTTTCCACTGTGCTGTGGCCTCAGGAAATCTCTCCTTATCTTTCTTTCTTTTGTTATCTCTCGGAAATACCAAGCACTCGTGTAAGTCCACCACATCACTCCCCTTGTTTCCCTCCTGAGGATTCTGGCCTCCTCCTCCGTGCTTACTAGCAAGTTCTTTACTGTTTCAACTGCACCTTGGGACTGGGCTTTCTCACATGCTCTCCCAAAGAAAGTCTGTTTTTTAGGGAGAACTTTGAAGCTTTATCCTCTCCAATCTTGATTTGCCTTTTCGAGCAGGAATCTCTGCCTCAAGTGTGAGCTTAGGCAGGAATGACTTTGCCCCAGTGTTTTCTCAGCTGCATCACCTGGAAGAAACCTACTGTTCAGACTAGGGTTCATTATAGGAAAGGAATCCCTAGCTTCTCGGAGGTACTTGCTTAGAATTTAACCTCTGCAACACAAAGCTGAAATCATGAGAAATATTAATGGCTCTTCCCTGAGAGATCTCTTAGCCCCCGCTGGGAGGATGGAAAAGAAGGACACTGAATGAAGTGGAGTGCCTTCTTATTGAACTGGCAAGTGGGGTTTGAAGGAGGAATAAGTTACATGTAACTCAAGCACCAAAAACTCTCATTGTTCTTTCCAAGAGCTAGTGAAGGTCTTGCATAAATATCTCTTCACTTGTTCTGTGACTAAAATAAATTCTAGAAATTGTAAGTGGTTTTGTTTTTATACTTTTTGCCAGTTTCATGATTATTTTACTGCGGGGCTTCTCACTCACTCCCTATCTACCCCAGAAGTAATCTGAACTATTAACTTTTGGACAACATCCCATGTACCTCTCTGATCTTCTCAGAAGGACTTTTATTACCATGTGATTTATAACTTAACCAATGTGTTAGTTACAGCTCTGCAAATCAGTCATGCCATTAACCACTTTTTATAATACATGTCAGTGAATTCCAGCTTTCTCCAATATTGATAATATATGTGTAGACTTAGACCCAATATGTATAAATAGATGCAACCTGCTTGTGTGTCTGATATTTCGGAGGTCATACTCAAAGAAAGGGAATAAGCAATGATGGGTCACAGCCATTCTCAGTTGTTGTCATGCTCCAAAGCAAACATGACGATAAAAAGGTGGAGACATCATGCCCTGTCTCTGAGAGGTCACCCCTCAGTTGGCGCAGGGTAAGCCAGGCCACGGCAGACCCTGTTTCCTTTTCCATCAGCCGTTTTCTTTCCAGACCTTTCCTGGCAAAGGTGAGCTTTGCCGTGCCCTCTTTTTAAGGAACTTTATGTGCACTGTGTTAACCATGAATTCTACTTCGCTATTACAACCGTCACTTCTCCACTGCCAATCTCCACTGGCTGTTCATTCTAATTTACCCAAGATATACGGAGGTACAGATGTTCTGGAACTACTGCTTGATAAAGCCTTTAGGAATTGTTATACAAAATGTATAAAATACTCAGTTTTGTTCCGTTCCTTGGTGATCTTTTTTCTGTTTTGTTTAATAATGGAAATCCAGTATTTCCCTACTGCAGTCCCTGAAGAGATATGTTGTATTTTACTCACACACAGGCTTCTATGCTGTCATTCCCATTTCCAGAATTTCCCAGCAGCCTGTAGCATAAACTCCAAACTCTTTAGAAAGTCACTTATAACCTTTCATATATGCAGTTTTCTTTCCCGTCTCCTCTTTTCCCTGAGCCCCTCCTGAACCAACAATTTCCTGCTTTCTCCAAACAGCATTTATCACACATGTCCGTGCTTTTCCTTTCACAAATTCTTAACCAAATCTGTCAAAAATGTCGTAATAATAACATGCGATGGCATCGACCCAAATCTACACCTATTGAATTGGTACTTTTTGAGAACTTTTATTTTGTTTTTGGGTACTGAGGATTCAACACCTATGGAATCAGTACTTTTTATCTGAGAATTTTTAGTTTTTGTGTTACTGAGGATTGAACCCAGGGCTTTGCTCATAGTAGGCAGTGCTCTATTAGTGAGCTACATGGCCAGACTTTTTAAATGTTATTTTAAGACAGGGTCTCTTTGGATCACCCAAACTGGAATCAAATTTGTGATCTTCCTGCCTCAGCCTTCAAGTTGCTGGGGTTACAAGTGTACACCACCACACCAAGTTGAGGATTTCTTTTTAGACTTTGTTTTTGTTTTAGAGCTCATTAGTTGATTCTAAGGCTGCTTCAGAATGCTCTGTGCCATCTTTCTGTAATACCCAAGCACTTTCTCGCTCTTCACCCGGCAAAATCTTTTCAGACGTTAATCTGTTTTTAATGAAAGAAAACCTCTTCTAAAACTGTTTTCTCAATTCTGTCTTTATTCATAATCTTTTGCAAATTTTTTATTATTTTTGAATAATTAGTATCAGAATCGCCGTGTGCTGAAGGAGTACCTACCTACTGACCCAGGGATAATTCGCGTCCTAAAGGCTCCCAGTGCTGGTTACTTACTTTCTCAGCTTACCTTACAGCACAGGGATGAGCATATAAATAAAATTCTGCCAATCAGGCATACCCACCACAAACATTGAAGCAGAAATTAGAGATAAAAGCACAGGAACTGCAGACTCCATTTCTAGAGTCTTCATTTTTGAAATAACAGCAGCAGCTACTTCTACTTTCCAAATATATGTATATATATATATATATATATATATATATATATATATATATATATATAAAAGCTATTGGGCAGCATCCTTCCTGTAACTTCCAGAAGCTAACATAGCACACTGCAGACTCCTTTTCTGGTTTGGGTAGCCTTCAACCCAGGTTTCATGGTCTTCTGGAGTCTTCTGTAAGGTGCTTCCTATCCCTAAACAAATGCATTTTCCACCAAAATTATAGTGAATCAGTGTCTATTGCTCCTAACTAAGCTACAGGAACACCTAATACAACTGTCACCTTGGTGTTCCCCCCAATCCTTTTTCATATGCCAGCAGAGCAATAAATGCTAATGTCTTATCAGTAGTTGCCAGGAAGATGTGGATTAACCAGATCAGGAGGGAAGGAAGGGTCATTCCATGCCGAAGGCCTAACAGGAGCTGCACAGCTGAAGGGAACCTCGCACAGGACTGAAGAAGCAGTCTCTCCAGAGAGCAGAGTGAGCTGGCCGGTGCAGTGTGTCTGTGGATAGAGAACTGGTAGTGCAATTGAGTAACTGGGTCACTGTACCTCTATAACACCATATGAAAACATTTTTATGTTTAAATTCAAGAATAACAAAGCTACTGAGGCTTCATAGCTGGCACATATTATGGATTTGTATTTCGAAAAAAAATTAGTGTGGCATGAAGAATACACTCGGGAAAATACTGGTGATTTTACTTGTATTTGAGATTTGCTCCTAAGGATAGGAGATTCTGTATTATTCCAAGCTGATCACTGCTTCCTGGCCATATCCTTCTAATCACCATACATTTGTCCTTCTGGAACAATACAGAATGAAGACTTTACCTCCCCATTGGACAGCCTTTTAACCTTGGAGACTCAGAACAGGGCAGGATACTATTTTCTCAATGTTTCTTACTACTATTAATAGCTGTTGCTAATAGAGACTTAAATTTTTATTATGTCCGTTTAATTTTATGTAGATATATAACAGCTTCAATTCTTTTGCTAAACAGATATTAAAGCCACTGTTTGGTTTTGAAGGATAGGTTGTTTTCATCTTATTCTTTTAAAACAAAAAAGCAAAGCAAAGGCTATACTAAAATATGTGCATTGTTTATCACATATACTATACGTTATTATGTCCTTTCTCAAAGAGCTATTACAAATAAAACTTTGAAGCTATTATATTTTAAGTTGATCACAGAGAGTGAAATAAAGACCACAGATAGCCAGATTACAAGTGACTAGACAAATAACTGGAGCTACTAACTTTACCGAGCACAACCTTTTAAATTTTATCAAATCCCCCAAATTATTTCAAAAAACACTTAGTGGTAGATCAAACAATTTCATATTTTAATCATCAATATAGTCAAAGACCTTAAATTTCTGAAGAATAAGGAAAGCTTTCTCCTACTTTAAAAAACAAGTGGTCTAAACAAAGGTACAGCATTCGATGTCTAGGACAGGCGCAGGTGGTAAGAAGTCTCTGTGGCCCAGCAGACTAATCAGCTGACCAGAACGGCACAGCACGGGTCAACAAGAAGAATGGGAGGTTAAAGGCAGGGACAAACGTAGTTTCCTGAGTTCCAGAATGTTTTTGTTTTTGTTCCTTTTTTCTAGACAGAGTCTCAGTATGTAGTATGTAGTCTCTTACTGGTCTTGGACTCACTGTGTAGCCTAGGCTGACCTCAAACTCGCAGCGATGCTCCTGCCGGAGCCTCCCAAGTACTAGAATTACAGGTGTGTGCCCCTACGCCCAGCCACAGTGTTATTTTATATGCACGATTTTGTTTCCTAGTGTTGACCTTATCTACTACATCATTTCTTGAGGTTATGATGAAAAAACAACGTACCAAATTTGATTAAGAAATGAATGCGTGCATTATTTGTCTACAATACATTTAAAGAACTAGTAGATCAATCCCTATGAAACTGTCATTTTTGTGAGTCAAAAATAACTGAATATTAACAATTTTATGTGGCTCAAGCTAAGAAAACCTACCATTATTGTATATTAAAATATATACAGTACATTTTGATCACTTGCATGTATTCATTCTGGGTGGATTTGTATATATTTTTTTTTCCCTTATTTTCAAATTATCAATAATCATTTGTAACAGAAAAATATTTACTTTTATCAAATAAATTTCATTTTATTAGGTGCCAAGAATATTCAATGCAGTTATTTTTAAAGATAGATTGTCAAATTCCAAAGAAATGTTTTGAACGTAATTAAAGGGCAACAGAATGGAAATGAATTTGGCCTGAGATTGATAAACTGAATTAAGCTATAGTATTTTTAATGCTCTGACCAATTTCTCAGCTGATTTTATATAGATAGTTTAGT
Source organism: Chinchilla lanigera (assembly GCF_000276665.1). NCBI lineage: Eukaryota > Metazoa > Chordata > Mammalia > Rodentia > Chinchillidae > Chinchilla > Chinchilla lanigera. The sequence goes on from NW_004955440.1 coordinate 14,244,558, forward strand.
GGATTTGCTTCTGAAGACCTAGTGAGAGTTTATTTGACAAGAAATTTGGTTGTTTCTGTGACATACCGCAAATGTAATAACTGGACACTATCTTATGAACACATTTCTAAGAATTTTATGCAATTTCTGTAATACTTTACCTTAGTAACATATACCTGTTCAAATATGAAGAAAGCTAAGTCTTCAATTTTTCATTTAATAGTTTCCATGTAATTTAACGTATCAAATAATTACTGTAACATCTAATTAGTAACATCTAATTAATGTAACAGCTCTCATTTTACAGGATGAGAACATCTAGGATTTGTTTGGGGAAGTCTGTCAGAACGTCAGAAGGGTAAATGTAGGGTCACAGGTCACTGTGAAATAATTCTTAACTATTTAATCGAAACAACAAAAATTTAAAAGATATGGAAGTCTGCACAATTATTTATTTTAAAAGAAAATTCTTAGTTCTTCCCATGGTGAGAAGATTTGGGTTTTTTTAAGCATAGACAGTCCTCAGCTTATAATGGTTCAGCTTAGAATTTTTTGACCTTTCCATAGAGTGAAAGCATATTTTCAATACAGTATTCAATAAATTTTTTTGATTATAGGACATTCAAATAAGAAAGGAGGAGGTCAAACGATCTCTGTTTGCAAACAGCTTGATTTTATATACAGAAGAACCTAAAAACCACCCCAGAACTACTAATGACTAATTCAGTAAGGGGTAGGATACAAAATCAATGTACAAAAATTAGCATTTTTTTAACATACCAATATCGAACTCTCTGCCTTGGAGCCAGCCAAGTATGGACTGAAACCTCCACACTGTACGTTCAATAAACCTTTCCTTCCTTAATTTGGGGCACCAGATATTTTTGCCCCAGCAAGGAGAGAAAAGTAACCAAGACAAGGAGAAGAATATTCTGAGCTATTCATTTGAAAAAGGATTAATATCTAGAATACAGAGAACTCAAACACAATAAGAAATACTAATGTTTTTTAAATTGCCTAATTACCTGAATAGACTTTTCTCAAAGTAAGACATACAGATGGCCAATATCACTAACATGAAAAAAATGCTCATCGCTAATCAGCAGAGAAAAGCAAATCAAAAACGCGGTGACATATCACCTCCCTTCCCGGAAAATAGCCGTGATGAACAAGGCAACCGCTGACAAGTGCTGGCAAGGAGGCAGTGAGAAAGGAAGCTTACACGATCAAAATGTGACTTGGAGCAGCCATCACGGGAAAGAGTGCGCAGGTCCTCAGAAAACCGGAAGTAGAGCTACAGTATGACACAGCGGTCCCACTCCTGGGTACACCTAAAGGCAGAGGAATCAGTACACCCGTGAACATCCACCACACACGTTCATTGCAGCACTGTTCACAGTAGCCAAAATCTAGGACCAACCCAGATATGCACTGACAGATGGGTAAAGGAAATGTGGCACTTACATACGATGGAATATTCTCCACCCATGAAAAACAAAAAGTTCTGTTATTTGTGTCTGTATGGCTAAATTTGGAAGACTTTCAGTTAAGTAAAGTAAGTTAGGCACAAAACAGACAATTACTGTACATTCTCACTAATATGTGGAAGTCGATCTCATACTAGTAGAAAATAGAATCATAGTTACTAGAGCTTAGGAAAGATGTAATGGATGAGAAGACAGAGAGGATTGTTACTGGGAAAGAAATGTAACTGGATAGAAGGAAAAACTACAGATGTTCTCTGGTACAACAGGGTAACTGTGGTTGATAGCAATTAATTATTTCCAATAACTAGTAGAGAAGATTGTCATTGTTTCCAACACAAAGATGCGGTGAATGTCTAAGATGGTAAATTTGCCAAGTAGACTGATCTGATCATTACACGTGTATATATATGTATTGAACTATCACATACTCTCAATTTGTATGATAACTGTGTGCTAATTCAAAATTTAATTTTTTAAAAAATTTTTTGTTAACTGTTACATTTTAAACATACATAATGATCACTTTCATCACAGGGACTTTGCGCCTCTGCGTGACTCATCTCAATTCCTCTTTTTTTCTCCATTCCCTTATCCTCCCTTCAACCCCCTTCCTCTCCTCTTTTACAAAAGCTTTGTTTTCATTTTTCGTCTTATTCTTTTTTTCTTTCCCCTCCCTTCGTTTCCCCTCCCCTCTCCTGTTTTTCCATCCCCATTTGAGCATTTTCTTCTTATTTCAGAATATCTAGTATACATTCTGGTCCTTGTTTACACTGTGGGTTTCTCACACCAGAGAAACAATGTGATATTTACATATATGTGTTTGATTTATTTCACTTAAGAGTATGGTCTCAAGGTCCATCCATTTACCTATAAATGTCTCAAATTTATCCTTCTCTATGGCTGAATAGTACTCCACTGTATTTTTTAAAAACCACACCTTCTTTATACATTCATCAGTTGATGGGTATTTGGGCTGTTTCCAAGATTTAAGTGTTACAAACTGTGCTGCTATAAACATGGGTGTGCATACGTCACTGTGGTATGATGTTTTTAACTCTTTTGGGAAGATACTAAGAAGGGAAATAACTGGGTCAAATGGAACTCTAGTAGTTTCGCACAGTGATTTCACATCTGCACTCCCACCAACCATGGAAAGGGGTATTTTTTCCACACAGCCCCAGCAGTAGATGTTCTTGGTTGATTTCTTGACAATTTTCATTTTTTCTGGAATGAGATGGAATTTTAGAGTTGTTTTAATTTGCATCTCTCAAATGACCACTGATTTTGAAAATTTTTTCATATTTATTTGCCATTTCTACTTCTTCTGAGAAGTATCTATTCACTTCAGATATCCATTATTAGACTGGGTCTTTAAATTTGGGGGGTATGATTATTTTTAGTTTTTTATATATTCTAGATCTCAGTCCTATGTCTGAGGAAAACATGGCAAAGATTTTTTCCCACTCTGTGGATTGTCTCTTGACTCTGTTGAAGATTTCTTTTGCTGTGCAAAAGAATAAATTAATGTATTTTTTTAAAGCCTTGGATATTTTAATATTGAAAAGACTTTGGTTTTTTAAATATAGATGTTCCCTGATTGTTCAACTTACCATATTTTCACTCTATGATAATGTGTATACTCACACAGTCTGTGTTTTTCACATGGGTATAATTTTCAATAAATTACCTGATATATTTAACACTTTGTCATAAAGCAGGATTTGTGTTAGTCAACTTTTCCTAACTGTAAGCTAATATAAGTGTGCTGAGCACATTTGAGGTGAGTGACACTAGCTGTGAGGTTTGTTAGGTTAGGTGTAGTAAGTGCATTTCTTACTGAATAGTGCTTCAACTTACAATAGGTTTATAAGAACATAACGCCAGCATTGGTTGATTAGCATCATTATTAAAGATATGATAAAGCTGTGAGAACTTTTTCCTTTTAATAGAAAAAAAAGTCAATTCTAGCTTTGTATCAGCACATTATTGAGCCTTTCAAAAACCGTTTAAATAAATCCATCCAATTTCAGCAGTTTGGCGACCCATAAAATTTCTTTCATGTAAACTTTCTACACCTCTTTTATGTCTATTAGATTTTTCTCCTACTCTTCATCTTTTTCAGTCTGGAACAACCAGCCATTTTACTGTGGTATAAAATTACTCTTTTTCCCTTGATGAATATACCCTTTATACATTTCCTTATTAAAAATGCATCTTACTTTCCTTGCATGCTATACATTCACATTTGTTTCCCTTTACTTTATTATTTCTCATACCTTTAATTGAACATGCAATGGTTATGGTTTTTAACCATCAGTAACCTTTGTTTTACAAAGATAACTAAATGTGTAATTGAGAATTGTCTGTTGCATCAGAATTCTGTGTAACTTGGCTAGCAGTGTTATTAACATACTTTCTCACTTCATGCAGGCATGTGCTTTCTCATAGTGCTTTTTTATGTGGCAGGAAGAATGTCTCTTTTTTATTATTATAGGAGAATAAAAAATAAGAAACAGAACAATAAAAATGATACAGAATTTCAAAACAAGACAATAGGAAATTAAGAATAGTTATTATATAGTGTATGGTTGTCTTCAAAGTAGTTGTTCAGATTACCACATATAGGCATGCAAAACTGATCAATTTGGCATTAACTATTCCTTTCAATAAACCAGTGGAAATTAGTAGTATAATTATCTTAGTTATCTTTTGTCTATATATATTTTTTCTTTTTTTTCTTTTTTTCTTTTCTCCTTTCCCCCATCCCAGTTGTTCTTTCCTTTTGAGCAATATTTTTCCCTTTCACAATATCAATTGTACCTTTTAGATTTTATTTACTCTTTCAGTTTCTTTGACTAGGGAGACAGTACAATGTTTACACATATGGGTCTGATTTATTTCACTTGAGTGTGGTCTCTAGTTGCATCCATTTACATATAAAAGCTTCAAGTTTAACTTTCTTTATAGCTGAGTAATTCCTCATTGTATAAAAATACCACATCTTTTATATCCATTCCTCAATGGATAGGCATTTGGGTTGTTTCCAAGATTTAGCTATGACAAACTGCACTGCTATAAACATGGGTGCACAAATATCACTGTGCTGTGGTCTTTTAAATTTTTCTGGAAAAATACCCAGAAAGGGAATGGCTGGGTTGAATGGGATCTCTAATCCTAGTTTTTTGAGGAATCTACACACTGATTTCCACAGTGGTTGCACCAGTCTACAGTCCCACCAGCAGTGAAGAAGAGTTTCTTTTTCCCCACAGCCCCTCCAGCATTTGTTACTGGTTGATTTCTTGATGATAGCCATTCTTTCTGCGGTGGGATGGAATCTCAGTGTTCTTTTAATATGTATTTCTTGAATGACCAATGATGTTGGACAGTTTTTCATATATTTATTTGCCAGTTGTATTTCTTTATGTGAGAAGTGTGTTTTCATTTCAGATGCCCAATTTTGGAGTGAGTCTTTGAATTTGAGGGGGCTGATTTTTAAAAATTCTTTATGTGTTGTAGATAGAAGTCCTTTGTGTGAGGGACAGTTTCCTAAAATTTTTTCCCAGTTCATGAGTTTTCTTTTTACTCTGATATGATTTCTTTTGATGTGCAAAAACTTTTCAGTAAGATGCGATCCCAGTTGTTGATTCTTTGAAGTATTTCCCATGCAGTTTGGTTTTTGTACATGAACTCTCTTCCTACCCGATGTCTTCAAGATTTTTACCTACTTTCTCTTCCAGTAGATTTAGTGTTTCTGTTTTAGTATTTAGATCTTTGATCCATTTTGACTTTAGTTTAATGTATTGTGATGGACATGTGTCTAGTTTTAGTCTTTGGCATGTGCAGTGACATTTTTTCCAGAACCATTTATTAAAGAGGCTAGCTTTCTTCCAGTGAACATGTTTGGCCCCTTTGTCAAACATAAAGTGGATGAGTGTATTTGTCATTATGTCTGCATCTTTTAATCTGTTCCATTGATCCTCAGGTCTGTTTTATTTCCAGTACCATGCTGATTTTAGTGCAGTAGCTTTGTAGTATAATTTCAAGTGAGGGATTGTGATGCCTCCTGCCTTGCCTTTGTTGCCCAGGATTGCTTTTGCTATTCTAGGTCTCTTCTGGTTCCAGATGAATTTTAGGTATGTTTCTAGAGAGATCTGTGAGGTATACTAATGTTATTATGATTGAGATTACATAAAATCTGTGTAACTGTTTTGGGATATGCCTATTTTCACAATGTTGTTTCTTCCTATCCATGAGCAAGGACTGTCCTTCCATTATCTGAAATCCTCATCTATCTCTTTTTTCAGAGTACTGTAATTCTCCCTGTATAGATCTTTCCCTTCACTAGATTGATTCCTAAGTATTTCATTTTCTTGGATGCTATTGTGAAAGATGGGGTTTCCCTAATTTCTCTGTGAGTTGAATGTTTGTATACAGGAATGCTATTGATCTTTGAGTGTTGACTTTGTATCCAGCTATGCTATGTGGCATATCATGTCATCTGCATACAATGATAATTTCACTTCTTCCTTTCCCATCCTTCTTCCTTTTATTTCTCTCTCATCTGGAAATAATGTTTCTTTACAAACTCAAGTATCTTTAGCCTCTCTATACCATATGAAAACAAGATATCTAAACTATATAAACAATATTATATTTAGCAATTACTCTTTCAATAATTATCTTACTTAGAAATTCAATCGATAGTCAATAGATCTCTATTACTTAGCATAAAGTTTCAAGATAGCAAAGAGAATTGGAAACTTTTTAGACAGACATAAAACATGCTTATTGTTGAAAAGTGCATCCATGAAGTTTTATCTGTTCAGTTTGTTTTTCATAACTGTGTTTGAATTGTGGAGAAAAATTTCATGACACATTAACCACAGCTATCCATCATTCCGTGTGTGTGTGTGTGTGTGTGTGTGTGTGTGTGTGTGTGTAGGTCCCACCCAAGGAGTGCAATTAGAACATCAGAATCGTTAAAAATTATTCATGGCACTCCAAAGACAGTAAAGAAGACTTTATTCAAGGAGCAACTATTATACAAGACATCAATAAATCACTGCAATGAGATTTTACATTGTAGGAGGGAGATGAGCTCAGTTCTGGGGATATCAGTGTATGTACAATCACTACAAGAAAACATCAAGAGTAAGGGGGATTCTGGCTAAACTTTAAGAAGGTAACCACGATGATGATAGCACCCTGATGAGTTTAGCCGGATATCGCAGACATAGGATGTGATGGTTTAAAGCTGAAATAATCCCTCTCCTAAAAGTCTCATCGATTCAGCCAATGGTGATTGGATCCTGACAGCTCTAATCTCACCAGAACAGTAATCTATCGTGAGATCATACTTCGATGGCATTGTGGGAAGGTGACGTAACCAGGAGGCGGGGCGAGTTGAAGGCGGGGCCCGTGCAGGTGACACTTGGAAGATCACAGCCTGACCCCCACTCCTCCCTCTTGCTCTCCTTCCCTCTCTACTTCCTGACCGCAACGAGATGAGCAGCTTTCCCCTGCCTCAGCCCTCCGCCATGAAATTCTGATTTAACGCAGCCACCATGGACTGAAACCTGGACCCACAGTAAATCTCTCCACCTCTGAATGGTTTATGTAAGGTATTTTTCCATTGAGGGAACGCTCACCAACAGGATTTTCACTGAACAGTTTATGTAAGGTATTTTTCCATTGAGGGAACGCTCACCAACAGGATTTTCACTGAACGGATCCATCAGGATAATTGCTAAAACTGGGTCAAAGAAGTGAACAGTCTGTGGACAGAGCCTAAGACTAGAACCTAGTTAGAAAAACAGATTCAGGGAAGCCTAACTGACATTTGGTCAGATGAACTGTTTCAGTAGTAATTTAGCTAATTTACAGTTTTCGTAGCTCCCTCTTCTAGGCCAACCTGCATCCTGCTGTTAGATTAGTATAAGTAAATCGTCCCTTTATTCCTGTTACTACCTTGCTCAAATTCCTTTCATCGGTGTACTTGATCACTGGCAGCAAAGGACATAGAACAAGCACCCACTAGGATCTTACAGCATAGCTGGTTATCAGTTCATTCATAACTTTGCGCTGCAAGCTCAATATTTCTTTAAACCCTTGTGTTGCATTTTAAAAAGTTACCAAAGATTTACACAGCACTTCAAAATATATCCTTCTAATATAATAGCATTATTTTTAAGGGAGGTATCACTTACATTACTTGAACTAAATCCTTCAGATTTTTAAATGACCTTGATCATTCGAGAAAATGCTTCATATAAGCAAGCTTTCCACGGCCCAATGGGATACACATGTTCTTGTTCCCAGGGCCCAGACATGCAGAACAGAAGTTGTGTAACTTTCCTTATATGTAGGACCATCAGAAGTATAGCCGCAGTCCAGCCTTACCATCTTATAATTTGCTGTTTCCCTGCATTGATCTCCTGATAAATCATTCACCTGCCCACACTGTGTACCACATTCTCACTGTTACCGGGCTGCCTTCTAAAAATGCCTTGCACCATGTACCACACATACTTCTCTGCTCTGACCTTGCTCCCTACCTTTCTCCTGATTTCTGTAAATTAAAATGCAAATCCTTCAAGGCCAATTTAAATACTGACTTTTTCTAGCAATGTATAGGTTATATTTTTGCATTTGTAAGACTAAATCTGACCCATAAAATTGTTCAAGAATTCAACATGCAGAGCAGCATATATAGTACATTTGGTTATATAAAGTGAAAATAAATTGGTGTTGCTAATTTCTTAGTATTCAAATGCTATCTTGTGTTTTCTGTTTGCTATCAAATTAACGGACATTTAGGAATTTTTCACAGCGATGATATTACATTGTAATCACTGAAATAGATCCATACAATGACTCACCTTGAAGTATAATCGTACCTTTCATTTTAATTGTAGGAAAACTATAATCAGTTTTCTAAAATGAGGTTTTGTTTAGTTTACTTTTGCTGTACTGGGGATTAAACTCATGGCCCCACACATGCTAATCACCAAGCTACATCTTTAGCCCCAAACCAAGATATTAATAGGAATTTTATAACAAAAGAGATCTGTGGTCAAGATAACTTGTGGAAATATACTGGACTGACCTGAGTTTTGCAAAACTGTGCTGCATTTTTCTAAGGGTATATTGTTCTATGCAAAACCATTTGGTAAATGGAGCTCTCCACTATTCGAAATAATCATAGATATTTGAATTGTGTTTAGTCACGTGGATAAGTTCCCTAGGACCATTTTCATGGCACCTGTATTGGTCCCTCGGTGCCCTGATCCTGACAAAGCAGACTCACTCTAACCTCTACTACATTATCTATGTTTCTCCCAGTACTTCCTTCCTATACTTATAATTCAACTATCAATCAATCACAGAAACATGGACTATGACTATTTTAAGGCATTTGTAGCACTTCTTTTTACTTTCATGCTTTTTTGAACCCTTTTTATTTCATCTATTTCATCCTTTCTAAAGCTTTCCACAACCTCCAGTGGGACTTAGACTATATTTGTTTGGTTTTCATGAGCTATGAAAATATGGGCAAAGTTGCTTGGCTGTAAATTGGCTTGTGCAAGCTTCATTCATTATTTTCAAGACTAAAGTAGAATGATGTTAGCAGTTAGTGCATATAAATTACTCTTCCATTTAAAGTCTTTGACAACCTAATCTCAATATTATTCTCTTTTCTATATCCTGTTGTACCTAGCACTCCTTCATGCTCTTAATATGTGCTCAAATTTTGGAAATCTCAGTTATTTAGAGTTGCTCATTTTTATGAAATTTGATCTCACAATCTACAATTTTATAGTTGTGACTCTTGGTTTTTTCCTAGTTTAAGAATTAATTGTAGAGAAGGAGACAGCATAAAAACTTACATAACTGGATTATTACAGTTCTTTTCAGGAGTACTTTGTTAACTGTATCTTATTCCATGGGTACTGTCTTTGCACAAAATATTTATGGGGGTGCTTTTGTTTCACTATTTGAATATATACATTAATTTAATAAGAATTCTAAAAGCAGCTGTCATCTAAAGGTAATTTTGTAAGTCAGGGCTGTTTATGTCTTTTTGTGTCAGAAAAAGTGAAAGCTAGTAGTAAGGTCAATTTCAAAAAAGTAATTCAAAAATATTTTGAAGAATTCCAGGATTTTGGACTTTGGTTTATGGCCTCCAAAGACAACCATTTTGAAAGATAAACCTGATTAAAATTATATTTATTAAAACATCACTATCAGCTGGGCGTGGTGATACATGCGTATAATTTGACCACTTGGGAGGCTGAGGTAGGAAGATCTCCTGGAGTTTAGTTCAAGGCCAGCCTAAACTGTATAGTGCGACCCCAAAATAAAAAATTTATAAAGCTGAGCATGTGGTGCATACTTGTACTCCCAGTACTCAGGAGGCTGAGGCAGGAGAATCGCCACGAGTTTCAGGCCAACCTGGGCTCCATAGTGGGTTCAAAGCCAGCCTGAACTGTGTAGCAAAACCCTATCTCAAACAACACCAACAGCAGCAGCAAAAGATATCACTCTCTTCATAATCTCAGTTTGTAACTCTGGTTTATTAGGAAAAGTTGTTGACTTTATTTACATGAAATGTGAAGATTTTATTATTTATCTTGACTTATAATCAGTCTGATGCTATTATGAATGGGCATTAAACTTTTACCAGTGATCCTGGTATTATAACTTATTTTTAATAAGAGAATATCATACTTATTCCATTATAACTTTTTTTTTAATGCCATGCTAGCTGAGCATAGTGGCACATGCCTATAAAACCCAGCACTGGGCAAGAGTGCCACAAATTTGAGGCCAGCCTGAGCCACATACTGAGTTCAAGGCCAGCCTGAACTACAAAGCAAGACCCTGTCTCAGCAGGTGGGCAGCCATGTGCTTCTCCTTGCAGCCCAGATGCCAGGCCTAAAATGCTCCTGTCACTCAGGGCCTGGGTAGGGGTGAGGGTGAGAGGGTGAAGAGGCTGCAGGGAATCAGGTCTGCATGGTGGGGCTCTTACTCCATCCGCGTGCAGCTGCACCTGGTCTCCAACCTGCAGGTGCTTGGGGGCCATTGTCTCGTGCAGGACAACCCCCCAGACCTGGGCCTGGGCCCTGGGGAACAGCACATCCTAGGAAGGACAGGGCAGAACACCGAGTGACTGCTCATAGCGGCCCCATCACTAAATAAAAGTGATGCCACTAAAGTGGAAAAAAAAAAATAGATGCCATGATAGTTAAATTTTTCATCATGACAAAATGTACACCTTCCTGTGGTGATGATTTTCCCTTCACTTCATTGCTGTTATCAGGTTGTGTAACAGGGTGAAACCAAAACTTAACCTCATTACCTGATTATCTGATCCTCTACCTATGAGAGCCTAATCTGGAGACAGGATATAACAGATGGAGCGAATGCTATAAAATAATGTTTATTTCAGCAACACTCACTCACTCTGAGAAATGGAATAGGTGTTATGTTGATCTGAAGTTGACCTCTCCTTTAGCCAGAAAGAAAGCAATTACCAGTCAAATTAATCCCATAGAATTAAAGAGAGAGATCTACTTAAGAAAACAAAGACTGTGAGCTTATTTGGAATATTCATTAGTTCTCATTTTTTTGTAACGTCAAAGTATTTTATAAGTTTATAGCATCAGGTTTTATATGAGCAGGTTAAGTTTTTCAATTTCTCTTTAAATAGTGTCCAGACTTTACTAATTAAGCCTGATAAAATTCATTTGAAGGTAATTAGTAAACCATACATATTTTCAAAAGGTTTCAAACAGGTTTATGGAGCATAAGTATCAAAGAATAAAATAAAAGGTTTGGTGGAACTAGTCTAACATTTTATGTCTAATGGACAAAGAAGCCAGATGAACTACTGTGAGGTACATAACCTAAAGTGACCTGAACATTTGTACAGTCTTACATTTTTACCCAAAATACATTTAGACAAATAATATTGTCTTAGTTACTTTTCGCATTGCTCAGACAAAACACCCAACACCCAAAGTTAAAGGAAGAAAGTTTTATTTCAGGTTATAGCTTGTAAAAGTTTCAGTCAGTAATCAGCTGGCCCCAAGACGGAGTGGCGTGGGAGAGGGGCATCGCAGAGGAGAAACAGTATATGGCAATGCGAGGCAGGCAGAAGACAGCACAGGAGGAAAGCAGCAAGCAACCGCAGCAGCCCTCTTTCTGTCCCTCACATTCTATACAGGCTCCATGCCTTTAGGGCGGGTAGCTCTCACTCCCAGGATGGGCCTTCCCAGCATGCACACCCAGAACTATGCCAAGTCAGTCGGCGGACTAATTCAGTCATCACATACCCTTAATCCCAGCATCACCCATTTAATCCCAGCATCACCCATTCTAGATCCTTTCACCTCTGAAAACTCCATGAAGCTCTGAGGGGACATCTAGACACAAGCTATAACAAATACTTAATACCCTCAGACTTTTAACAAGGGTGATTTATATAAAATTATTTATGACAGGGGCTGGGGATTTAGCTCAGCGGCAAAGCGCCTGCCTGGCAAGCGCAAGGTCGTGAGTTTGGTTCCCGGTACCGGAGAAAAACCAAAAAAAAAAACCAAGAAAAAAAAAATTATTTATGACTGCTAACAGGTATACCGTTTGCTATGTGAAGAACTTGCTTATTTCATTAAAAATTACAATCACAGCAAACATTTGCATACTGCTTTAACATGTTCCCACCGGCTCGAACCACTAGGTAGTACATGTGTGCCTGTCCTGTCAGGCAGCTTGTACCACTGGTGATACAGGTAGGACAGTTGTGCATGGGACAGTCATGCATGTACTAGTGGTTCGAGCCACCCAGCAGTGAGACGTGAATTGTGGCCCTCCATGAATGTGTTAAGTTTGGCAGATGTCTTTATACTTAATATGTCAGTTAATACTAAAAACATTTGAGTTAATACCTGTAAGTCAGGTAGGAGTTAAGACTTCTCTGCTTGTAAGGAAAAGCTCTTTTCTTATCCCGCCATTGCATGACCCTCTCCAGCTACATGCTCATCACTGATTTAGGTCAGGAGAGGACATGTTGGTTCATAGGATGGAATGGTGTTCGGATAAACTAATTTGAGGCTCTTTTGCTCTGGACTGATTCCATTTTAGCTCCATAATTGGTAGCCCAGATAGTTTTGCATGTCACTGACCCTAATTTGTTGCCTATCCCTGGACCCATTACTGTGGTCAGAGGGAAAGTCAGCAACTGGTATGAGCTATCCAAAGACAACTCTGTATCTAGTTACCAAAAGCAGCAGATGGGTAAGTAAACAACAAATGTGCACTCCAGCAAGTGTGATCAGCTCCACTTTACAGAGAACACAATGGATGCTTAGAGCCAAGTGACCTACACAGCCTAGATCTTCTGTTTACAAATCTTGTTCTAGATTTTGTTAAAGCAAAATGCAAGCAGCATTGGTTAAGAAAAGAGAAGTAGTTCCAGGTATGACATTTGTTTCTAACCTCCATTTTGAAGTGGAATCAGATGTGTTTTGAGCCTGAGCTCTGTGGATGGTTGAACAAGACATTTGTGGAAAGTGAAGCTTTGCAAGGCCTATGGGTAGCAATGGAAAACAGGTGTAGTGAACTTATTCTAGAAATCCAAAGTAAGTGGTCCTTACAACCCATAGTTAGCAATTTGAGAATACTAAATAAAAATAGTCAACATATACTGTACTGACTGCTTACGATGTCTCAGGCATTTTGCCAATCACACTTCATGTGTCCTTTAACACTCACAAGGAACTTATAACATGAGGGCTTTAAGAAAACTTAAGCAGAAGTATGTGTAATATCTTGTTCTACTGAGCAGAAGAAGAAAGAAGGAAGGCAAGAAAGGGGTAGAACGGAGGGTGGATTTAGTCCAAGCATAATGTATGCATGTATGGAAATGAAACCTATTAGTTTATACAATTAATATGCCTTAATTACTATAGCCAAAAAAATCTTGTCCAAGATTATACAGTGAGAATGAGTATTTGAACCATACAGTGCCTGTTTTTCAAAGACATCACGCTTAAGAATTTATAAATGCCCTCGTTATGTTATTGACATGTGATTGATGTTGTGATGGGTGTAGATCATCATTTCCTGTGGTGGTACTGATTTATATTCCCACCATCACTGTAGAAGGGTTCTTTTTCCCTACAACCTTGCCAGCACTTGAGGCCATGATTATAGTCATTCTTATTGGAATAAGAGAGAATCTGAATGTTGTTTTGATTTGCATTTCTCTAATACCAAAGATGCTGAACATTTTTTTCATGTGCTTATTGGCCATTTGTACTTCTTTTGAGAAGAGTCTATTTCAATTGCCCATTTTAAAATTGTGTCCTTTATTTGGGCAGACCTAGTTTTTTAAAGGTCTTCATATGCACTAGATGTTAGTCCTTTCTTCAGGAAGTGGCTGCCAAAAATATCTTCCCACTTTGTAGGGTGTCTCTTCACTCCGTTGATTTTTCTCTTCGCTGTGCAAAAGCTTTTTAATTTGATGTAATCTCATTTGTGGATTCTTGATGTTATTTCTTATGCAGTTGAGGTTCTGTTCAGAAAGTCCTTACCTATACCCATATATATGGCCATAATTTTCCTGTTTTATCTTCTAGCAGATTTTTTCTGTTCTAATATTTAGATTTTGGATTCATTTTTATTTTAGCACATGCAGAAGGATGTAGTCTAGGTTCAATCTTCTGCATGTGGATAGCCGGCTTTTCCCAGCACCATTTGGTAAAAAAAGATACCTTCCCTTCCGTATGTTTTTGGGCCCTTTGTCAAAGACGAGGTGGTTGACTGTGCCTTGGGTTGATTTGTTCCTCTGTTCTGTTCCATTGATCCATGTCTATGATTTTGTGCCAGCATTATATATTCTAGATATTAGTCATCGACTCAAGAAATAACTGGCCGAAAAATGTTTTCCATTCCAAGGGTTGTCTCTTCACTCTTGGTTGTTTCCTCTGCTGTGTAGAAACTTTTTAATTTGTGAGGGTCCCATTTGTTGATTCTTGATGGTATTTCTTATGTAATTGTTGTTCTGTTCAGAAAGTCCTTGCCTACACCAGTGTTTTCAAGAGTTTTACCTATTTTTATCTTCTGGCAGTTTCAGCGTTCCTGTTCAATATCTGGATCTTTGGTCCATTTTGATTTGCTTTTAGTACAGGGCAAAAGCTATGGCTCTAGATTTACTCTTCACATTGATAACCAGTTTTCCCAGGGTCACTTGTTAAAGAGGCTATCTTTATGTGTTTGGTCCCTTTCTCAAAACATCAGGTGGCCACATGTGACTGGGGTTGTTTCTGCATTCTTCATGCTATAGGTCAACATGTCTGCATTTGTGCCACTACCATACTACTGTAACAGTATAACTTGAAACCCAGGATTCTAATGCCGCCTGCTTTTCTGCTTTTGCTCAAGGTTAATTTGGCTATTCTGAATCTCTTCTGCTTCCATATAAATTTTAAGATTGTTATTCTAGGTTTTTTTTTTTTTTTTGGTCCGTTGGTTTTGGTTTTTTTTGTACCTGGAGTTAAACTCAGGACCTTGCACTTGCCAGGCAGGCACTGTGCACTGAGCTATACCCCAGCTCTATTCTAATTCTATGCAGAATGTTCTCTCAAAATTTTTACAGCTGCATTGTCTTTCCACTCCAATGTTGAAAAAGTGAAAGGTTTTCTAATTTTTGTTTTGTCTATTTTTTCTTTCTGGAAGGTTTTAGTATTTCCTTTCTCAGAGTTCTGACATTTTATTAGGATATGCTTTGTTAGAGATCTACTTTCATTCATTGAACTATTTAAGTATCAGGGTGCCTTTTCCTTTCTGTTTTCCGGTAAAATTGGGAACTGAACCCTTCACACTGAGCTACATACCCAGCCCATTTTATTCTTTAAGACCTTGTCACACTAAGTCGCTAGGTTGCCCGGGCTGGGCTTGATCTTATACTCCTCCCACCTCAGCTTCCCAAAGTTCTAGGATTACCGGTGTATGCCACCACACCCAGCTCCAGTGAGCCATTTTAATATAGGAATTTGTATTTTTTAGTTCAGGAAATTTCTCATAAGTTATTTTTCCTATTTTCTCTATTCTCTCTTGTTATTTGGATGTTGCCACTGCTATGCCAGTCTTTTACATTTCTTGTCCTTTCTTTTCTGTATTCATTCTCTTAGTGAGTAACTTAAGGCATGTACTTCTTTGTGTAAATAAATCTGTGGTTGTTTTGTGGTTGCGGTTATTTTATCACCTTGGAAATTGTTTGTTTTATAGTATACTTTTAATTTCCTTCCTTGTAATAGCTTTAGATTTGGATTGTTCCTGCTTTTCTAGGAACTTGAGGTGAATCACTAGCTTATTTATTTGAGCTTGCTCTGTTTTTCTGATGTGGGTCTTCACTACTATAAACTTCTCTCTTAAGACTGCTTTCATTGTGTCTCATAAGTCCCAGTATGATGTATTTGCATTATCATTTATTTGTAGAATTAATTTCTTCTTTAACCTTCTGCAACCCGTTTATTATTCAACAGGATATTATTTAATTTGTAGGTGCTTGCATAATTTGTGTGGTTTCTTTTGCCATTAATTTGTAGTTTCATTGCACTGTGATCTCATAATATACATGGGATAATTTTGATTCTATTCAATCTACTTAAGCATGCTTTATGGGCTATTATGTGGTCTATTTTGGAGAAAATCCCTTTGCTGCTGAGGAAAACCTGTATTCTATTATGGTTGGGTGGAACATTCTATAGACACCTACTAAGTCCATTTGTTTGATGCAACTCTGACTTTTTTGTTGTCTTTTTGTTGATTTTTTAGTTGACCTGTCCACTTGTAACAGTGGGTGTTGAGGTCCTTCATTAGAATCACACTGGTGTTTATCTCATTTTTCATGCCCATTAGTATTTGTTTTATGATGTTGGTTGTGCCAGTATTTGGAGCATATACGTTTATAATTGTTATCTCTTCCTTTGAATCATTCCCTTAATCAGTATGTAGTAAGTGACATTCTTTGTCTCTTCTGATCAGTCTTGGCTTGAAATCCTCTTGGTCTGAAATTAGCATTGCTACTCCTGCTTTTTTCTGATTTCCCATTGCATGGAATATTGTTTGCATCCTTTGATATTTACTCATCAGTTTCTTACTATGCTCATTTTCATGGAAAAATCCTTATTTCCTCATTAACTATAAAATACAGTTTTACAGGATATACCAATCTGAGTTGGAAGTTGTTTTGTTCTAGTGCTTGAAACACTTCAAGATGTCTTCTCTTTTAAAGTCTGTGCAGCCAAGTATAGCAGTACACTCCTGTAATCCCAGCACTCAGGAGGCTGAGCCAGGAGGCTCCCTGGGAGTTCAAGAACAGCCTGAACTGCATATCTAGACCCTGTCTCAAAAAAGCCAAAAATATATTTACAATTATAATTTAAAATAAAGCTTGTATTGAGGAGCCTGACATAATTCTAATGGGTTTATTTTTATAAGTGATTTGTTGCTTTTTTCTACCACCTTCTAAGGTCTGTTCTTCTGTTGAACTTCTGGAATTTGACTGTTTCATAAGGAATTTCCTTTCTGGTCATGACTATTTCAGGTTCTATGTGCCTCACTTTTCTGTATGGTAAATTCTTTTCCCATATTTAGAATATTTTCTGCTATCATTTGTATAAACAGGTTTTTAATGCCGTGTGTGTCTTCTGATTTTCACTAATTCTGATTAATCTTTCATTAATCTTCTTAGCATCACTTAGCAGCTATTAGATCCATTCTTCATATTTCCCTATTGTTTTTAAGGTACCTCTGAGTATAAGATCGCCTGCATCAGCCCTGTCTTCCAGTGACTTCACATTGGTCACTTCTGCTGCCAATACTTTCAATAGAATTTTAATCTCCTGAATTTCTGCGTAGTTCCTTTTCATGAATTCTAATTCTTTGCTAAACTGGTCATTTACATTTTGAATCATTAGGTTTAGATCAACTAGCTTATTGTTAATGTCTTCATTAAACTCACTGATTGTTTTATTAAGTCCATTATCTGTATAGTCATATTATCTTTGAACTTGCAGAGCAGCTTATCCATCTGGTTTTTTGTTTCTGTTTTTTAGTTCCCTCTTTTTTTTATTTTTTAAATAATGCACCTGCTTGACTTTTAATTTCCTTCCCATCAAAGCCTCACGGATCATCTTTGAGCAAGTTCGGAGTTTTTGTAGGCACTTGGTTGCCTTGTTTTCTCATAGTTTTTGTTTGGTTTTTGCTTTTTGTTTTGCTCTGAGGGATGCAATTTGATTATAGTGGAAAGACTTTGTTGCTAACGTGGAGATCTCCTTAGTTAACATCCGATTTGCCATGATGCAGTCAGCACATGGCTACCTATAGGCCTTTGCTTCTGTCTCAGTTTCTGACTACCTGCCTTAATTTGAGGGGAGCACGGTGAGTATAATTGGCAGAGAACCCAGTTCTCTACAAATGACCACAGTATTGTCAGTGACAGAAAGAAAAACCAGGTATTGGCATAAGGCAAAACTCCATTAATAGCAGCAACTATACCACCCTTGCAGTAGCAACAAAATCATCAGCAGTAATAGAGTCAAAGAAAAACATCCAATTAGAAGCTATTAAATCTAACACTGCACCAGCATTAATAATAAAAAAGAGAACTGTAAATATAATAATATATACACAGAGTAGGTTCATTTAGGAGAGGTCCTTCCATACAGGGATACTGAATCCCTGTAATAGAGCACAGGCCCTGTTAAAAATAAAACTTTTTTTGGTATCCTGTTTAGAAAAAAATAGTAGATAGGTGTGATAACATACACCTGTAATCCCAGCATTTGGGAGCCTGAGGCAGGAGGCCTGCTGAGAACTTAAGGCCAGTGGGGGTTACATAGTGAGATGAGGACCAACCCAAACTGCACAAGAAACCACATATTGACATCTAGTACATACCTGTTCAATGTACCAACTCAGCATAGAGTCAACTGAACCTCTAAAGATGAACAAATCTTAATACTAATAAAGATAGAGGGGCTGGGGATTATGAAAATGGAAGAAGTAAAACTTGAAAAATTAAGAAAAGGAAGATGAGACGGAACACAGGAAAGTGAGATAAAGGGTCATACTAAGGTATAAAAGAGCATTAGTAGAGTTAGACAAAAGTAGCAAATGAACAAATAAGAAAAAAAAGAAAAAGTAAAATACAAAGCTAAATAACATAATTAAAAGAAATACATAATGAGGAAAAGAAAAAGAAACCCCAAAATACCAATAAAGAAATAGAGAAATGAATCCAAAAACATTTCTACATGTTGTCAAATGAGTGATTTCTTTCCCAGGTCTGCAGTATTAAAATTCACCAGATATGCGGGATAGTCTCTTCTAAGACCCATTTTATTTCCACACTCATGTTTTTGTGTGTGAATGTTAAATCCTGCCCTGTCTTTCCTGGTGCAGGTGATCTGTCAGTTGTTGTGTCCCAGTTTTTGTGCCCTTCTGTGCACCCCGAGTCACTGCTTTCTACACTGATCTTTACTGTCTGTGCATTTGTAACGAGCCCTCCTTGCACCAAAGGCCCTTCTGTCCATGTACCCCAGGCTATGGCAACTGTCAAAACCAAGGGATATCCCTGATTCCTTTGCCAGATGAGTTAAACAAACAGACCACTGAGTTCTGTGCTGGATACAGACAGAAGGGCCAAGGGTGAGGTTGTCAAACAGTCCAGTAGACTTGATTACAGCACTTTTATTCCCAGCCCCTTACCCTCACAAAAGCCACTGGCCTGGCTTCTCAACTTGAAGGGTGGGACCTCCCCCAACCCCAACCTTCCTGGCCTGAGTTTAAAGTTCTAAGGGAGATTTATGTCTATCCCAGTCACTCTGGTAGGTTGACATCAGAAACTGTAAAGTATAGTTGTTCTGAGGTTGCTCTTGTGCTCAATTTTGAACAAGTAATCCCGTTCCAAAATGCCTCCTGATTAAACACTGTCAAATACTGAAGGTGCTGCACTGGATATCTTCTCCAACTGTAACCTGCCATTTGAAAGGAGTCACTTTCAGAGTATAACCTCATGCTCTCTTTGCAGTTTATAATAACTGTGGGCTTTCCCTGAGGGTACTGCTGCCAGTCTAATCCACTGTTTTTCCCTAGCGCTGCCAAGCCTCTGTGCACTTACCCTGTATCAGCAGAGACAGATCACCTTCTCTGGGAGCTGAGATTCCTTTCCCAATTGCTTCATTCTGTTTTCTGTGTTGTACTCCATTTCTTCTGCTTCTGCATAGTTTGTAGTTTTCCCCTCAGCTCCTTCTGAATTCCCAAGATCCACTTCTTTTTTTTGCCCACCAAGTTAGTGTTTTCCAGGTGTCTCCCCTTCAGCTCCTGAAAGGCCATATTTGCTGCTGGTCTTTACTCTGCAAATTCTAACCCTGAAATGTATGCTTTCTGTATATGGAACTGCATTAAAGCTCCCCAAAACTTGGACAGAAGTCAAAGAAAGGTTACTATTGGAAATTGTAATTGGAAACTTACACTATTTTATTCTTCATACATTTTCATACTACCTTTCCTTGGAACCTTTTAACACCCTGTGAGCTACCTGTGCAGATACAAGTTTTATAGTTACTGGTCTCATGTATAAAATCTATTTTTTACCCCTAAAGTATACTTATTTCACCGTCTTTCTGGCACCTCTACCAAAACATGTCAACCGACAAAGGAAAACTTAATCTGGCCTATGTGAAGTTATTTATTCATTTCTGAGTCAAAACTGAATCCGTTTGCTCTTTAAAATAAGAGTTTACGCCATCCTTCTCTCCTCTCCTTTTGCTCTTCCTCACATTCCTGGAGAGAGTTACGTATCACCAGATTTTAAGAGGTCAGGCTCTGTATAGTCTGTGTTTCCTTGCTGGCCTGTCCTGAGTTATTGCTTGACCTTTGACCTTCCAGCACCGTGTGGCCGAATCCATGTAGGTATAGCTCCTGTTGCCTATCCTCTGGATTTCATGTGCTTATCTCCTGCCGCAGGTCCTTGTAAAGATGGCCAGCGGTAAGGGTCATGCACTTCTCACCCTTGGTTTTCTTTAAACCTCAGCCTCTTCCAGTTCATCCTTTGCCATATTTGCACCTCTCTTGTGACACGGGCTTCAATACCTTTTCAGATGCTTTGCCACAACACACTCAGATGTTTCAAATCCAGCAGTGTCTTTGGATCAATACTCCTAGGTACATTCCTCAACCAGTGTCTCTCCTTCCCTAACTCTCCTACTTCAATCATAGCCCCTCCAAACTCTTTATTGCGTGGTATCTCCTATCTTATTTTGCATGGGAAAATGTCTGTGATATCTCCTTATGTTCGTGTGTATTTCATATGCTTATATCACAAGCCTTATGAAAGAATATGGTTGTATTTTCTTGCATTCTTATCTACTCTCTAGTTATTATGTAGGCTTTATGTAAATGAAGCTGTTAAAGTTCAGCAGCTTTATGTGTCCTGGCCTGATTAGTTGATAAGACATGGAAAAAGCAAAGAAGAACAGTATTTATAACCTGTCCCATGAATAGAAGTATTTGTAGACACGGTAATACACTGGACATTTCTGGAAGAACACGTGAAACTGAGAAAGAGGTTGTTTCAGGGGACAAGACTAGGAGAAGGATTTTCACTGCCATCTTATACCAATCAAATTCCCTGTGAATAGCCTAGTCAAAAAAATAAATGTATGATAATTATAAAGCATTTGTAATTGGGCTTCTTCAATCCTGTTAGGCTCCAAATTACCTGATTCTTAGCTACAATCAGAAAATACCTTTTTTGGCAAAGCTATCTTTTCTCTCTTCTCTGCTTCCTGACCTGCCACTGTGTCTTACAGGCCTTTTCTTAAGGCTACGTGAAGGAGCCACCTGCTCTAACATTCTGAAGTTTTCTCTTCTTTTGAAGGGAAAATGCTTTAATATACAGATGGCCTGAATCAAAAAATATAACAGATGATTGTGTTTCATTGTTTTGCTAACTCACCAGGCTGAAGTACAGGGAACCTCACTACCCTTTATCCAACCCTTTTTGCCAAGTATTTTGTGGCCTATTCCTTACAAGAATTTCTGTCTGCAGTATTATCACATTTAGTAGATATTTAGTAAGTACTGATAACTATAAATGTATGAATGAATAATTTTGTACATAGGAATAAACCACCTAATGTGGTTTTAAATGTATTACTGATAGAGATTCTTAAAGTCTATATTAAAGTTTCTCACTTGTCCAGTAATTACGACTATCATTTTTCATGATGTAGGAGCCAGTCAAGGTTCATACATTGTCTGTCGTTGTTATATTCGTTTAATGTACTTTAAAAACAAATTTCCCAGCCTTCTTATACCATGTCACTTACATTTTTTAGAAAACGGAGCCGTCAGCAACATGTCCCTTAATTTAAATTTTTCTAAAATTTTTATTGTTATTAAATTCAAGTTAAATATTCTTGGTCAGAATACTACATTAGTGACTCTATGCCTTTTCAAAGTATATCCAGAGTAAGAAGAAATTCTTTTTTGTTTTTTGTTTTTTATTTTAAAGAGAAAAGAAAAAACGACCAAGACAAAAACAAAACAACACAAAAACAATAAAAACAATACAAAATTTCAAAATAAGAAATTCTTAACATAGACAGGCTTGATGGAAGGTCTAATTTGAGTTATCCATTCTTGTTTTCAGTTTATACTGATTAGGCAATCTGTATGTGATTTGGTCTTTAAAATAGACCTGGTATTAATAACTAGTGGTCCCTTTTCAATTGATCAGTGTGTTGTGAGTTTGTTTTAATAATTCGAGGAGTTGGTAGAATCGCGATGATTCTGGCTTTCAAAGCCAAGTACCATTTAATGCCTACCTGATGAGGGCTGCAGTGGGGATCACTAATAAAAGTGAAACGGCTCACCGCTGTAGAGCAGGCATGAGGCCTGAGGCCTAGGGGACCTTCTCTGCGAGCACAACGGAGCAAAGCAGCAAGCTGAGCTTCTGTGGCGGCTCCAGGCTTGCTGGCGCGTTGGAGTTCCAGGGAGGAGTGCACAGCCTGAGATCGGCGCGTTTACCTGGGCATAAGCTAGAGATAACAGGAGGCGGGGGGATCTGCCACCCGAGCTGCTTGCCCGCGTGTCTCGCGTGTCTAAGCGAGTAAAAGTGAGGCTGGTCCACTAGAGGCACAGAGCCCCCCTGGACCCCACGTTGCAGAGTCACTCTGTGCCGTGTGTCTTTCATCCTTATTCACCCCCCAAGTCGGGGATGGACTCGTAGGCTGCTCCTACAGATGCTACCATACCGTCGGGGTTGGGGAGCTGAAAGGGTATTTTCTCGGGTGAGATCCCCAAAGAAAGCACGCGGAGCAGACGTCAGCAACAGCACGCAGCGTCGTTATGGTCCGGCTCCTGTGTATGCGCCGCTAGCGCAGTTTGCGTTCCGTGTGCTGGCATAACCGCTAGCACATGCTGGCGGGCCGCGCTACATCATGCTGTGTAAATGTCTCCCGCTGCGCGCCTGCGCCGAACAGTGGGCCACGTCCGTGTGCATCCTTCGGCACCCCCGCCTTTGAAACAGTCCCGTGCGGGCTCCCCACACACAGTCTTTGAGGAGACTCTAATTAGCCCCACCCCAGGCGTTTATTTGAAACACACGCAGTACACACAGCATGTACTACTGTGCCTTGTGCTGTAATTGCTTCATGAGTGTTAATATTGGTAACACCCCTACCAGTTAGTAATTATACCTATTTACAGATTGGGAAACTGAGGCCCAGCGAATGTAAGGGGCTTCCTCAAGGTCGTGGAGCAAGGAAGCAGTGATCTTCCCTACTATTTAGGGAGGTAAGAGCCAACAGTGTCATAACCTGTACTGGAGGCTGATTTTCACTCATGTGCTCTTTCCCAGGTGGTTGCCTCCTCCATCTCTGCTGCACCTCTCCTTGCCTGTGTGCTGTCTTACAGTACGGTGGTGCTGCTCGATTACTTGTAACAGTATCACACTCCATGCAGACATGTGGCTCTGTGTGTATGTGTGGTGTGTATGTTCACAGGTGATCAAAATATATGATGAATGTCTAAACTTTTAAAATCTATTGCAATAAAAGACACATTGCAGCCAGGTGTAGAGTCACACGCCTGTAATCCCAGTACTTAGTAGGCTGAGGCAGGAGGATTACTGTGAGTTCGAGTCCAGCCTGGGCTACAAAGTGAGTTCAAGGCCAGCCTGAACTACACAGCAAAACCCTGTCTCAAAAACAAACAAAAAAAAGAGGCACTGTCATCAATCCCCTTCAAAATACTCCCCCTTCCTTCAAACCCACTTGTCCCATTGTTCTTGACACCTTCGGAAGCAGCTCTGCAAGTCCTGTTTCATATATTTTCAAGATGTTATCAAAACCACAGTGAGTGCTGTTCCTATGAGCCACACAGCAGAAAGCCAGGCTCGCAAAGATGCTACAGTTTGTCTTCGCCCGCCTTATTCACTGGGTCTGGTGCTGTGTGTTTTCTGACTTCCCCAGTGTCAAAAACAGATGGCTTGAATTGATTCAAGACATCAAGACAGCCACAACAGCAACAAAAAGGACAGTCATGAAAGAGCACTTCCAGAATTGCTTCAGATAGTGGCAAGAACAATGTGATCAGTGCATTGGAAGGGGGTGCAGGAAGTCTTTTGAGGGAGATTCTTGGCAGTGTGTCTTCTACTGTAATAATTTTTTAATTTAAACATTCACCATATTTTTGATCATACCACATATATCAGAATGCTTGGCTGTTGTTCTTCCTACTTTATTACTTTCTCCACTTCAATAAATTCTTTTGTTTGTTTCTCTTCAAATAACATTTTTAGGCTTGGAATTAGATAGACCCAGATTTAAGCATCCCGTGTCACCATCCTCTCTCAGCTTTGGAGCTCTCATCTAAAAAATGAGAATACTGACAGGAGATTGTGTGAGGATTAAGATAGGTCATTTTAGAAATAAGAAAGGCTATATGAAACATACTGTATGTATATATTTTATATGCATTTAGTCATTGTTCTGTCTTTAATATTTTCTTCATGTTAACTGGTCCTATATCACTTTCCTTCTTGCTGGGTCAAAACACTCAACACTGGCAACGTTAAGCAGTAGAAGCTTGAGTTCAAAGGGTTCAGTCCATGGCTGGCAGGTTGGAACACAGACAGGGCCTGGCAAAAGGGCTTGGAGAGAGGAGAGCTGCTAATGTCATGGGGACCAGGAAGCAGAGAGAGAGGGGAGGCGCCAGGAGGGAGACTAGACCTCTCTGAGTAGGACCCGTCTCCTAACACCAAGCAAGCATGGGGCTCCTGTGATGCCATCTCTGCTGAAGCCTGGCCTATGAGTGAATCAGGCTCCTAGGAGACATCTCGACGTAAACCATAGCATAACTAAAAAGTCTGGAAATTTTTTCTTTGTTGGTGATAGTAATGATGGTAAGACTTGGGACCAGGCAGACTCTTTTTAACTGGGCTATAATAGAGTTGCTTTGACATAGGCTATTTATGATGAAATCCTAAAGCCTTAATAGCCTCACCTTAAAATTAGGATGTTACGATTATGATTACTGTTGTATGAGCAGTGCCTGGTACGGTACCTGGCATAATAGGCACCTAAGAAATATTGTTGAATAAATGTTAAATGAAAAAATGTTAAGGGCTGAGCAGATCATGCACACTGGTAATCTCAGCACTCAGAAGGCTGAGGCAGGAGGATTGTTCCAAGTTCAAGGCTAGCCTGGGCAACATACTGAGTGTAACACCAGCCTGAACATATAGCAAGACTCTGCCTCACAAAACCAAAAAAAAAAGAAAAAGAAAAAGATGTTAAAAGGACAGTAAAAGATATACCACAAGATCTACCATACAGTCTGGAAGATAATAAATACATAAAAATTACATTTACAATTTTATTGACCATTTTTAAATTATTAAATATATTAACAAACTTGAAAATAAAAGTATATACTACTGTAGTAGTTCATCATGATATTCTGTAAGGATGTGATACTCTTATTCTGTTGTTTTTGGGTTTTTTTGTTCTTGGGTGTTTTTGGTTTTGTTTTTGTATTTTTGAGACCAGGTCTAGCCATTGGTCCAGGCTAGCCTTGATCTGTGTGGCCCAGGCTGACCTCAAACCCACAATGATCCTCTTGCTCCGGCTTCCCAAGGGCTGGCATTTTAGGCGGGCACCGTCACACCCAGCTTCTCTCTGGCTCTTTGCCAAAGGCATACATACCAGTGTTTAGAAATTTTTAAAAATCCCAACTAACATTATCAAATAAAATCAAATTTAAAAGTTAGTCTTTAAATAAATGTGGTGCCCATGTTATTTCTGTTACAGAGAGAAGAGATATTCCTGTATTGAAACTCATAAAGGCCTAGAGTACCTGGAGATTTACCGCCTCCATTACACTGCTGGGTCTCACGACACTTGTTATGTTTTCATTATTTTCTCTTCAGAAGGTAGGATCTGCGTTTTCTCTCCATAGGTTCTTCAAACAATTACAGTTTTCTTGTCTGTGGACTTAATTAGATGTGGAAAGTATCTGATATCAATAATTTAAAGTGCCACACATTTCCAAGTACTTAAACATGTCGTATCCAAAAAGTATTTCTGCTGTATAATTAATACATATTCACTGATAAGAAAGTAAAAAAATACAGTAGTCTATCACCTTGAAAAATACTACTGTTCATACTTTCTGGTATCCTTTTCTGAATTTATTAACAGGTATAATGTGTATGACATATGCATATATATAACTATATTAATTATGGATGGAAACAATAGGATGTAAATGTTCTTTGGTTGACTTGCTTTCTTTACTTTATAGCAATATATTGTGGAATTTTTCTTGTCAGTAAATATCCTCCAACTCACTATTTTAAATGGTTATATAATATTCTAGTTTGAGGATTGTAGTATATATTATGTAACCACTTTCCTATTGACTGTATTGGGTGTTTACAAGCTTTCCCTGTGGTAAATATGGCTTCATTGAACATCCTTGTATATACATTTTTTTTCTCATGTCTGAGGATTTCTTAAGACAATTTCCAAAAGTGAACATTCCAAAAGTAGAACCTTTATTCTTAGCTATGTTTCCTGATGGAAGGAGCATGACATACAACAAGGGAGTACCATTATTCACCATCTTTGACATGTATGTATTAGTAGACCGTTGACTTACAAACTCCATTTGTTCATGAGGGCTGGTTGTAATTCAAGCTGATTGTAAGTCCAGACTGGTTTTCCCATAAGAAATAAAGGAAATACCCATAGTGCATTCTGAACCTCCCAAAGCACCCCTTAACTAACCTTTTCATAATAAAAATGGATTGTGTAATGTGCCTAATTTACCAGAAACACCAATAATTTTCCTGGTATATTCACCAAAGTTAGAAAATGTGCAGAAACAACTTTGCCACCATTCAGACTGACGTCTCTGGCTCGCAAGAGGGAGGACGGAATGGAGGGTGGTCATTGTTTGAAAGGAGAGTCCCTTCCATGAGAACATCAGGGGGCTGGGGATCTAGCTCAGCGGCAAAAGCGCCTGCCTGGCAAGCGCAAGGTCGTGAGTTCGGTTCCCGGTACCGGAGAAAAACCAAAAAAACCAAAAAAAAACCAAAAGAAAAAAAACAAAACATGAGAACATCAGGAAGCTCACTCACTCGGTCTCAACCTTTTCAAACTAAAATCTGGTCTAAAGTTGTCTGTCTCTGTCTTGTCTTTAACACTGCTCTGTAGTATGACATGACATTGATTAAGCAAATGAAGGCAACAGTTAGCATTTTCTCTGTCTGGGTGGATCTCCTCTACAGATGTTTGTAGTTCTGTCCATTTTGTCAGGATTTTCTGTATTTCTGAGGAAGCACTCTGCCGCGCTGATTGTTGATGGATGCTCCCCCTCTTCTTCAGAAAGCTCCTCGGCTGCCCTTCTCTGTGGCTCAGCCAGAAGCTGCTGAAGTTCCTCTGTGGGCCATTCCTCCGAGTGCTCCTCCACCAGCTCCTCAACGTCACCAGTGTCCACCTGCAAGCCTGTGGACTCTGCTATAGTGACAGTGTCATCAACACAGGGCCAACTGAAGGCTCAGGCTCCTCTACCCAGCTTTCAGAGTCGCTGTTCTGTAGAATTTTAGGCCATACTTTCTTCCAGGCAGATCTCAGTGTCCTGAGGGAGACATTGGCCCAGGATTTGTCTACCCCACACAGGAAAGGATTTTCCTTCCAGAACTCTTTATGAGTTCAGTATATATCTGAGGCCATCTGAAAGCACTTCAGGCACAGTTTCTCGGTGTATAGCTTCTTAAAATTAGCTGTAACCTGCTGGTCCGTAGGCTGCAGTAGAGGAGTTGTATGAGGTGGGAAGAACTCCACAGAGAGCCGTGGGAACTCCCCAGACGATTCCTCTTCCAAAACTTGTGGGTAATCAGTAGCATTGCCCATGATGAGAAGAGCCTTGACTGGTAAACCCTTACCCTCTAGATACTGTTTCTTAGCAATAGGACAGAAAGCCTGCCTGAACACTCGAGAGTAAGTACGCTTGTTACCCAGCGTTTGCCTTAGATCTCTACATGGCCGCTAGCCTATTCACCATGACTTTATGTTTCTGAGCACTCTAGGGGTCTCAGAGTGATAAGCCAAGAGAGGCTTCATCCTGAGGTCACCACTCACATTGGCACATAGCAGCAAGCTTCGCCTCTCCTTCATAGGCTTGTGGCCTGGCACTTTTTTCTCTCCCAGGGTAATGTACGTTCTCCTGGGCATTTTCTTCCAGAAAAGGCCAGTTTCATCACAGGTGAAAACGTGATGAGAGCCAAAGCCATTTCTCTGTGTCATTTCTTGATGTCATTGTTTCCAAGTGGTGTGATGTAATTTTCAGCAGTCCTTTTTCAGCACTGGCTGCTTCACCATGTCTAGTTGTGCTATGAACCGAAGTTCTCACTTTAAAAGTGGGAAACCACGCCTTACTGGTATGAAATGTTTCACTATTATCACTCATTGATGGCTTGTCCTTTAGGAGATCTGCATTTATACCCTAGCTTTTCACAAATAGGCTATAACTTACCATCTCATCTGCCTTCTGTTTATCCACGCTAATAATAGCCTTTCTACCTCATCTGACACCGTTGATTGCGACTTACTAAATTGAGTGACCTTTAGCAACCCTGGCTTCCTTATACAAATCTCTTCTCTATAAGGTTGTTGAGACAGTGGGTTTCGACATGGTGCACATATTAGCAGGATTGGTCACACGAACACCACTATCATTTCCCTCTATAATTTCCTCCTTCTTTTTGATTGTGGTTGCTTTCTTTACCTTCCTTGCCTTCCTCAGCTTCTGTTCTAGCTCTTTGGGGACCCTGGTGAGAGCAGTAATGCTAGTGATGATATGAAGCACTGACCGAGATCATATCTGGGCTTAGACAGGTCATAACTCAAAACTTTGGCTATAATTTATACCTAAAATTCTGGTTGTAACCCAAGGTGTTCATATGTGAGACCTGTCATAACTCAAAGGTTCAGTGTATAATAGTTTTACCAATTTCTTGTGTACTGGGGACTCTTTCAACAGGTAGGTTTTACGTCCTTTCTGTTCTGAACAAAGAATTAGTTAAGACAAATGCAAAACATGTAGTGAATTTTACATTTATTGAAGGTAGGCAAAGAAACATGCTCTGCAGAGTGAGTGTGGGGAATTAAAAGAAGGAAAAGAAGTGCACTCTACAGGGTGAAAGCAAACCTCTGTGAAAGAGAGAACATGATGACCATGGGGTTAATGGCAGCCATCTTGTGTATCTCCCACTCCTCAGGCTGAGGTCAGATCTAGGTTGTCCTATCAAAACCTGCTTGAGTTCTCAAGAGAAGAATTAAAAATAAACTTTCTGATTGGTCCCAGGTGCATGGCTTTGGTGCATATTTTCTGGATTTCTGTGACAGGTGATACCTACTTCCCCAGCCAGCTGGCTGCACCCTCATTTCCTGCCTCAATAGTACCAAGATCTTAGAAATCAAACATATTTGACCATAGAATCCTTTCTTATAAATAACATCTACCTTTGGGATGCAGTTTGCGAGGAAAAGAAAATTGGGAAATTTGAACTTTCCATCAATTTTTCCAAAAACCTACAATTGCTCTGAAAAATAAACACTACTTTAAAAGAAAACAAGCAAGAGAAAAAAATTTTAAAGGGGAAACATTTTAAATGTCATTGTATAAATTTACATTTAACATTAAATTTAGATCATATACATACATATACAAATATCTTTTGACATCCTACACACACTTTTGAAAATGCTATCTTGTAGGATAGTCTTCTTAAAAGTACACTTTTTTACTTAGGATTTTCCTTGTCTGCTTCTGTCCTACCTTGATTTATTCTCTCCTACCTCATTCCCACACACCAGACATTAAGCTGTTATTCTTATGGGGTGTAAAAGGGCCGAGGGTCCCTCTTCTTATAACTGCTTCCGACTGAGGAAGGGCATTGATTCTCCTAGCCAGTGATCAAAAGTCTCACCCTGACTGATCCGAAGAAAAAAAAAGAAGATGGGCTTTGTTGTGTGATATTCTGTTTTAATGTTTTGTTTTTGTTTTGTTTGCTTTATTTTTTCCATATAAGGTTAATAATGAACCCCCCTGTACCTCAGTTTGGCATTAACAATTAAGAACTCAGAGCTAATTTTGTTTGTTTTATGTACACTTCCTGTACTCTTTTGGAAGAAATCTTAAACACTATATGATTTTGTTAGCATTTTAATGTATACATTGACTCTAGGTATAATTTTATCTAACTCATATTTTACTTCTGTCGTAGTGTGTCTGACTGAAATCACTTTCACTGCAACACACTGGTCTTGCAACACCACTTATATCAGACTACAACACATTTATATCAGACAACAGCATTAGCTAAGATTAAGGGTACGATTTTTAAATGACCCCTAAAAGAATTTACTTGTAATAAATAATTTTTGAATGAAAATGTGTTGCTTATCCCTTGTGTTAAAAGGAAAATGTTTAATTTACACAAAAGCACTGTTTCCTTTTTACTAAAGTTGCCTTTCTAGAAACTATAACTCTTTACACTGTTAAATAAATTTTATTTTTTTAGGCTCAGAAGGTGCTATTCTAAATAGTGAGTTAGACAACTGTACTAACTAACACGGACTTTCCCACGTCTTTTGAGTAAAACTTTACATATGGCTTCTCCAGATTTCTTCGTGTGTGAGTAAAAAATTGTGTTTCACTGTCAGCCGAGCAGGCAGTTACCAGAAGAAAAGAGAAACAACTGCAGTGGTCCAGCCTATAAATAAAGCAAGAAGGAGAAGTTGGAGCATGACAGATGGCAATAAATAATATATTTTATTCCCATCTAAGAAAAAAGTGAAAAATCTAATCAGTTTATGGTGTGATTTGACTTTAGCTTATTCCCTGTTCCTCAGAGCCTTGCATCCCTGAATTCATCTTGGCACTTATCAAAATTATTTTGAGTTTTCAAATGATAACTAAATCATGAAAACTATACTACGAAATTCTAAAAGTATCAGACTTTCCTTCTTTATCACTGTGTTTCATATGCTGTTTGAGACTTTTATATATCTAGTTGCATGTATTATGCAATATAGTCCCTAGGTGTTGTTATTAGAATGCCTTCTTCGTAAATGAGTAATAAAAGCCAACATTGAAAATGGTTTTCCAAGGGGCTGGAGATTTAGCTCAGTGGCACAGCTCCTGCCTGGCAAGCCCAAGGTCGTGAGTTCGATTCCCGGTACCGGAAAAAAA
>NW_004955440.1:14276652-14316903 GCF_000276665.1 Chinchilla lanigera
AAAAACCTCCCATATATACTACTCTTTGCTAAAAATATTCTTTTAGGCTGATTGGATAAAATTATGAAGTGGGTAGTGTGCACATTTTGAAAGCCCTGAAGTCTTAAATTTATGATTAATTATGTATTTGCTGTTATTGAAACCTCATTGTTAGTTTATCTTTATAGTTGCTTTCTGTAATGAAAACTTTATCCCTGAAAGTTGTGGGAATTATACCCCCTTTTGAAAATAGCTAAATAGTTTACATGGCAGATAGTAAAAGGGAGGGAACTCACAAACTAAAATATTTACTTAACCATTATAATTCATTTTATATTATAATTCATTTTCATATTATAATTCATATTCATATTATGTCATATTATAACTGTTATTATCTGAATTTTATAAATGAAGATGCTGAGGCAATGGGACAAAGAAATTATATAGTATGTAGTAGGATCACAAAACTGAACTGAGAATATAAAGCTTGTGGGACCCTAAAAATATAAAGCTTGTAGAAACCTAAAATTGAAGCAGGACATGGTGGTACACACCTGTAATCCTAGCACTCTGGAGGCTGAGGTAGGAAGAACTGTTATGAGTTTGAGGCCACCCTGGGCTACACAGTGAGTTCAAGGCTACCCTGTCTCAAAAAAAAAAAAAGACCAAGAAAAAAAGGTAGAGCAGAGTAGGAGCAGTGCCAACATCTAATTCTGGACACCCAAGAGAAATGTAGAAAGAAAGAAAGAGAGAAAGAGAGAGAGAGAGAGAGAGAGAGAGAGAGAGAGAGAGAGAGAAAGAAAGAGAGAGAAAGAAAAATTATCCCAGAATTTTGAATAGTACTTTCATCTCCCAAGCCATTGTTCTTAGCCTGTTGACATCAATTCTCCTACTTTCCTTGATGAGACATAAAATCTTATATTTATATTTTCTTAATAAAGTAAATAATGAAAGCAAGAGCACAGAACACTGATGTTTTTAAACTACCGTCTCCTTCTATTCCTAGTTGAGTCTCACTCATGTGAAGTAATGTTAGCTCATTTTATCACACAGATATTTACTGAAGGCCTGCTATGTGTCAAATGTTTTTCTTGGGGCTGTTGGCACAAAAAAAACATTCCCTTCGAGTGGCACAAATAGAAATAATTGGATTTTTTAGATTTAAATTCTTACTAAGATTACCTCTCCTTAGCTATTGCTTAGTATGTTTAGATTTGCAAGACTATTGTCAAAAACATCTTTTTATTTATTTTATTTTATTTGAATGTGTAGGGGGCGGGGTATGTTTCTTAGGATTGAATCCAGGGCCTCATACGTACTGTGCAGTCCTCTGCCACTGAGCTGTACTCCTGGACCTCAAAAACTTACTTCTTCTAAGGCACCACACCTATAATGCGTGAAGCAGCTGTTCATGCTGTAACCTCAGTGAATGCCTGTTGTGGGAGAACGTCTGCCGGAGCATAGGAGCCTTTATTCAGAAGTGCTGGGCAGGGAAAGATGCAAAAAGACTATGAATTTGGAGGAAGATGGAGTGTATGAGGGCTTTAATAGGAAGGGTCAGCCAAAGTTCAGTTTTAAGAATTGGTTGAGGATGATTCTTGCAAGAGGGAGGAATTGTTTTTGTGAATTTGAAACCATTGTTTGTGCAATGTGGATCTTATTGAGAGGCGGAGAGAAACCTGTAAGAACCAAAGTCATGTACAAGAAGAAGAGATTGGGAGGAACAACCGTGGATCCAAGGACACGGGAGAGCCACATAACATGGGTACAGCGCTGATTTTTATTAAGCAGAAACTTATGCAATTGTACTTATTTTGCTGCCCTCGTTCAAGGTGATAGGAGAGCAACTATTAGGGGAACTCACTTAGTCTGGGAGAATTAGGCAAAATGTTCCTCAAAAAGACATTTTAGCGGAAGACGGAGGGATGAGTAGGATCTCACAAGGTCCAGAAATAGTGGGGCTATGACAAGCAAGTGCTACGTTATGACTTTCACTGGCTCCAACACTTGCTTTCCTGGGTCCTTTCCAACATGAACATTTACTACTGTGCTATAAACATGAGTGTTAATATTGCCTATTAAAACATTGTCTTTGACGTGTGTTTTTTTTCTTATTTTAAAAGAAATTAAAACATTTTCATAGCTCCTAAACATTCAGTGAGCCCTAAGCCCTGTGTCAAATGTGCCTAACAGACAGGGGGACGTTGGACAAGGACATTCCAGAGGGAAGGGAGAGCGTACAGAGAAGATTTCAGGGGCTTGCCTGGGGAACTCAGAGGAGGCCTACGGGGCTAGAGCACAGAGCTCCGGGCAGGGCAGCACGAGGTGGGGCTAAGGAAGCAGCAGGCCCTGCGTGTTGTACTTGGCGTAACTATGGGTGATAAAGCAGTGCCGTGTATGTTACATGTTGTTACCTTCGGCGAAGTTGCTCAGATTACCAGTAATGCCATTTTTTTGGCCCCTTAATTGTCTATATTGCTTTGTGACTGTCTCCGCCCTGAGGAGGCTATTAGTACACCCACCTTCTCCTTCAACTCTTCTCTCCAAGGTTTTATTCTTGGCTCTTTTATTTTAGTATTTCAAAAATTGATGCCATTTATATCCACTTTTTTCTTGTAAAGAAATGATTTTGGGAAAAGGGCATTTGCATTTGCTGTTCCCTCTGTCTTATTCAGCAGATGGCCGCATCACTTGATCCCTCCCTTCCTCAAATTCTTGACCCAAGAGGCAGCTGCTAAACAGAGCTTCGCTGGCCAGTTTATTCTAAAAAAGCAGCTCCTACCTAGCATTCTTGCTCTACTTCTCTTATTATATTTTTATTGATACCTATTATAAATTATTTTACCTTAACTTTTAAGCTATTGTCATATTCCCTCTACTGGACTGTGGGCTTCAAAAAAACTGGAATAATTGCAATACTCTAATTTTATTTTTTGTTATTTATTTTTCCCCATAATTATCACACTCTCAGCTAAAAGGGTGCCATATCCCCAGCTGACACAAAATAAATATTATTTTAGGTAACGATTCATTCTCATGACAAATATTCTTCTTTGTTATATTTCCTTCTTATGGAACTTTTCAGTTCTCTGCTTTGTACCAAACATTTTGGTAGAATCTCTCTTTTTCCAGAAACTGCTCTAGTCCCAGTTCTTTCAAACTCTCCATCATGTCAAACATTCGGGTAAAAATCACTTTATTCTTTTCCCTGGAAACTGCCCTTGCCCTGGCTGCGCAGCTGTCATCCTGGGGCTTCTCTCTCCTGCTCTCCTGGCTGAAACTTGCAGCCTACTTTTTTTTTTCTTTTATATTTTAAATCTTTCTTTAATGAAACATATATCAGCAGCTTCCTGAGGAAGAGTATATGGCGAATCAAGTTTTAATTATTTCAGGTGTTTGAAGTTTGAGTCTCATGAGAAGTGTATCCAGGTTCTAACTTCCAAACCTGCAAGCCTGGGAGCGGAGCGTGGCTAGGGGAGAGGAAAGGTGGGGTGTGAGTGTCCCTGTTGGACACTTACAAGGGGCTATTTTGGGCTGTCTACATCAAAGGGGACACTGTCTACAACCTGACATTTTACTCTACTTCCGCCGATTTCTTTTTGTAATAATCTTAATCATCATGTGGGTCCACCTTTAAAGAGTAAGCCAAGGGGAAGCAATCACTGGTCATCTAATTGCTTGCCATCTTACCTCTAGTCTGGGACTCTGGATTACAAGTCACCCTTTTCTACAATTCAAAGGCAGCTTTAGGATGCCTGAGCTGGAAAACCAGCCATTTCAGCAGTGGAGTCCCTTAATGCTACACCCTAAAGCTGTTCTGTGCTTAAGGATCGATTTCTTCCATGTGGAATGCTTTGACTTTTTCCTTCACTGGATGGATAATGATACTTTTTCGTAAATAAACTTGCCGTTAATCCATCCACTTTGAGTCCCAGCTTTGTCACTGTTACTGCTGGCCTCTTACTAGGCACCTCTAAGCCCGAGACCCTCTCTGTGGTTCTATGACTGATCTGACCTGGCTGCTCTGAGCTGTGGTGTCCGGGGCCCACTTTAGCTGTTCACCTCTTACTGTTTCCACTTTACCTTAATCTATTAAGTTTCTCATCTGACGACGGCCTATCCGCCACCTGTTGCGGTGTTCTTTATTTTTCATTTCTGTACTGTAATTTTAGTGATCCTAAAAATTAAAAATATTCTACGTGCTATCTTTATTTTTTATTTTAAAGAAAAGAACAAAAACAATGGCATATAATTTCAAAGCAAGATTGAAGGAGAGTAACAATCATTAGTACATAGCACATTGTAATCTTCAAAGTAGTTGCTCATATTACAAGATATAGGCATGAAAAATTGACCAAACAATATAGGCATAAACCTTACATGTCAATGAGCTAATACCAATTAGTAGTATAACTGTCTCAACTATCTTGTATGTATATTTTTTTTCTTTTCCCTTCCTTCTTTTCTCCTTTCCCTCATTCCAGTTTCTCTTTCCTTTTGAACAGTTTCTTCTCATTTCACAATATCTATTTTATATTTTGGATTTTATTTATTCTTTCAGCTTCTTACACTAGGGAGACAATATAATGTTTACATATGTGAGACTGATTTATTTCACTTATGAATATGTTCTCAAGTTGCATCCATTTCCCTATATAGATCTCTCAAATTTATCCTTATTTATAGCTGAGTGGTACTCCACTGTATAAAAATGCCACATCTTTTTTATAGAAGATCATCTTTTTATAAAATGCCCTCAGTTGATGGGCATTTGGATTATTTCCAACAGCTAGCTATTACAAATGTGTTGCTATAAACACGAGTCCACAAATATCACTGTGGTGTGATGTTTTGATTTCTTTGGGGAAGATATCCAGCAGGGCAATAGCTGCATCTGTCTTGTTTTGGTTTGGTTTTTTGTCAGTGCCATGCTGATTTTGCCATAGTAGCTTTGTAGCATACTTTCAAGTCAGGGATTGTGGTGCCTCCTGCCTTGCCTATGTTGCCCAGGACTGCCTTTGCTCTCTTCTGCTTCCAGATGAATTTTAGGAATGTTTTCTCTAGTGCTATGAGGTATGTTAATAGTATTTGGATTGGAATTGCATTCAATCTACATAGCTGTTTGGGGAGTGTGGCCATTTGCACTATGTTGGTTCTTCCCATCCATGAGCTAGGGATGTCTTTCCATTTTCTGATATCTTCTTCGATCTCCTTTTTCAGAGTACTGTAATTTTCAATATATAGATTCTTTACTTCTTTTGTTAGATTGATTCCTAAGTATTTCTGGGTTTTGGATGCTATTGTGAAGGGAGTGGTTTCCCTAATTTGTCTCTCAATGAGTTTGTTGTTTGTATAAGGAATACTATTGATTTTTGAGTATTAACTACTGTATACAGCTACATAACTGAGTTTGGTTATTAACTCTAGGAGTCTTTTGGTGGAGTTTTTCTGGTCTATGTAGAGTATGATGTCATCTGCAAATAATGATAGTTTAACTTCTTCCTTTCCTATCCTTATTTCTTTTATTTTTCTCTCTTCTTTATTTAATCTGGCTAATATTTCCAGAACTATATTGAGGAGGAGTGGTGACAGTGGACATCCTTGTCTTGTTCCTGTTCAGTTCTTGTCCATTTAGTATGATGTTGGCTGTTGGTTTGTCATAGATGGCTTTGATCAGATTGAGGTAAAGACCATCTATTCTGATGTTATGTAGGGTTTTTATGATGAATGAGAGCTGGACTTGATCAGAAGCTTTTTGTGCATCTACCTGCTAACTCGAAGTCCCTGGAAGTTTGTAAGCAGAAAAATGACCATATCAAATAGCATTTTTCAAAGATCACTATAGGTTCAGTTTGAATTATGGCAACATAAACTAACATACTATATTTTTTGCATATAATTATGTGATTCTTGTAACAAAAGATTTAAGTAATAAAACTATTAAAATAATGGCATAGAGTATATTCTTAGATATAAACAAGTAGACTCATATTTATAGTGTAGTAACACAGTCATCTATTAATAAGTTAAATATTTTCTCCTATTGAAAGCAAAATATAAGTCATATATGGTGGTGCACACCTATAGTCCCATCACTCAGCAGGCTGAGACAAGAGTATCACTGCAAGTTCAAGGCTGGCCTGTGCTATATAGTGAGTCCTAAGCCTGAATTATATACCACAGTGCTGAAGAATAAAGCAAAATAGAGTTATTCCTAGGCCAAAAGTGAACTGAATTTCTTCAACAATAATCTAATCTGAATCTACACTAGCAGTGCTTCCCATCTATCATTTGATTCCCACCCATCTCGCATTCTTGAATACAATTGTTATTTTGCATAAACAAGTTTTACAAAAAGACTTGAAAACAGACTTGGACTTTCAGAAGTTTGTAGTCGTTAATTTGTGCTTAGTTATTAGCATTGAGAAAATAGTATCACATAGGGTAGTGGTGTAAGATAAGAAGAGAAATATGTTTCTAAGAAAAATGAGTCCCTAGAAATTGGAAGCAGCAATGCTAACACAACATATACATACATATACATACAACCTAACACAACATATACATACAACCAGAGTAAAATAAATATACATATGATTTCCACTAATTTTTTTTATTCTTTGTACTATCTCATTTTAAAAAAAAATCTTCTCTGGAAATACCTGCATAAGTAAAGTGACTTCTGTAATCAAAATCTCCCAACCTGCATCTATATGAAAGTGTGGTGTTTTAAAAGAGAAACGCTACCAGGTAATGGAGTATCACACATAAAAATTATTTTTCCTGATTTCTTGCATCTTTTTCGGTTCTTTGTATATGAGATTAAAAGCTTTAGAGCCATTGAAAAGATAAATTGATTATAGGTAACTATAGATGTTTGCGATAGTATGGATAAGCATTTTATGAAAAGTTCTATCTCCCCAAATCCTAGTCATTTAAATGTGATTTTTCCAGTGTTCTCCATCTCGGTTGTGCTGGCGTATGTGTGATCTCCTTCAATGTTTCAAATAGATTAACAAAACTAAATTTATACATGTTTACATTTGTAGATCCCTTAAAAACAAATTACATGTGTGTGTGTATGTGTGTATGCATGTCTGTGTTTGTGTATATGTTGTGTTAGCATTGCTGCTTCCAATTTCTAGGGACTCATTTTTCTTAGAAACATATTTCTCTTCTTATCTTTCATATACAAACTTAGAAAATGGGCAAAGAGAAATTTTAAATCCATAACCTAATTCATTTGTGAATTTCAAGCCAAATAATAAAATCATGCTAAAAATCATTTGTCTCCAAATCTCTGTAACTATGTGATCGCAACTGAAAAAAATTGCAAGCATGGTGTGCATTTTTCATAATTAAAATATATTATAAATCCTGTAAGTTTCTTTCAAGTGATTATAATTTTAGAAATCATTATTATCCCATCCATCTGCCTTTACTGGAAATGGACGCTATAGTTCCTGATTACTGCTAACTATTGCAAAATTTCTCCCACAATGGACACGTCTTTCGACTCACAGTACGTTTATTCCTGTTGTGTGTCCGATGTGTGTCTGTCTGCTCAGTGTGC
The DNA here is from genome assembly GCF_000276665.1 of Chinchilla lanigera. NCBI lineage: Eukaryota > Metazoa > Chordata > Mammalia > Rodentia > Chinchillidae > Chinchilla > Chinchilla lanigera. The sequence goes on from NW_004955440.1 coordinate 14,284,208, forward strand.
ACACACACACACACACACACACACACATCCGAGAGAGCAGGGAAAGCAAAAGACACCTTATTAAGTAAATGATGCTCCTCCAAGATTTTAGTTTACATATTAGATGAGAAGTTCATTTTGGGGGCGCTTTTCTTTTATTAGGTGTTATTGTATTAAAAACCATATGATGCTGAGGTTTTTTTCATAATTTGAACGTTGTGATTTGTTGGAGGCTCTACAGAAATCTTCCTGCTTTTTTTCTTATTCACAGTATTCAAAGTAGTCCATGTGACCTAGATACTGAAAATCAAGGTAGAATGTGCTGCATTGCTGATATTTACTGTGAAGCCTCACGAACATTATGGTTGCAGACGCTAGAATTACAGGGTGCACCGTGTTTAATATTGCTGATATTTTAAAAGGTCTCTGCTAGCCTATACAATCATTTTTCATGCTGACATTAAAATGTTGTTCAAAGGCTTTTATAAGTAATCAAGTTTTAGATTACAATCAAAATGCAATATTCAGTGTTCAGTTTTTAATTTGAGATCAAACCAGATATGACTCATTGTAGGTTTTTCTCCCACTACTTACCATGTATTTAGAATTATAGTAATTAGTAAATGTAAAAATCTAACCACAATAAGGCACAATTAATTATTCCCATTTATTAATTTAGAGGTAATACTGATAAATTATTAAAAATAAAATACCTGGAATGTGCTTTATAAAATTAGTAAATTTTATCGTACATCAGAATGCATCTGTTCTCAAAAAAATCAGCTTTTACCCTCAAGAAGCCATATTCTCCCAGTGTGTAAGGCTGTTTCTTCCTTTAATATTTCTGTATAAAAACAAAACCCTGAAAGGAAAGCACTGAATAAGTTAAGGCATCTGCACAGGTAAGCTATATTCAGCTAGTGAATTATTTATACTGAGAATCCGATTTGTTTTTTCCTTCAATGTAGTAGAAAATTATAAAATAGAAGAAATAACAGATCACATCCCATTCACCGCTGAGAATATTGAAGCACAGACAGGCTACAGATCATCTATGTAGTTTTATCTCTCTTTTATAGAAAGATCAGCTTGCCAAACTCATTCATAGATTTCTTTGTATAGCCAAAGAGAGCCACAGAGTACCAGGGCAGACGACCAGAATCAGTACTGAGAAAGCTACAGATGAAAATCCACGCTTGGAATCAACTCTGAGTGCAAGTAGAGACAGAAATAAGTAAGCAGTGAAAGTGTGTGAGGCAGAAGCTCAGCAGAATCATATGCAAGCAACAGATAAACAGTTCTTAAAATGCAGAACCAGAACTAAAAACAGAACCAGAACTGAAAACAGAAAATGGGACGGGGCATGTTAATATCTTTTTACGATGTGGGCATGGAGACTTACTGGGATTGGAAACTTCCTATAATTGAACAGTAAATCTAGCTGTGATTTGTCTCCAGCTTCTGATCCAATTTATTCTTCATTTCATCCACATCAGTGTTTTGCAAATTGGTGTTTCGTAGAACAGTCTTCTAAAAGCTGTGTCACGAGGGTAGGGAGGAAAATACCCGCTGCTAAGTAAATCTGAGGAAGTAGAATTTACACTCATTCATTCACGGTCACATACAAACATTCTGTATATTTCTCTCTTGAAAACTCACAGTGTCCTTAACGTGCAACTGCTCAGCAGTCCCTGCCCCAAAAGAAATCTATTTTCCAGCATTTCCTTTGTTGGACCATTGCAGGCTACATGCAGTACATGAAATCCAAAGTTGTTGAGCAGTGTGCTCCAGAACACCAGTTTGAGAAACTGTTTCATTAGTGTTTCAATGCAGAGAGCTGTTGCAAAGCCATTTCTAAATGGTAGTAAGACAGTTCATCTCGTCAGCGTGATTGGTTTGAGAGACAGCTAGGCGATTAGTAAAGCACACTTCTGAATGGGTCGTGGATACCTGACCTTGGGACCTATATCTGGTCCTTGGCCTCTTTATTTCTGCTCCTTCTATGCTGTCTGCTTCCCAATGCCATGAACCAATCAGCTTCCTTCCATCATGCCTATAACATTTCTGCTTTGGAGCCAGCTAACAATGGACAGAAACCTCTGAAACCAGTGCGCTGAAATAAACCTTTATCCTTAAGTTGTATATGTCAGACATTTCTTCCCCAGCAACAGAAAGATGTCTAATTGAAGTAGGGCATATGCTGAGTGAATGACTGAATTTACCCAATAGGTAGCGCGGCAGCTTTGCACAGGATCTAGACTATGACCCGAGAAGGGTGACCCTCATCACGTAACAAGACATTGGGAAACTCACCATGCTTCTTTTTAAAGACATGTTTCTGATCCCATAATTTACACAAGAACCATTAATTAGTAAAAGTATCAAGAAATGTTTTATACTATATTCTGTTCTTACCAATTCCTGATAAACAGGACTGCAGCTGAAAAAGTCCTGATGCGGTCTCATGTTAATGTGGACGCAACGAGTCGTACGAAGACACATAGCACTATTAGTAGCCAAAACATATTTTCTGTTCTGGATCTGCCATCAGCTATCTCTAAAATATTATAAAGATAGTTCTCTTTTAAAAAAAAAAAAATGAGAGAATTATTTTTTTCACAACTAGTTGTAAATAATAAACTTTTTAAAACTTGTAAGTTTTGTGTTCAAATTTGGGAAATTCTGAGTTAAAGCTGAGCATGTTTCTTTATTCAGTGTTAATTTGCATTGTGAATTTCCAAAAGATTAATGTAGTTTTAAAGCTTTTTATGTTGCCCTATATCTGTACCACATATATTAAGTGATCTCAGAACGTAGTTTGGGAAATACAGGGCGGAATGTATTTCAGATTTCTTTCTTATTATTCAAAGTTATAGTTCACTGATTTTAAATGTTGTATATATAGTTTTTGGAGAGATCAGGAGAGGGAAAGGGAGGAAGAGAGAGGAAGGAGAGGGAGGAGAGAGGGAGGAGAGAGCAGAGCGAGTACCAAAGAACTTCAATAAAATGCTTGTGGGGAAAAAATGTCTCAGGTTTCAGCTTTATCCCGTGACAACTACACATGAAATTTAATCTTCTGAATTAATTAAAAATACAACGTATGATTTGAGAATATTTAAATATTTAAAAAACTATTATATAGTTAATTTTTATGATTTCTAGATAAAATGCTCTAAAATTGTGCATTCTATTATTCTGAACTTTAAAAACTGAATACTGTCCTAAAACTCTAAGAAAATAATATCTAAGAAGTAACAGTTTTTCCAAAATAAGTGTTTTTGTCACTCAATTTAGAATCAACAATGTAATTATTCTTCAGCATGTTCTTTTTAGTAACTTTCTTCTATTAAAAAAAAATGGAAGAATATTTTATTTCCTTGCAGGTAGAGTAGAATATAGATTACTTTTTCTTTTCAATGAAAAGTCACTGGCAAGAATATTTGGGGGTAGGAGTCATTTCCAGGATACCCGCTGAAATGACTGAAAATGACTGAAATAGTGAAATCTGAGACAATATGAGCATCAAAATTAATAATAATAATAATGAATTGTAATACCCTGAATAAAATAATCCATCAGTTTGTACAGTAAATGAACAGATAAATGTGAAAAGAAAAGTCTTTACCTTTGAATTCCAACAATTAGAATGGATAATAGAGTTAGAAAACAGTATATAGATCCTCAAATTTGTGGGTAAATTTTATATTAAATATTTTCAAAATATTGTTATAAAAGAAACTAGTATCTTGACAATGGAGAGACCAGGGATTATCACATTAGCAAGTTGACCAGTTAACACCCCAGTACTGGGTTAAACTGACATTTCATGTGCCTTCTGAGATCATGCACAGAGAAAGACATAGCATTACCGCTGAAGTATTCCCCTCAACGGTTATACCCAAATCCATTTATGAGGAAACATCAGACAAACTTGAAATGTGGCAAAGTCAACCAAACAATTGTCCTACATTCTTCAAAAATATCAACATCAGTTAGACAAAGACAGGCTCAATAATGATCCCATTTTAAAGCAATCTAAAGGGACTTCACAAGTAAGTATAATGTGTGATAATAAATTGGATTCTGTTCCAAGGATATGAAGAAAAATCTATAAAATGCTACAAATGGCACTGTGGGCACAATTGTAAAAATTAAATATGGGCTCTAAATTAGATATATTACTTGAATTTGATCATAGTATTTTGGTAATACAGAAGAACAATCATGTCCTAGGGAAATACACACTGAAGTGAAGTACAATATTTAGAAAGAAACTGGCACATTGGTCTTAATTTATTCTCAAAGTCTTCAGAGGAGTGTAAAGATGAGCAAAAGTGAATGGGGCAAAATGTAAACATTTGAGGCATGTGCATAAAGGGTTCATGAGTTCTTTGTCCTATGCTTGAGACTTCTCTCTAAGTTCGATTTTATACCAACATAAAAAGCTGTTATGCTTTTTTAAACTTAACATGTCTACTGAGAATCAGCCTGTTTCACTATAACGGGCCAGATTGTTTCAGGAATATAAGAAAAGAACATCCATAGTAGAAGGCCAAAACTTAGACATTTATCCCAGTTTGTTCAAGTCAGTAAACTTATGAAACAACATTAGAATGGCAAGTAAAGCTCTCCTCCCAAGCAGTAATTTACAAGATATTTGTGAGCCATGCTAAATTCTTTATGTTAAATGTACTGTATGAATTCAGCGTATTAATATTTTAAGACAATGCTCTTAGAGAATGTACATTAGACAATGGTTTCAAAAAATGCATAAAACTACATCTCTTGTCTTCTCAACCTCCACTGCAGCTACAACAGTTCCTCATTCTTTTTTTTTTTTTTTTTTTTTTCTCCGGTACCGGGAACCGAACTCACGACCTTGCGCTTGCCAGGCAGGCGCTTTTTGCCGCTCAGCTAAATCCCCAGCCCCCAACAGTTCCTCATTCTTGACCCCCTACTTTACCTAATTGATGTAAGTGTCAAAGAACATTTCCTGTCCTCCTGATCATGGGCAGCACTTTATAGAGGTAATAGTTTATGTATTAAATTGAAAAACATGTTTTTTACAGGAACTTATTATACAAGAATTGCCTTTTTTGATATATTTTTGTAGCAGAACATACCAGAAAGTTTTTATTTTTAAAATGAGTGAATTATTAAACTGTCCTTTATTTTAAATACTTTTAGTGCATCACAGTTTACATTCACTGTGTAGCACATATTTACATTGTTTTACTTCTTTTTCTTTCTCACAGGAAAAATTCTGCTTTCTTTGTCCTTATAAGCACTCTAGTTTTTATTCCCAGACATGTGGTATTGGATTTTTCTGTTCAGAAGCCAAATATTATTTTTTGCTGCTTTAACAATAAGAGTTGGTAAGCCAAAGCAAAACCCAGAGAGCTAAATCATACTATAGTTTAATTTTTCCAGATATTTAACATTTAGTAAACAATAATGGAGGATACATCACTATAATTCAGATCTGATGTAATTATTAAATATGAATCTAAAGCAAAAGCATAGGTTAAGTGAGTGAACAAGTATCAGGTATTAGAAATATATCAATATGTTTGAAGCAGGATATCAGAACTATTTGGTGCTTTTGTGGAAGGGCTTTATCATTACTATTTTTTTTTCCATTCTAAAGATTGAGCCCAAGGCCTTGTGCATGGTAAACAAGAAGCACTCTACCACTTAGCTACATGCCCAGCCCTTTTTATTTTTTGAGATAGGGTTTTGCTAAGTTACCCAAACTAGCCTTGATCTCATTTTCCTCTTTCCTCACTGAGCTCCTCACATAGCTGAGGTTACAAGAAAATGTCAGCACACCCAGCATATTATTTTTAATGTTATAAGTTCTATGTGAGATATTTGTTTTGGAAAAGATTGTTTTGGAAACAGTGGAAAATCTAATAACTTTCCCATGGAAAATGTAATAGGTTTTTTTTTCTTTTTTGGTACCGGGAATCAAACTCATGACCTCGCACTTGCCAGGCAGGCGCTGTGCCGCTGAGCTAAATCCCCAGGCCTTGTAATAGGTTTTTAAGGAAAAGTAAGTATATAAGCATTTCAGAAAATGAATTGTTTCCATTTTCTGCTGTATCTTAGCTTTTTAAAACTCCACAAAGTATGTTATAGTCTGCATTCAAAATGTATTGAATAAAAGATGCTAATAATATTCTTGCCCTTTTAATGACTGCATAATTTCTGTGAGAAAGTGGTCATCACTCAAAACTATTTCACAAAATGAAATCCTGGAGCACCTTTTACAACAGAAAGGATTCCACATCGGTACTGACCTATTTTTGTTTTCCCCACTAATTTTTTTTTTAGCAAGACAATAACTGTATCAAACCAGAATATACAGCCAAAATTCTGCTGTAACGTACTTAAAAAGAGAAATCCATTCTTTCTGTGTTTCAGTAACCTGAGTACAAGGTGACACCATATCAAGAACCAACAGACAGAGAAAAAGAATACTGTAGGAAGTTAGGCTATTATATGCTAGATTAATTCCAGAAATTCAAGACTTTGCTAAGGTATCTCTAAACTATGTGCTCTTTTTGTTAAGAAATATATAACTTGAACTGGGAAAGCAGGGCATGGAATTTCAAATTGAGGTTAGTTTATTATATCAGATGGTTTTATCATCACCTTACATTTAATTTGAGCACCATTTTTGAATACTTAAATACATTGAATACTTAATAATATTTTTTCTTGAGAAAATGTTTCTCTTATTTCTTTCAATTGTTGAGCTCTTTATAGTTAACTGGTATATATCAATTGAAGCCATACAACTACCACATACTGTTTGGCTTTCAGAGGAACTCAGGAAAGAAATACAAATTTTTAATGAAATCTATATTTTTCTGATAAAAACACAACTCCAGTTCATGGTCTGCTAATTAATGAATGTTGGATCCGTAGCCTCATTCTGGTATGTAAAGGACAGTAAATCATGATGATGGGCCCCTGCCAGAATGCAAAGCACTATGACTCATTGTTTCCAAAGGATAATAGTGGTGAATTTGAAAGAATTGTCTCGTACAGAATGAAAATTTCCAAGATAAAATAAAAATGAAAGATCTGAGATTACAGAATTAAGATGAAAGATAAGAGATTGAGAAAGGTTAGCTTGAAGAACATGAGTTTAGGAAAGGTGAATGGGTTCAGGACCTTTGAAAAGTTTGATAAATATTTTCAAAAAAGGCCAAGAAAATCACTCAAAGTTGGGATGTTGGGCAGTCATTATTATTTTCTGCAAGTATTCTTCTGAATTTTTTTTTAATTTTAAAGAGAGTAGTAAATGAGAAACAAACAAAAAAATAGAACCATAGCAGCATACCAGTTTCATGAACATAAGCAAATCAAAGCAAGAACATTCAAAGGGATACAGGGTCTCAAGACAAGATAATACGAATCAACAGTGGTTGTTACATTACATATCATTATCCTCAACTACATTGCTCAGATTACCAGATGTAAGAATGAAAGATTGCTCAAACCATTAAAGAGAATAAGAAAATAATTCTTTCATAAAACAGTAGAGATGATACAGAGTTTCACTAGACAAGATGGTAGGAGTTCACCATTGTAATTCCATTGCATATTGTTACCTTCAAATCAGTTGCTCAGACCACCAGACACAAACATGCAAAATCGATCAGAACATAAAAAATTGTGAGCATTAACTGTTCATTTCAGTATACCATGAGACATCAGGAATACAGTCATTGCAGTCTTCTGAATTTTTTTTTAACCCACTCTGTTAATGGGGAGCTAAGGGCAAAGTAGTTTTATTTTTAAACAGTCATAGTTAGCTTTCTGTACTACAATAAAGCCTTGTATCTTTTCTTTGAGTTACATGATGGAATAAACACATAGTTTAGCTATACATATTCATAGTCCTAATTTTTGAAATAATTATTGTTGCTATGACTACAAAATTAAATTTTAGCTGTGATAAAAAGAGACTTTACTGAAAAATGGAAAGTCAGGTGGAAAAAGGGGAGACAGGGGAGGTGAAACAGGTAAAAGAAGAAATAAGATTTATCATATACATGTACCAGTTCTCACAAGGAATGTAATCATGTATTGCAAACATACAAATGCAGATACATTTTTTACATGAAATCATTTCTGTAATAGCACAAGAAAGCAAGGCCTGAAAAAAACAGACTTCAACATTCAAAGTTTTCAGGGCAGAGGGAGACAATATCTTTGGTAAGATGTTACTTATTTTTATCTTACTTACACTCATGATTTTGGTAGATTCTGGCCCTTCTGGGGTATAATAGTGCTCATTTGCCAATTGGATTGCCATTGTAAATAAATATTGAATCACCACATAATGAACCTACTCAGTAATGATCCTTGCTCATTTTGATCTGCTGAGAATAAATCAGAAATGTTCTGTATTTACTGTTGAAAGGACAAGCTTTATAAATATTATATTTCCAATAATAGACCACGAAACTTTCTAGGTCACATTCTAGGTTAGAATCTGTAGGATTCTAAATATTCTACACTAATAATATAGATGTATCATAAATATGGATGATGCTTTAAATTAAAAAATGGACAGCCTTCTGTCTACATCTATTTGGAGACATCTTATATTTAAGATGTCTCCAAAAAGTCTCTTGTGTCAGAAGGGGTCTTTGGAAAGTGACTGGACTGTCACGGCACCATACCCATCGGTGGGTTAAGCCATTCATGAGTTCATAGCCAAATGTGCTGTTAGGAGGCGGGGCCTGGTTGGAGATGCATTGCTAGGGGTGTGGGCTGGAAGGGTGCATTCTTTCCACTCTTCCCTCCCTCTTTTTTCTGCTTCCTGGAATCTATGAAGGGCACAGCTCTCCTCCGCCGCACCCTCCTTCCGTGCATTTCAGCCTTTGAGCCAAAGGCTCACACTCATTAGAACTACAAGCCAAAACAAACCTCTCCTCCTTTAAGTTGTGTCACGCATTAGGTCCCAGCATTGGGAAAGTGACTAACACAGACACCTGGTACCAGGAGTGGAGCTGCTGTGACTATAACTGACCATCTGGTTCAGAAACCTTTGGAGCCGGTTTGCAGGGGGAGTGTGATACAGAAGTCCTAGCACCCTGTAAGCAGAGCCTCATGGGTGGTTGTATTCAGGGTTCAGAAGACTGGAATGCTGATAAGAATGTGAACATAATGTTTCATAAGGTTTCAGTTGGGAACAAGGACTCCTGGAAATTGGACTAGAGACCATGCATATTATTTTCTGGCAATGAACTTGTCCATGTTTTCGGCAGTCGTAAGACTCTGTGTGAGGTGAATTTAAAGGTGGTGTAGACTGTCTTAGTTGCTTCTGTCTTTGCTAGGACAAAATATCCAACACCCATAACCTAAAGAAGGATAAGTTTATTTTGGCTTATGGTTTGTAGAGGGGTCAGTCCATAGTCAGCTAGCTCCAAGGCAGAATAGCATGGCAAGAGGAAAATTATGCACCTCATGGCGCCTAAAGAGGCTGAGAGATCAAAGAAGGATCCAGGAAGAGAAAGATGCATTTCGGTGGTTTTTTGGTTTTTTTCCCCAGTACCGGGAATCGAACTCACGACTTCACACTTGCCAGGCAAGCGCTGTGCCGCTAAGCTAAATCCCCAGCCCAAGATGCACTTCCTTAGTCATACCCACCCACAGTAACAAGCTTTTTCTGAGTGGACCCTACTGCCTTATACCGTGTCAGCTGTACTGTTCCCATAATCCAATCACCCATCAAAAGCCATACCTTGGAGTTTGTGAAACTTTGGGGGCAGCATCCTATTATGAACCATAACACAAACTAATTAATCCAGCACAGTAAATTTTAAGACAGGTCAACATTCAGTCTGCAGCAAGGGTGCTGCTGTCTGCTTTTAGCCACATCTATAAAGTCAGGAGCAAAAAGCAGAGCCAAAAGATGTGAAAACTTTGCCTCTCCGCCATAAAGGACGCCCCTGTAAAGTTGGGTCCAGGGATAACACGGTTGCTGAAAAAGATAGCATTAAAAATAGAAGAAAGAAAAAAGAGAAGAATTATGGGATCATGGGGGCATCTACCCAGATTTCAGAAGACCTGGGAGGATCATACTTGACGCTGTGATAGTGACGTAGAAGGTACAGTAGAGTCTCTGGGAAACTAGAGCTGCCAGAATTGTGGAACAACTAATGCAGAACACCGTAGTCAGTGAGGGGAGCCACCTTGTCAGAGACAACGTGGCCTGCAGCCATTACAGCCACAGGGGCAGGACTACCCAAGCCCTTCGGAGTTCACGTCTCACTACAGCCTGCCCTAGATACAGGACGTGGAGCTATAGAATTTAATATTTACCTTGGCAGGTTTGGTCTTGGTTGGGTCCAATCCCTTTCTAGCCCCAAGCCTCCCTTTTGAAATGGAAATGTTTACTCTATGTTATTGTGTATCAGAAGTGTTAAACTTTCTTTTTGATTTTTATAAAGGGCTATGGCTAAGAGATTTCCTTGGGTCTCAGAGAAAACTTTGGACTTGGATTTTGAACTATGATGAAACTGTCAAGAATTTAGCAACTCTTAGAGATGGACTGCATGCATTTTGCATAATGAGATGGCCATGAGCCTGCTGGGGACCAGCGTCAGAATAATATGGTTTAGATCTAAAGTGTCTTCCAGAAGGCTTGTGTGTCAGAGGTGGGGCTTTTGGAAGGTGACTGGGTAATGGGAATGCAAAACTCATCAGTGCGTTAATTCATTCATGAGTTCCTAGCTAAATGTGCTGCTAAGAGATGGTACCTGGTTGGAGATAGGTCACCAGAGTTATGATCTAGAAGGTGTTTTGTCTCTTGTTTCTCCCTTTTCTACTCTCTCTGTTTCCTAGCTGCTGTGAAGTGAAAGGGTTTTCTCTGCCATGTTGTCTTACGTGCCATTTCTGCCTTGGAGCCAGTCAACAGTAGGACATGTTATCCCTTGAACCAAATAACCCTCTCCTCATTTAAGTTGTGTGTGTCATGTACTGCGTCCCAGCTATAGAAAGGAGACTGCTGCAATATATAAATCACCTTTTTTGAAACTCTAGGACAGGTTACGTTTATTAGCAGAATGTCAGTGAAAACACAAACTGAATAAGCTATGCTCCCGTCATCAAGTAACTATACCTTTTTAAATGTTTGCTAATAGTAATCATTTACAAATTAGTAAAATATAATGTTTACTACTTAGAATTCATACTACTTTAATTGATTCTGTAACCCTTCTTGTAAACACACTCTTTGTTTAGTGCATTCCTTTTAACCGATGAATCTAGGCTTACCTGATTTCAATATTGACATTTTCACTATGTGACTGGGTTGGAATAATGTACTTGAATGCCAGTTTGCCAAACTCTTAGCTTAGGGCACATGAGACTTACATACGTGTATTTTTTGTGTGTGTACATACATACATATGACCACAGATATGCACTGTATCTTTTTACTCTGGAGAGAGGGTAGAATAATTGTGAATGCATGTCAGTGTTTAACAATCTCAGGCATGCACTCTGTTAGAATTGAAAGACTGTTTTACGATACTAGTCTCATACTAAACAGTATGAGACTGAGACTCAGTTCTATTTTTCTTCTTATGAGTCTTTAAAATATCCATTTGTTTCTATTTTCTTGAGTTTGGTGTTTCAAGGGGTTTTGTTTATTTGTTTATTTCTTTGTATGTTTTTGGGTCTCCCCCTTTGGTAACTGCCATAAATGATAGGTAACAATTGCTTATTGAGTACTAAGCATTGCATAAAGTCTCAAGTGATGATTAAAGAGAAGAAAATTAAGGCCCTTCCTTTGCATGTCTTGCATTTAAATGTTTCCCCACAGTAGGAAAACCTGAAGGTTACTGAACTACTCCCTTAACTGAATTTAAGGGAAGACAAAGTACCTCCTGTGAGGACTCTGGAAAAGTGATGAAGATGATCTCTCAGGCAGATGTACAAATTAGTACAACAGAATGGATAGATAGATACAAAATAATGGTAGTACAAATTATCCTGGCCCCTTCCGCCAGCACATACCTATAGTCTCAGCTAATCCAGAGGCTGAGGAAAGATTACTTGAGCTCACAAGTTCAAGACCAGCTTGGACAAAATAGCAAGACTCTACCTCAAAACAAATGAACATACTGTCCTTTCAAATTGTCATGTTTAGTGTCCTTTCTGCCATATGTACATATAAATAAGCTTCTATTTTAGAATTTTCACTTTTGCTCTTTGTGATTTATTCTTAGCATCAGAAGACATTACATTTATGGTCCATGACTTGTCCAACTTAGTGATATTTTTAATTCATTTGACTTCCTAATTCACATTATTTAATGCCTGCTCTACATAAGTGTGTTATATAAAATCTTTCTGAATGCCACAACTTTGAACTTCTCGTATGTAAAACCCTTCTCAGAATATATCTGTTATTACTGTAAACATCATGCTTTTATATGTCACAGGCTCACTTCTGACTCTTCAGTAATTTTACACAGAAGAGTGTAGAAAAGAAATTTTTACATTATTATATCCATCAAGGTCCCTTATTACAAGAAACATAATCTTCTCTGGGAAGTCAAACAGTAAAAGGGACTTATTTAAAGATAGTGATGAAGTGGCTAGTACACATCAGCAGACTCACCGTTGGCTCTGAAGTTGGCCCGTAAGTAACACTGTACAAGCAGATTTCAGGAGCTGCTGGATCAAAAGCAGTTTCCATTGGAACCCCGCACTATGTCCCATTAGTCTGAATTCCACTGTTATCCCTACAAACCTGCTGTCTCTCCTAACAATGCAAGTCCACCCAGAAGCGTTGCATCCTTAGGTTATTTACACCCAAAAGTCACGCTCTAGTTTTTGACTCCTGGGGCCGAGAGTACTCACACAGCCGTACGATGCTCTGGGAGTACTGATACACTGATCTTTGCCATAAGAGGATCAGTCATACAGAAAATCATAGTCTTTCTCTGGAAAACTGATCCCTATTTTTACCTTCAGTAATCATTCAAATTATTTTCTCAGTATATCTCTTTCACCAAATGCTAGCTCCTTTATGTATTTAGGCTTCAACTAAAAGAGAGAAACAACCAGGGCTATAAAACATTGTTTCTCAAGGTGAGCGCTATTGAGATTTGGAACTAGTAATTCTTCTGTGTAAGTTATTTGTAATCCTACGCATTGCAGGACGTTTAGCAACTTGACTGACCTCGTTGGTGCCAGTGATTCACACGCAGGCGCAAGTAGTAATAGTCACAGTTATCTGCAATGGACGGGTTCTAAGGGGGATTCCTGGAGGGATGGTCCCGTTCTGTTTCTTGGTCTAATGCTAATTATATAGCTGTATACATTTTTAAAAATTCTTTAAACTCTTGAAGTTTGATTTATACATTTGAACTGTTCGTGTTATATTTAATTAAAATGGATTTCTCATGAAAATTCGTATTCGAAAACTGACAAATGTACATTAAGCACAAAATCAGTGACAGTTGAAAATCACTAAAATAATGCCCTTGCTTAGCTGACAATTAAGCAAATAAGTAGATGACGACTTTCGTTGTGTTTCCTACAGTCTGACCGTTAACGTTGTAATTATGTCTTTCCCTACTTCTTCCCCTAAATTCTTTTCATAGGAATCTAAGAAATTACATAAATCTAAGCATGAGGCTAAAAAGTGATCTCTTTTGTAAGACCCTCAGTGAATCACCCTGCTCCTGCCAGTGCTTACCTGTGTTTGCCCTCTGTCACTTCGTACAGTATAAATAGTTTATGTCCTTTTCTGTCTTCAAAGATAGACTTAACAGTAGGGACCTTTAGGAAGGAAGAGAGAAGGAACGTTAGTTCATAGCTGAATTTGAGCAGTGCACTTGAAGACTTTGGCGAATTGAATGAGTATATCCTTTTATGGTTATTATGGGAGCAAATGAAACAAGTACCATTTTGTCATTACATTAATTTCACTCAAGAAGATTTTCTCCATATATAGAAATTAGCTATTATTTATGTCCAGATTTAGGATTGAAACTAGAAACCTTTCAACGACCTTCCTATATTTCCTTCTGTAATGCAGAACATATGCACAGTAGATATACCATATGAATTGCCTTTTTCTTTTAATGTATTCTGCAGTATTCATTAATTTATACATATTTTCACTTTTTAAAATGTAATATTCTATGTGAGTAAAATAATTTTCTGTGTTAATCCTTAACTATTCTAAGCAAAGATAAAACAGTAAAAAAAAAAAAATCGGTTTCATGACATTTGGTTTATTGATAAATTTCAAAGTTGACCTGAATCATATTGCTACTTTTTCACATTAACCTCAAAAATTGCTAATCTCTTTTAAGAGTTTTGGAATGAGTGTTTCCAAAATGGAAAGGTAACATCTCAATTTCGTATTTTTGACATTTCTTTTGCTGCGTAATAAGTTATAGCTGTGCAAGTATGAGGAAATGATTAAACTTTATCTTCTTGCTTTTGAGTAGAATAAATAATTCAGCTTTTTGTCAGGATAGTTTCAGTGTTTATACTATATCATAAATACTTCATCAGTTATATGAGAACTTTTTAAACCAGATGTACTCAAGAGTTTTTCTATTATTAAAGAAAAAGAGAAATGTTTATCTTATTCTGTTTTAAAAATAAATCATTGATTCTAATCAATACATTTTAAAAATTATTTGTTTGGGGTCAGTTTGTCTTAATGTCTTAAAGGTGCTCATTATTCTAAGTAGAACTGACTTAGAATCTGATGTGATTTTCCAAGAAAAGCTGGTATAGTTTAGGCGTATCTTAATAATATAAATAGGAAAAATATTGCTAAAACTGTGATTAATTCTAAACATACTTTTAGTTTTCCATTGACCCAGTTATTATTTTATTAATACATGTTTGTAGTACATAATGATTTCATTCACTGTGGATTATTGATATGTAGACAAAACACACCTTAAAATTCTTCTACCTCCCCTGCTTTTCTCCTTCCCGCCTCCCTCCATCTTTCGGCCGTCTTCTCATTTGCAAAAGATCTCTCTTTGTTTCCTACTATCTCTCTTTTCCTTTGCTGTTTAATTGATTTATACTTAGGGTTTTGAAAAACTAATATTTAAGCTTGTATGTCTGATACATTTCACTTAACATTATGGTAGCAAGGTATATCCATTTTCCTACAAATGACTCAAACTTACCCTTCTTTATAGCAATCTCCGTTGTACATAAGTATCATAGTTTCTTTATCCATTTTATCTATTGGTGGCCGCTTCCAACATTTACCTATTATGAGTTGTGTTGCTATAAACACGAATATGCATTTATCACTATAATATGATGTCTTTAACATACTTGTCTTAAATATACCTGTCTTAAACATACTTAGTCTTAACTACTTAGTCTTTCACATACTTTTCTTTTGGAAACATGCTTAGAAGGGTACTAGCTGGGTCAAAAGGAATTTCTAGCTTTAGTTTTCTAAGGACTCTCCATACTGCTTTCCGTAGTGGTTTTACCAGGTCACATTCCCACCAACAATGTAGAAGCGTTCCTTTTTTACCACAGCCTCACCAGCATTTCTTATCATTTGATTTCTTAATAATATACATTCTTTCTGGATTAAGAAGGAATCTAAGTGTTGTTTTAATTTTCATTTCTCTAATGGCCAGGAACGTTGGGCTTTTTTTTTCATCTGTTTATTGGCTATTTGCTCTTTTTCTTAGAACTGTCTATTCAGTTCACTAGCGCATTTTTTAATTGGACCTTTAATTGTGGGCATCTAATTTTTTTGAGATCTTTATATATGTAAATATATGAAGGACTAATATATAGCTGGCAAAATATTTTCTCATTCTGTAGGTTGTCTTTTCACTCAGTTGTTTCCTTTGCTGTGCAGAAGTGTCTTAATTTGATATCTTCTTTGTTGATTCTTGTTTTTGTTTTTTTTTTTTCTGGGTTTTCTCTGGTACCGGGAACCGAACTCACAACCTTGCGCTTGCCAGGCAGGCGCTTTTGCCGCTGAGCTAAATCCCCAGTTCCTTCTTTGTTGATTCTTGATGTTATTTCTTACACAATTGGGACTCTGTTCAGTAAATCCTTGCCTAAACCTATATCTTCAAGAATTTTATGTTTTTTATCTTCCAGCAGATTGTTTCTGTTTTATTATTTAGGTCTTCGATCCATTTTGATTTTATTTTAGTGCATAGTGAGAAACACGGGTCTAGCTTTAATCTTCTGCATCTGGATAGCCATTTGCTAAAGAATCTATCTTTCCTCCTGGATATGTTTTTGGCCCTTTGTCAAAGAACAGATGACTGAATGCACCTCGGGTTTTCTTTCGTGTGCTCCATTCTGTCCCGTTGCTCCACATGTATGCTTCTGTACCAGCACCATGCTGTTTTTTATCACTGTAATATTTTAGTGCAATTTGAAACCTGGGATTGTGATGCCTCTGGCCTTCTTACCCATGATTGCATTTGTTATTCTGGGTCTCTTTGGGTTCCGTATGAGTTTTCGGATTCATTTTTCCAGTTCTGGGAGGAATGCCATTGGTATTTTGATTGGAATTGCAGTAAATCTATACATCAATTTTAGAAGTCTGTCATTCTGACAGTACTTCTTCTGCCTATCTGGGAACATGGGTTATCACTCCACTTTCTGATTTCCTCCTTCATCTCCTTCTCAAAGTACTGTAGTTTTTGTTATAGTGGTCTTTCATTTCCTTCATTAGGTTAATTCCTGACGGTTTACTTTTTCTTGAAGCTATTAAGAATTGTATTGATTTCCTAATTTCTTTCTCAGTGAGCTCATTATTGGTGTACAGGAATGCTATTGATGTTTCTATGATGGTTTTGTATCCAGCTATGTTGCTGAATTTAATTCTAGGAATCTTGGTGACATTTTTTGGATCTTCTATGTAAACAATCAACTCTTATGCAGATAGTGATAATCTGAACTCATCCTTTCCTATATGTATGCTTTTATTCCTTTCTCTTTGACTCCTCTGGCTAAAGCTTTGAGTACTATATTGAACAGGAGTGGTGATAGTGAACATGTTTGTCTTGTTTCTAATTTTGGAAGGAAAGCATTCAGCTTATCTCCATTTAATAATATAGGCAGGAGGCTTGTCATATGTGGCTTTTATTAGATTGAGATCCTATTCAGGTTTTTTTTATCATGAATGGATGTTGGATTTTGTCAAAGGCTTTTCTGTGTTATTGAGATGACTATATGGTTTTGTTCTTCTTTCTGTGTGGTTTATTACCTTTATGGATTTGCATATGTGGAATCACCCTTGAATCCCTGGAATGAAGCCTCATTGATCATAATGTCTGATCTTTTTGATACCTGTTGCATTCTGTTTGCCTGAGTCTTTTTGAAGATTTTTGCCCCTGTGTTCATTAAAGAGATTGGCGTACAGTTTCCTTTTCTAATAATATGCAAACAATTTATACATCTGATGTTTTTAAATATAGAATCAGTATTGCTGTATTCTTTTTTATTTGGACCTTTGTCTTGTTTTGGAAGCAGGATAATGCTGGCTTCCAGGGCTGACTCCTCTCCTTTCAATTTCTTTAAATCCTTTGAGGAGCATCCACATTAGCTCTTCCCTGAAGCTCCTTTAGAATTCAGTGGTGAATCTACCAGGTCCTCAGCTTTTCTTAGTTGGTAGGTTTTTTATTACTGCTTTAATTTCACTGTTCGTTATTGGATTACTCAAGGTTTTTATATCTTCTTGGTTCAGTTTTGGCAATGCATGTATCCAGAAATCTATCCATTTCTTCTGAATTCTCTGATTTATTGGAGTACAGGCTCTCAAATACTTACTAATAATCTTCTGGATTTCAGCAGAGTAAGTACATTGTGTGTTCATGTTTTTCATTTCTAATTGTATTAATATAAGTTTTTATTTCCCTTTTTTGGTAAGATTGGCTAAAGGTTTGTCTATTTTGCTCCTTGAAGAACAAGTTCTTCAATATATTGATTCTTTGTATTTTTTATTTCAATTCTGTTAATCTCTGCTTTGAGCTTTATAATATCCTTCCTTGTACTAGGTTTAGATTTGGATTGTTCTTGTTTTTCTAAGACCTTACAATCCATATTTAGGTTACTTATTTGGGCTTGCTCTATTTTTTGATGTGGTGAATCAGAGTTGAAAACATTCCTCTAGGATTGCTTTTATTGTATCTCTTAGGTTCTGGTATATCTACTAGCATTATTTGATTCCAAGATCTACCTAATTTATTCCTTGATTTCTTTTGTAACTGGTTGCTCAAGCGTGTACTATTGAATTTCCATGCATTTGCATAATTTCTGTGGTTTCTTTTGCCATTGATTTCTAGTTTCATTGTACTATGATCTAATAATATGCATGGGATAATTTTAATTATTTTGTATTTACTTAAGCCTGCATTATAGGTTGTGTGTGGTCTGTTTTGAAGAATTTTCCATGTGCTGCTGAGAAGAATATGTATTCTCCTAGGGTAGAACACTCTGTAGATATATATTAAATCCTTTTGTTCAAAGGGGTTGATCACTCTGATTTTTTTTTTTTTTTGGTTGTTTTTATTGTTGTTGTTTTGTCTAGTTGCTCTATTTGTGATAGTAGAGTGTTGAGGACCCCACTATAATTATGTTGCTGTTTATCTGATCTTTTATGTCCACTAGTGTTTGTTTTATGAACTCAAGCACATCAGGGTTTGGCATATATATAATTATAGTTGTTATCCCTTTGTGTTCAATTATTCCCTTAATGAATATATAACAACCTCCTTTGCCTCTTTGAAACAGTTTTGCTTGAATTCTTTGTGTGAAAACAAGATAGCTACTCCTGCTTGTCTTCGGGCTCCTGTTTCATGGAATATTTTTTTCTGTCCTTTGATTTTTAGTCTGTTAATTTCTCTTTAAATTGTGTGTGTTTCTTATGTACAGCATATATCATATAGGGTTTTGTTTTTTGATCCAGTTTGCCAATATGTTTCTTTTGATTGGGGAGTTGAGATCATTCACCATGACAGTTATTACTGAAAGTTAGATATTCCTGTCATTCTATTATTTTTCTATTGCTGCTTCCTATTTTTTCCTTCTGCTTAATTATTCACCCTACCTGATGTGTTCATTCTGTTATATTTTTAGGACTTGTTAGCTACATTATCCCTTTCTTGGCTATCTCTGAGAATTTTTTGGAGTACTGGTTTGGTAGTCATGAGTGTCTTAAGATGCTCATTTTCATAGATAGTCCTTATTTTTCCGTCAGTTTTGAAAGACAGTTTTGCAAGATCTGTCAGTCTGGGTTGAAAGCTGATCTCTTCTTATCAAGATGTCCTGGTTTTTAAGGTTTGTATTGAGATATCAGCTATAATTCTAATGGGTTTACCTGGATAAGTGATTTCTTGCTTTTCTCAAACAACTTTTGAGTTTTTCTCCTTGTATTGCATTTTTTTGTTTATTTTTATTTTTGTTTTTTTTTCCCAGCACTGGGAATCGAACTCATGACCTCGTGCATGCCAGGCAGGTGCTGTGCTGCTGAGCTAAATCCCCAGCCTTGTATTGCATTTCTTATATTTTGATTAAGTTTCATGGAAAAGTAGTTTTTTTATGGTCATGGCTAGTTAGGTTCTATATGCCTGTTCTTCTTGTGTGTTAAACTTTTTTCTCATACATGGAAAATTTTCTGCTATTATTTCAGTAAATAGGTTGATTATGCCTTTCCTGCTGTCTTTTGATTTTTCACTAATTCTAATTCATCTTCAGCTAGTCTTCTTTGTATCTCCTAGTGACTGTTCAATCCACTTTTGCATATTTCTTGTTCTTTTTAAGGTATATCTAAGTATGTGATCACCCGCAGCAGCTCTATCTTCTAATTCTGACACTTTTTTCATTGTTCACTTCTGCTGTCCATGCTTTCAGTAGAATTTGTTTTAGCTCCTAGCTTTTTGTTTGGTACTTTCCATGGACTTTAATTCTTTGTCAGATTGGTTGTTTATGTTTTGTATCACTTTGTTAAGCTCAACTAGCTTTTCGTTAGTGTCTTCTTTAGTTTATATCTGCTTTCCATTGATGTACTCTAGACATTTCTACCTACAGGCCTTTGCCTCTGCCCCAGGATCCAGTGAACTCCATTGACTTGTTAGGGTAGGTTGTAACATAGCTGGCCAAGCACCCAGTTCTCAGCAAATGAACTATGGTATTGTTGACGACACAAAGACAAACCAGATAATGGCACACAATAAAAACAAATTAAAAGCAACATCACTGCCACTTTTGCAGTAACAACAAAATCAGCAATAATACAGCCAGTCATGGCATGGTGGCGCACACCTGTAATCCCGGCACCTGGGAGGCTGAGACAGGAGGATCGTTGTGAGTTCAAGACCAGCCTGGGCTACAAAGTGAGCTCAAGGCCAGTCTGAACTGCATGTGTCAAAATAACCAAAAAAAAAGCAATAATACAGTTAAAGACAAACTGGATACTGACACATGATAAGAACTAATAAAAGCTGCCACTGTACCCCACTAACCATAGAAAAATCTGTAATTGTAATATAGACCAAAAAACATACAGATATGGATATACAGTACGTATCTACTAAATGCGATTACTATCCACTATAGATAATAGAAAAGAACATGAACAGCAGAAAAGAATGCAATGGTGATAGCATAGTTAATATCCAAGGATTGATAAAGCTTAGTATTAATACTAGTAGCAATGCAGTAGGTGGGAATGGGAGAATGAAAGTTGGAAAATTTGAAAAATGAAGATGAGAAGGAGCTGAAAATGTGGGATAAAAGATCTTGTTAAGGCATAAAAAATTAATAGAATTATATAAAAAAAAAAAACAATAGAGTGCCAAATAAGGGGGGAAGGCAAAACTCCCTGGAAATAATTAAGGGAAAAGAAAAAGAAATGACCCCCAAAACAGTTGCTCTGTGCTTTTGATGGGTGAGTCTTCTCCACAGTCTGCAGCATTGGAATCCGCCAGACAGAGGGACTCTTCGCAGCGAGTCACTCCCAAGACCTGTCTGGTTTGCACACTCACGTTTTCTGCGTGACAGTGCCACGTCCTCCCCACGTTTCCCGCTGGGCGTTACTGGTCCTTACTCTACGCTGCCCTTACTCCAGCCACTCCCAGTTTCCGCTTGCCTCCGTCTGGCCCAACCCAGCTTCCTTCGCTCGCTTCACACCCTGAGGGGTTGGGGTTACCGTCGCTCTCCAAAGGCCTCTGTAACGTACCCCCGTGTATGGCAACCATCCGAACCCAGGCATATCTGCGATCGTGCTGCCACACAGAGAAAGCAAGCAGCTCACTGGACTGGGTGCCAGCACTTTCTGACACAGCCCTCCATCCCCAGAAGCAGCACCCCGCTGGTCTAGCTCCTCACCTTGGAAGGTGGGACCCTCAGGACCTTCTCTGGCTGAACTTAAACTTCCCTGGGTGACTGTCTCGTCCACACCCTCTCCACAGTGGTCCCTTGTGGCCATCTCCCCCCCAGTCACTCTGGTAGGCTGGCACCTGAAACCCTGAAGTGTAGTTGTTCGGTGTTTGCTCTTGAGCGCAGTCTTCAGTAATTAATTCCCTTTCCCAAATGCTCTTGATCACACACTCAGATATACCAGGGGCTGCACTGAATTTTGTCTCCAACTCTGACCTGCCATTCAGGAGTCATTTTCAGAGTAAAACCCCGTGCTGTTTTTGCACTTTACAGTACCTGTGGGCTTTTCATGGGGCTAGTATCACCAGCCTGGTCTGCCGTTTCCCCCCATGAGTTGCTGGCCTTCTCTGAGCTTACCTTGTATCAGCAGAGACGGGTCCTCTTCCCTGGGAGCTCAGGATTCTTCTCCAGCTGCTTGGTTCTTCTTCTGCATTGTGTTCTGTTTCTCCAGCTTCGTTGTCCTTTCTTGTTTTCCTGTCAGCTTTCTTCTAGTTCCCAGAGATCTACTTTTTTCTCCATCAAACTGTTTTCCAGGTGTCTGAATTCCAGATACCAGAGAAGCTGTATTTTTCTGCCAGTTTCTATTCTACCATTTTAAACCCTGCATTGACCCATTTAGAAACACACAAAATTTTTGTGGTTTGAAAATTCCTGTTCATAATATTGGTGTAATTTAAATTGTACATGTTATTGCACCAAGTGAAAGGAATTTGGAGAGATTATTATATGAAAATGTAATTAAACATGAGAGGTTATATTCATCCTGTATTAAAATCAAAGGAGATATTTCATTAGAAAGAAGAGTACAATGCAATTTGCCTAATATATATTACTTCTTTTTTTTTGTCTTTTTGAGACAGGTTTTCACTATGCCGTTTAGGCTGGCCTTGAGCTCACTTTGTAGCCCAAGTGGGCCTCAAACTCACAGCAATCCTCTTGCCTCAGCCTCCCAAGTGCTGGGATTACAGGTGTGTACCACCATGGCTGGCTTATATATTACATGTTTAAACTAACATTTTTATTTTAAAAATAACATTCTTCTTAAAAATATTCAAATTGGACAGAAGTGGAATATGTAGAAAATCACTGTCAGGACATCATTTGTACCAGCATAACAAATTAGTTACTTTGAAGTACTGTCTTACTACAAAATAACGAAATACTACATAAAAGTTAATATATTATCTCATGTAAGTTCTTCAGGTAGAAGTAAAATTTCAGAAGCAAGGGAGGAAAGACTTGGAATGAAAATAAAGCACAAGTAGTAAACATGTAGGACAGGTTATTTTAATGGCAAATGAAAATAATTCAGAAATAAATGTAGGCTAATATAAATAATATAAATATAATACAAATGTAGAACAGCTATGAATAACTGTACTCACTTTAAGTCTCTGGATCACTAGTTTCATTTTCTTTCTAGTTTTGTTTATAGACTATGTCAACAAACATAAAGAAATACACTACCAGGAGTGACAGTAGAAATGACTAATTAAAGATTTAGACCCCAAAGATTACAAATATTGAACTTAGCTCATATGAAGGATATAAGAGCAAGTATGAAATGTTTAATAAAATAATTAAACATATTTGAATTTACATAAAATATAATTGTTGAAATGAAAAAGAAATCCTTGGTGGATAGATATATTATGTAATCAGAACAGAAATTATTCCGGTTGTTTTATTTAAAAATTTTAATACAGGGAATTGATGACAAGGGTTACTAGGAAGAAGCAGAAAAATTTTAAATAGTGAAGAACTCTCAGAACAAATAGAAAAGGAAAAAGATATATACAGTTCTGAAAAGCCAGTAACATTCCGCAGTTGGAGCCCAAAATCTACTATGTATCCAGAGACACTGTTGCAGTCAGGGTTAGATCATAACGAACTGGAATTACAGAGAAGTTATTACTTCCTCAGAAGCTACAGGAGTCCAGCATCCCCTTATCCCTTCCCGCGGAACAGCGTGGTCCTTCACCACCGCCTGTGTTTGGTACCACCGAGCAGGAAGCTGGTCTGGGGAGCCAGGCATTTGCAGGTCGCCAGCCCCCTACAATGCACAACACAGCAGAAACGGGCCTTTAAACATCAACCAGTGTTTGGCAGAGTAGGTTCTAAGGCAGTGTATACACAGATGAAGAGATAATTACTGGGTCAAGAGATAATTTTAAAATAAAACAATACAGCATGGAAAGATAAATCCATGAAAGAAAAGTAACTTGTAGACTAAATTGAAATTCTGAAACTAATCCAGTACTTCCAAAGGCAAAATAGAGAAAATGGTGAACAGCTAATATTTCAAGAGCTAATGGCTGATAATTTTCCGGAAGTGGTAAACAGGTGTCGTATAGTGGAAGCACAATATATAAAAAAGAAAAATAAAAGAAATCTATAGATTAAAGTACTGGGATTAAACTGCAGGCCACAAAAGCCAAGAAAAGGTACTAAAAATAAATTTGAGGAGCAAAAACACAGATCAGAGAAGAAACTATAAGAGGAACAGCCAACTTCTCAGCAGCCACAGTAGAAGCTAGAAAAATAATCAAATATTTTCTTGTTTGTAATGTTTTCCTTTTTAATTAACACATCATGGCTGTGCATTTTTATGAAGTACAGTGTAATATTCAGATACACATATGCAATGTGGACCTAAATCCAGACAGTATTTCCGTGTCCTTATCATTTCTTCTTGTTTAGAGCCATAAAGTGTATAACAGGTTATTGTAAATTACGGTCACCCTACAGTTCCATAGGACACTAGAAATTTTTCCTCCTATTTAGATGTGTTTTCAGATTCATTATCCAAACTCTCCTTCTCTCTAACTTCCTGTCCCTCCTGGCTTCTAGTAATTACTAATCTACTGTTGTCTTTTGAGTAGCAGAGTAGTTTTTCTCAAAAGTTCTTTTGAATAGTTCTTCTCAAAGAACTATAAGGACTATATATAAGACAAAACATATGGTATTTGTTTTTCTGTGTCTGGCTTATTTCCCTTAATAAAATGTCTTCTCCTTTGATCTATTTTGCCACAAATGACAGGACTGTGTTCTTTTGTGTGTACATACTGTATTTTCTTCATCCTGGCTATTGTGAATAATGCTGGAATAAACATGGGAGTACAGATATATTCTTGATATGCTTTTTTTATGTCCTTCTAATGTATACCAGGAATAGGATAAGTAGTTAACATATTTCCATTCTGATTTCCATAATGGCAATACTAATTTGCATTCCCACCAACACTGTATGGGAATTCTGGTTTTGGTACATTCTTGTAGCATTTGTTATTTTTCTTTCTTGATGATAAGCCATGTTGACTAAGGCGAAATTATCTCACTGTGGTTTTGATTTGCATTTCACTGGTGTCTAATAATGTTGAGCATTATTTTTCATATATTGGCCATTTATATTTTTTGCAAAATATCTTCTCGGGTCATTTGCCCAATTTTTATTGTATTATTTGAGATTTTTGTCTTTTTGTGATTATTTAGTTCCTCATATTATCTGGATATTAATCCTCTATCAGCTGAATAGTTTGCAGATAGTTTCTCCCATTCCATAAGTATCTATTCACGGTTGATTATTTGTTGTGCTGTACAGAAACTTTTGAGTTGAAGGTAATCCCGTTTATCTTTTTTTTTTTGGTGGTGGTGGTGGTCGTACTGGGCATTGAACTCAGGGACTTCTGCATGGTAGGCAAGCACTCTACCACTGAGCTACATCCCCAGCCCCTGTTTGTCTACTTTTGCTTTTGTTGCCTGTGCTTTGGGGGTCTTATCAAAAAAAATCAGTGTGTGTACCAGTGTCTTGAAGTACAAATATTCTTTGTTTAACAAGCTACAGTACCTGTTTGGACTTAATACAGAGGCGCATTGTTCACTGCTCAGACCAATGACCCGTGTTTGGTGGGAAAGGATGTAAAGTTCTGTACATCTTGTTTATTGAGCCTCAATGTCTTTTTTTTTTTGTATAATACACCTTGTTTATACAACACTACAATTTTTGCTGATTATACAGTGCAGTGTGGAGTTTTGTGTACTGCTATATACCGCATGTAAGAGTTATACAAATCCAAGTCATCCAGTTGGAGTTTCCTTTGTTTCTTTGCTCTGAATATCGTAATGTACATGCTATTCCTCATTTGGTGACCAATTCAATGAACAGCCTAGTTGCAGGACCATAATCAATCATTCAGTGAGGAATGACTGTCTTCTTCTAGTGCTTTCATAGCCTTGGGTCTTGTGTTTAGATATTTGATCCATTTTGAGCTGATTTTTGTATGTAATAAATGATGAGTCAAGTTTCATTACACTCCTTATAGATACCCAGTTTTCCAGCACCACTCACTGAAGCTGTCTTTCCACCATTATGTACTGTTCATACCTTTGCTCAGTCTGCTGTAGTTTTATGGATATATTTCTAGGGTTTGTATTTTGTTCCATTGGTCTGTGTGCTGATTTTGATGCCAGTATCATGATTCCTTAGCTACTGAAGAGCTGCAGTGTATCTTACAATCAGGTGTCATGCCTTTAGAATTGTTCTTTTTGTCCAAGATTGCTTTGGCTATTGAGGGTCTTTTTTGCTTCCATGTGAATTTTTTTTTAATTTCTGTGAAGGATGTAATTGGTATTTTGATGGGGATTTGTAAATCAATTGAAGTAATACAGACATTTTAATAGTATTCTTTCTTAAATTCATATACATGGGAGGCCTTTATTTTATGTGTGTCATCCTCAGTTTCTTTTGTCAGTGTTGTGTAATTTTCACGGTAGAGGTCTTCCATTTCCTTGACTACATTTATTTCTATGATTTTTTTGGTAGGTACCGTGAATGCAGTTGCTTTAAGGATTTCTTTCTCACTAAGTTTGTTATTGATATATAGAAATGCTACCAATATTTAAGTGTAGATATTTGTACCCTTAAACTGTACTGAATTTGTTTATCAGTTCTAATGGTCTTTAGATAAAGTTTTTCTGTACATAAAATTATATCTTCAGCAAATAGGGATAATTTGATTTCCTCTCTTCCTGCTATGTACATTGTATTTTTTCTCTTTCCTAATTTTTCTGGTTAAGACTTCCAGTATGGTGCTGAATAAAAGTAATGAAAGACTTATTCCATAGAAGAAATGATTTCAGCTTTTTCCTATTCAGTATGTGTTCAGTGTGGGTTTGTCATGTACAAGATTTATTATATTAAGGTATGTTCCTTCTATTCCTGATTTGTTCAGAATTGATATCACAAAGTGATGTTGAATTTTATTAATTTTCTTTTACATTTGTTTAGTCCTTCACTCTGCTAATATGATGTATTATGTTTAAATGATTTATATACGTTATGGTGTTCTTGCATCCTTGAGATAATTTCACTTTTTTGTGGAGAGCGATCATAGTGTGGGATTCAATTTGCTAGTATTTTATTGAGAGTGTTTACATCTCTGTTCCTCAGGGATGCCAGCATATAGCTTTCTTTTTTTGTGTCTTCCTCTGGTTTAGTTATAATGATGTTGCTGGCCTCATAGAATGAATTTGCAAGAGTTCACTGCCTTTCAATTTTTAGAATGTGTTTAAGAAGAATTGGTGGTAGTTCTGCCTGGTAAGTTTGGTAGAATCTGAAGAGAAGTCATCTAGTCTTAGACTCTTATGTTTTAGAAGACTTTTTTTACTATTTTAAAGAGAAAAAAATAAAAATAGCAATGGAACAGAGTTTCAAAACGGGTTAGTAGGAGAGTTCTAATAATTAATACATTGTGTATTGTTGAGAAGACATTTTATTATCAAATCAGTGTCACTATTCATTATTGGCCTGGTCAGGTTTTCTATGTCTTCATGGTTCAATTTCAGGCAGTCTTATATGTCCCAAATTTATCCATTTCTTCTAAGTTTTACAACTTGCTAGTGTGTAATTGTTCCTATAGTTCCTAATGTTTTTTTGCACCCATTTTAATGTTTCCTTTGTCATATCTGGTTTTTATTTGAGTATTCTCTCTTTCTTTTCTTCTCTCCTTTGTTCTTGGTTAGTCGAGCTAGTTTGTCACTTTTCTTTATCTTACAAAAAGAAATCCAACTCTTCGTCTCATTCATCATTTTTTGGCTTCTGCTTATAATATGATCTGATTTTCTTTCCCTCTGATAATTTTGGACCTGGCTTTCCTTTCTAGTTCCTTGGAATCCATCGTCAGCTTGTTTATTTAAAATTTTTCTAATTTTTAAGTAGCCCCTCTTCATATAAACTTCACTCTTCGTGCTGCTTTGGCTGAACCCATAAATTTTGTTATGTTGTTTTTCCATTTTCATTTGTTTTCAAGCAATTTTTAAATTTCCCATTTGATTTCTTTGATGAGCAGTAGTGTATTGTTTGTTCTCCAGGTACTTGCACAAGTTTCAAAGTTCCTTTTTTTAACTTCTAGTTTCGTTCCATTAGGTCAGAGAAGGAGCAAGCTATGATTTTGATTCTTTTGAACCTTTTACACCTAGATGTATGATCCCCTTAAGCATCTTTTGTAAAGCCAGTATAGTGATGAATTCCCTCAGTTTCTCCTTGTCTTGGGATGTCTTCATTCTCCTTCATTTCTGAAGGGTAACTTTCCTGACTATATTGCTCTTCATTGGAAATTTTATCCTTTTAGAACTTTGAATGTGGCACCCTTCCCCTTCAGGTGTGTAAGATTTCTACTGAGAAATCTGTTATTAATCTAATGGAGTTATCCTTAAATTCTACTACTTCCTTTTTCCCCCCTGTTTTTTTTTTTTTTTTTTTTTTTTTTGTTTTTGGTTTTTCTCTGGTACCGGGAACCGAACTCACGACCTTGCGCTTGCCAGGCAGGCGCTTTTGCCGCTGAACTAAATCCCCAGCCCCTTCCCCACTGTTTTTATAATTCCCTTTTTATTCCAGACTTTTGACAGCCTGGCTATGCTATGCTGCAGTTAGGACTCTTTTGGTCAAATTTATTTGGGTTACTTTAGATTTCCAGGACTTGGATATTTATATCTTCCCTAAGACTGGAGAAAATTTTAGCTGTTATTTCATTGAATAGAACTTCTGTGTCTTTTCCCTTTTATTTGCCTCCTGAAACCACCATAGTTCAAAAATGTACTCATTTTATTCATTTAATGGTGTTTCCGAAGTATCACAGGTTTTAATCATTTTCATTTTTTTACTTTCTTATTTTTTATTCTGGCTAGGTTATTTCAAAAAACTATCTTCAAGTGCAGAAAGTGTTGTGTTTGATCTAGTTTATTGTTCCGGCTCTGAACTGTGTGTTTTAGATTTAGTTGAGTTATTCAGTTATAAGATTTCTGTTTGACTTTTTCATGAATTCTATCTCTACCAAAATTCTCATTCATATCGTGAATTCTTTTTCTACTTTCACTGAGTTGTCTGTATATGCCTATATCTCTTTGAGTTTCTTTAAAATCATTCTTTCGAGTTCTTTTCCAGGCATTTTCACCAGTATCCATTTATCTGGAATATGTTGCTAAAGAATTATGATCTTCCTTGGGAAGTATCACATTGCTTTACTGATTCTTACTTCCTATGCCCCTTTGTTGAGATATGCCAGTGGTGGTGAACCTATGGCACCTCTGCCACAACAGGCTGTCTGTATCATTGAAAGTTCTAAAAGGTTCACCATCACTGATGTATGTCAATAGCAGATCGCTTGTCTCTACCAGTTTCATGTGGAATGGGGAGGGGGTCATCATAAAAGACTTGCTCCTGAAGAGATGTCTTACAGTGTCAGTTTAGCAGGCTGTTGGCTTGCTTGCAGTTGGGTGCCATGTATAGTCTTCAGATCTTCAACTGTGGGCTGTGGGCGCAGTGCTTGTCAGCATGTACTTGGGAAGCCCATCCGACTCCACAGGCCATGGCTTGTGCAGGCACCCCCAGCAGCCCAGCCAGTGTAGTATGCACAGCCGATAGGGATTGGGTGCTCACTATATGATCACTCCAGTAGGTTCTGCCAGGTGTAACACATCTCTATGGACTGCACAGTGGTGTGGTCACTTCAGCACTCCTGAGGAGGTGTGGCGTAGTGCATTTGTTAGTGTAACAAGGTGCTAATCAGTCTCCAGGAGCTACATTGTACCAAGGCTATTTCATTGCTCCCTCAGGAGGTGAGGTACAGCTTGTGTGGTAGCAGACACAGGGCAACTGCGTAGTATGGAGCACACCTGTGAGATTCCGGGAACTGCACACAGGCAAGATCCCTCTAGTGTGCTTGTGTGTATACAGCATGACTCGGTCATCTAGATCTGCCAGCTGCAGGCTTTGCGGAGTGAAGCTGCAAAGCACAGGGGGTAAAGCATAGTTGGGTTTGGTCTCACAGTGGTGGCTTGCAACAGCATCGGAGCTGAGAGAGGGTACTATGTGAACTGTGCTCCTGATGTGGACCAGGACAGTGGTGCACACTACCCAGATGGGCCTGAGCTTCAAGAGCTGCTGTGGAATTTAGGTGTCCAGGGAGCCAGTGTGAGCAATTAGAGGTCTCCCCTTTACCTTGTTTCACTTTGTGAGAGGACCTTCCTGGATTCAAACTGATCTGAGTAGGGTAGTTGCTGTAGACACTTTATTCTTATCTGTACCACACTATCTGGTGCCTAGCACTATACCCCAGTGCTCTTTCTGGAATATTATAGCTGTTTGGTTTTCAGGTTTCTGTCATTGTATGGAGGGGAGGGTTTGTATGGTATTGCGGATTAAACCTAGGGCCTTTGCACTACACTACCCTAACCCTAATCCTATCCCTGACCCCCAGCACATTTTTTATTTTTTATTATGAGACAGTGTTCAGTAAGTCACTCAGTTGCCCAGACTGGACTCAGATTTGTGATCCTGCTGCCCCATCCTACCATAGTGCGAGATTACAGGCGTATACCACCAGATCGGGCTTGTTTTTCATTTTTCATTTTATTTTGTGGGAAGGAGAAGCACATTGGGTGGCTCTGCTCAGCAGTCTTTTGAGAATCCTCTTTCCTTCATCATCCAGAACAATATTCTCAAAGTACTGAGAGAAAATAGTTGTCACCATGCAATTGGCTGCCTGGTAAAACTTTCTTTCAAACCAAGGTGAAAAAAACAAAACGAAACAAAAGCAAAAGCAGAGTTTGCCACCAGCAGACAAAAAATAATGGAAATTTTCACTGGGAGAAAATTAAGTAAAATGACAGGAAAAGGAAAATAATTTCTAAAAGCAAATTGTACTAGGAAGGAAGAATGGGTGGAAAAACTGCAGAGGTAGCTGGGCACGACAGTGTATGCCTGGGTTGTGGTTTGGGTCTAGATGTCCCCCCAAAGCCTCGTGCAGTTCTAGATGGAGGTGGCTGAATCTACAGTGTGTGGTGGATTCATGATTCAGTGCTAGGATTAACTGTGCTGAGATTGAGGGTGGCTGACTGCTAGATCAGTGCACTAACTGGACTGGTACCGCCCTAATCCCGCTAGACTGGATACGGTATAAGGAACAGAAAGAGTCTTGTCCCTGCTTTTTTCGTGTTCTTTTGATGTCTTCCTTGGCCCTGAACCTTTGCCTGTCTGCCATGTGCCACTCTGCCTTGGAGCCAGCTGACTATGGACTAAAACCTTTACAAACTGTGAGCTAAATAATCCCTCCTTTAACTTTAAGTGTCAGGTATTTTGTCTCAGAAACAAGAGACACGTAACTAAAACAGCCTGTAATCCCAGTACTTAAGGAGGCTGATGCAGGAGATTGGAAATTCAAGTCCTGCCTGGGTAACACAACAGACCCTATTTAAAAAAAAAGAAAGGTTGAGAATGTAACTCAGTGGTAGAACACCCGTGAGTTCAGTTGGTCAGTACTGCAATGAATCAATCAATCAATTTACAAATGTGAGGAAATTCTATAAAGTCTATATAAAATTCTATTATTAGTAATAATAACAGATATTAACATGTATTTTCAAAGGTTTCTAAAAAGAACAAAATGAAATTTTACTATATGAAAAACATGGTATTGTTAAGGGATTATTGATACACATAGTAACATTGCCAATTTAACCCACTAAAACATTATAGCAGGAATGTGTGATGCCCAATCCAATTAGGGAGAAAATGGGTAAATTTCAAACAAATAAAAACTATATCATTCAAATTTTTTTGAGAAGTAAGCAGATTTTTTTATTTTAAGGAGAAAAAAATAAGAAACATTTTAAATGATACAGAATTTCAAAACAAGATGATAGAAAATCATTAATGGTTGTTATATTGCATATTGTTAACTTCAAAGTAGTTATTCAGATTATCAGATATAGGCATGCAAGACTGATCAAAAAATTAAGCATTAACTAACTGTTTCTTTCAATAAACTAATAGAAATTAGTAATGCAATTAACTTAGCTATCTTGTGTATATGTATATTTTTACCTTTCTTCTCTCTTTCTTTTCTCCTTTCCCTCATCACAGTTGTTCTTTCCTTCTGAGCAGTTTCTTTCCCTTTCACAGTATGTATTGTACCTTCCAGAATTTATTTACTTTTTCAGTTTCTTACACTAAAAAGACAATATGATATATACACATGTAGGTCTGATTTATTTCACTTATGAGTATGGTCTCCAGTTGTATCCATTTACCTATAAAAGCCTCAAGTTTATCTTTCTTTGTAGCTGAGTAATACTCCATTGTAAAAAAAAATATAATCTTTTTTATCCATTCCTCAATTGGTGGGCATTTGTGTTGTTTCCAAGATTTAGCTATGACAAATTGCGCTGCTATAAACATGGGTACACATATGTTGCTATGGTATGATGTTTTCATTTCTTCTAGAAAAATACCCAGAAGGGGAATAGCTGGGTCAAATTGGACCTCTAATCCCAGTTTTTTGAGGAATCTCCACACTGATTTTCACAGTGAATATACCAGTCTACACTCCCACCAGCAGTGAAGAAGGATTCCTATTTCTCCACAGCCTCGCCAGCATTTGTTATTGGTTGATTTCTTGATGATAGCCATTCTTTCTGGTGTGAAATGGAATCTCAGCGTTGTTTTAATTTGCATTTCTCAAAGGACCAATGATGTTGAACATTTTTTTCATATAGTAGCCATTTATATTTCTTCATTGGAGAAGTGTGTATTCAACTCAGATGGATTGGGTCTTTGAATTTTGGGGGCCTGATTTTTTTATGTTGTAGATAGAAGTCCTTTGTCTGAGGGACAGTTGGCTAAAATTTTTTCCCAGTTCACGGGTTTTCTTTTTACTCTGTTGATGATTTCTTTTGATGTGCAAAAACTTTTCAATAAGATGAGATCCTAGTTGTTGATTCTTTGAAATATT
>NW_004955440.1:14319379-14334023 GCF_000276665.1 Chinchilla lanigera
GAGCAGATTGTTTTTACCTAAGTATGATCAAAACCGTCTATGACAAACCAGCAGCCAACATCATACTAAATGGACAAAAACTGAAAGTTTTCACTTCAAAATCAGCAACAAGAGAAAGATGTCCACAGTCACCACTCCTATGCAATATAGTTCTGGAAATATCAGCCAGAGCAATTAGACAAAAAAGAGAAATAAAAGGAATAAGGTTAGGAAAGGAAGAAGTGAAATTATCATTATTTGCAGATGACATGATACCATTCAATTTTTCAAGACAATAAAGAAGGAGTTTGCTTTGGTTTATGTTATGTTGCATTGTTTGTGGTGCTGGGGATTGAACCTAAAGCATGCTGAGAAAGTATTCTACCACTGAGTTTTACCCCTAACCTGGGAGTGTTGTTTAGGTGGAAGTGAGACAAAATGGAAGCAAAAGGTAAAGTATTTGAATCAAGTCCAAATACATTAGCAGGTATAATCAACAACACTCTGAAAACATGAAAAGGTTAAAAATAAGAGATAGTAAAAATTGTGCCAGACAAGACCAATCAAATAAAATTGGACCATCAGTGTTAATATGATAAGCATGACTAGAATAGGGAAGTCACTGCATAGTAATGAAAGGTTCCGTTTAAGAGAAAGATACAATTGAGCCTCAAACCCTTCATGGAGCCTCTAAATATTGAAAGTTGAAGAAACTGACAATTTTAGTATTATAATAAAATTTAAAACACATTTATTTATAAAGAAGCTGACAGTGAGAGACTATGCATTCTCTAAAGATCAACCATTTAGAAAAATGGGACCTATCATACACAAAGTCTCAGTAAATTTCAAAGAGCTATTGTCATGGACACCATATTCTCTGACAAATAAGTAAAACTCACTAACAAAAAGGTAATATTTTTCTAGGAGAGAATCCAGACTCTTGCCAAATTCTTTTTTCTTTTCGCTCATTACTTATTTCTTTTCTTTATTCATACATGCACATAACATACTTTGAATGTTTTCACTTCCCATCACAGCCCTCACCCTTCCCGTTCATGTCTGGGAGAGGTGTCAATGTGTGTAGTTTGCTCACAGCCATCTCCCCTATTTTAAACAGATTATACATGTTGAAGAAAATTTAAAGACCTTTTGTCTTAGCTACCTTTCTCTTGCTGCTGAGACAAAATACCCGACCCCCAAAGTTAAGGTTTATTTCGCTCATGCTTCTAGAGATTGCAGTCCGCAGCTGGCTGGCTCCAAGGCAGGGTGGCTTGGCAGAGGGCTATTTCAGAGGAGAAGCAGCTTGTGGCAGCAGAAGACTGCAAAATCAAGCAAGCGAGGGGCGTTAAGAGCATCTGTCCATCCTTTATGTCTTATCCAGACTGGGCGGACTAGGGCAGTGCCAAACCAATCAGTGGGCCGGTCAGTCATCACACACCCTTCATCCCAGCACCACACATTCTAGGTCCAGCGTCCTGTGAGAAAGCCTCACCGGCCGCATGAGGTTTGCGGGGGACCTTGAACACGAGCCATAACACCTTTGAGTAACTCATGAATGGGAAAAGAAGTGTTACAAAAGCAAAACGTAAGAAATTTCTCAGATATGTAATCTTACATGTTTATAGTAGAAAAGGAAACAGGCTTTCAAAAGGAAAGGTGTAGGCTTTCAATTTAATGTTAGAAAATGATTAACAGCTTTAATTTAAAAAAAAGAAAAATAATAAAGACAAATTAATAAAGTAAAAACATACATTCAGCAGGCAGGTTGATCAATAAAACCTGAAATTGTTTCATTTCAAAGACCTATAAAATAGAGAAACCTCTGGGGGTAAAGAGAAAAGGCAGAATTAAATGGTATTGTGCATTCATAACAGGAGAAGGCAGAGGCGGGGTGTGGAGCTCAGAGGTAGAGTGCCTGCTTAGCATGTGTGAGACTGAGCTCCAGCACCAGCACCACAGAAGAAGGGGAGGAGGAGAGATGCGTGCTAGGAGTCAAGCAGAGAAGTAGAAGATATAAAGATACTATATAAAGGTATTATAAACCGTTTTATACCAGTGAATTGTAACATCTTAGATGAAATGTGCCAACTGGTAAGAATTATAACCTCCCAAGAGTAACTCAAGAAACTATGGAAAAGTAAATTAATCCTGTAACCGTTAAAGGATCAAATACTTATTTAAAACCTTCCCATTAAAAAAAGAAAGAAAAAACAAAAAAACAAATTAGTTGTTCACATTACCTGATATAATCATGCAAAATTGGTCAGAAAAAGAAAAATTTAAGCGTTAACTATTCCTTTCAATATACCAGTAGACATCACCAGCTATCCTTGTATATCCATATATAGTTTTTCCTTCCTTCTTTCTTTCTTTTCTCTTTTCCCTCATCCTAATTGCTTCTTCCCCTTGAGCAGCTTCTTTCCCTTTCACAATATCTATTGTATCTTTCCAGTTTTATTTACTTTTTCAGATTCTTACACGAGGCAACTGCTGTTAACTTCCTATCACCTTTTTTGAAATTATGAATCATTTTTATTGTTTCTGTGTTGTTTTGTTGATTCATTCATGGGAAGAAAAACACTATCTTTGTAAAATTTGAATAGATAGGAAGTCTTTACTTTGATGACAAATATCAGTTAAGACCTTACACCAAATGTTATTATTCCCAGTGAAGCACTGGACAATTTTCTTTAGACTTGAAACAAAACCATTTACCATTTTCACGGTGGTCAGAATCCCCACACAAAGTTTTAGTGTTGGAAAGAAACAAAAAAACTACCTTCGTTTGGACATGACATGATTATCGACACAAAAAATAATTTATAGGTAAATTACTAGAAATAGTGGGAAAAGGTTAGCAAGACAATTGACTATATAACCAATATACGAAAAGAAGTTGCACTTTTAGTACAAAATATGTATTACAAAAGATACCATTTGCTGTAACAACAAAGATTTAGACTACATAGATGTAAAAATTACAAAAGTGTGCCATGGAAAATACCTATGAACTCTATGGAGGAACATTAAAATTTACATGAAGTTAACACTAATATATAAGATTTCATATGATCAGTATAATCAACATGTCAGTTTTCCCCTAACTGATTCATCTCAATCAATGTGATTTTAGAAAAAAAAAAAAAAAATCCTAGCAGGATTTTTGAGGAAACTTCCTTGACCCTAAACTAGTAAGAGCCTAGAATAGCTGAGAGACTTCTCTAAAGAAGAATTAGGTGGGTACATTTGCTGCTAGATGGCAAGATTTTCTGTAAGACTGGTATTGGTAGCATGGTTATGACAGAAGGATAGGCAACTTGACCAAAGGAATAAGATCTACTGCTTTAAGATACTTAAATATGTGATAAGGCTGTTTTTTCCTACACCGAAGAAATAGGGAATTTAAATTTTAGTTCTTTGCAAAGGGGAAGGCAGTCAAGGTAGAGGGAAGGGAGAAGGAAGGGAAGGGAAGAGGATGAAAAAGAATTAAAATGTGTTCTGTACATGTTCCAGCTCCCTGCAAAGAATGTAATCATTATGCACCGTAAACATATCCTAATAAAACAAATAAAAATTGAAAAAAAATTAGGATAATGGCCAGGTGTGGTGGTGCATGCCTAGGTAGCTGAGGTGTGAGATTTGCAAGTTCAAGGCCACTTTGGACAACTTAGCAACTTAGAGAAACCCTGTCTCAAAAGTTAAAAGCTACCAGAAAAGGGGATGGGGGAATTTGGGGACGTAGCTCGGTGCAAAGGCCCTGAGTTCAGTCTCAGTGCTTCAACCTCAGTTCAGTCTCAGTGCTCAATCTCAAAACAAGAATGATTTCCTCTGGAGTGTAGATTTTAAACTTATGCTTCATAGTTCATATATGTGTTATATACATGTTATAAGCGTAGTGTAATTGTGCTATTAGTCCTCTGTATGGACAGATTTTGGATCCATAGATTCAACCAACCATAGATCAAAAATAAAATATGTATCTGTACTTAACATGAACAGACTTTTTTATCGTTATTCCCCAAGCAGTGTAGCATAGCAATGATTTATATAGCACTGCATTGAAGGAGATGATATTATAAGTCATCTGGAGATAATGTAAAGTATACACGAAGATGTACATTGAATGCACAAAATACTGCACAGTCTTGAATAAGACACATTGCTCAAATCCCTGTGGATTTGGTATGTACCAGGGGTCCTGCACCCATTCTTCCACAGGTATCAAGGGGTAGCTGTATTAGTTTTCTAGAGCTTTTGTAACAAGATACCACAGACTAGGTAGTTTAGACGAGAGATATTTATGTTCTCACAGTTCTGGTTTTTTTTTGGGGGGGGGGGGTTGGTTTTTCTCCAGTACCGGGAACTGAAC
This sequence comes from Chinchilla lanigera, assembly GCF_000276665.1. Taxonomy (NCBI): domain Eukaryota; kingdom Metazoa; phylum Chordata; class Mammalia; order Rodentia; family Chinchillidae; genus Chinchilla; species Chinchilla lanigera. Next base: position 14,323,731 of record NW_004955440.1, read on the forward strand.
TCACGACCTTGCACTTGCCAGGCAGGCACTTTGCCACTGAGCTAAATCCCCAGCCCTTTCTCACGGTTCTGGAGAAAGGAAGTCCAAGATCAGCATAGGCAGGTTTGATTCCCCTCCTTTCTGCTTGGCTTCCACATGGCCTTTTGCCAGTATGTGCCTATGTTTTCACTTTCCATTCTTATGAGGACCCAGGGTTACTGGACTGGATCTCCTCCCACCCCTCCTTTAACCCTCATTACCGTCTAATGGACCTTCTCCAAGTATAGTCATATTGGGAGTTAGGGGATCAACATATGAATTTAATTCAGCCCGTGACAATACTCTTTAATTAAAAACTTTAGATGGAACGTGTACCACACACACACTACTCCTTTTTGTGTTTAAAGTTCTTAATAACTTCCTTTGGAATTTCTTTTTATAGTTCTCTAAGAAAAGCAATTAAAAGGACGTATGTACTATAGGGATGGACATACTCACTTACTACTCTACATAAACCAAAAAGTCTACATTTTCAAGCCAAGAAATTGTAACTCCCAGGACTCATTCATGGAAGTTGAATACTCAACTCAAACCTAGCAGTATACGAGACAAGGGGGAAAAAAAGTTCTGACCTGAGGCTTATGAATATTATTGACTATTTTTCAAATGTTTTTGAAAACAACGTTAAGGAAAAGTACATACTATAAAAAAAAAAAAACACATCGAAAAGTAGTTTTATCATATGACCTTACATGTTAACATACAAAAAATAATTACAGGGTTAATATGTAGTCCAGCTCTATTTTTTATCTTTTCCTGCTTTGATCAGATAGAATGAGTCAGTAACCTAGTATTTCTCTGTATTAAGAGTTTTAGAAAACACCAACATGGCTTAATACAATTTATACTTTTAAATCTCTTTTTCCTGCCTGAATGCAGTGTCTGACTTTGGAATACTTTTCTTTCAGCATTGTGTATTTCCCAAGTGAGGGCCTTTGGGAGTCACCTAAGACAAGGAACAAGTATCAGCAGGCGGCATTTCCATCAGTTACCCTCATCTTCCTGATTTCAGAAAATATGTTTATAAGAATTAATGGAAACTTCCAAATTTTTTACAATACACATATTCCTTCAATTACTCTGTATCATCAAAGCTTAATAGCCTGAAAGCTATATGTTAACAAAGTTGTCCAATAAAACCTAATATTGACAAATCATTATTCTGGAAAGGAATAAGTTAATATTCATCTTAGGGTTTGCATTTGTTCCACAAAAGGTACAGGTAGACAGCATGTGTTCTATAGAAGGATATTTGTGCTGACTCTTATAGGTACCTACTTTTTTTCCTATTCTCTCTGACTTGTGTTGAGTTATTAAAGAACAAAGGAAACAATATTTTTTGCAGTTAAACTTTTTGAACTTTTTCTCACAAGCAGAAATTACGTCATTGAGTTTTTTTCCTGAATGTAAAAATAGTGGTATTTATTACAAACATCTATTTTTCTAAAAATGTAGACCAAATTCATACCATAAAAGGTTTTTTAGAAGACATATCACATTTCACTATTGCCATGGTTCTATATTAAGAACAATGTAAATGATACAATTGGTACTTGGAGATTTTTTTTTTAAAAAATCACTGTACTTAAACATAGCCTGTAATTATCTGCCAGGAGTTTCAGTATATTTCTTTTCTGCATTTCTGGGATTTAGTTAGTTCCACAAGTATTACAGGCCACAGGCCTTTTGATGTTGTGTTATATAAAGACCAAGAGAGCTAAAGAAAAAAGCTTCCTGACAAATTATTCAGCTTACTCCTGTGAGAGTTTCTGGATAAAAGAAAATAAGAAACTCCCAGCACATCTTAGAGAACTGAGAAGTCTGGCAATCCTGTGGGAAAGAATTCCTGTGTAATCTTTTAAATTTATGTCTGCTTACTATACTTTCCATAGGTTTTAGAATCTCCTCTTCAACTCTTATACTAATGTGAAGAAATATATCACCCCAGAAGCAAAAACCTGAAATGAAGGAAAGTAAGCAATACATAACCCATTATTCTCTGTTCCTCTAACTAGTAAAAATAAAGCAGCAAAGTGACACAGACTATGACTGACATGTCTCTTTTCCAGTCATCTTTCACTTTCTTCAGAGATTAGCAGGGAATAGATGTCGAAGCCATGTTGGAAAAACAGATTGTACACCTCCCAGAATTTAAAAACAAGCTGCCAATTCATTGGTTCTTATGTGGTATCAAAAATGACAACAAAATACTCCTTTCATTGGTTAAATCAAAAGTTATCCTAATTTAAGTTAGCCGGACGTACTAGATTTGTGAGGTCAGCAGCAGAGTCCCCTTGTCCATGACTCTCGACTCTTCATTTTTATCCTAGTTTGGAAAGTCTGGTCTTAGTTTCCAGCTCACAGCTTTGGAAGAGAAATCCAGCCTTTTCTCAGATGATGGAGCGGGTGTTCTTGGTGTTTGTGTTCAACCTCAACACACCTAAGGAACTGTTATTACAGAGGCAGTACAATGGCAGCCTAGGGGAGGTTGGCAGATTGAGGGGAAAGAGACCTTGTTGAGAATCAGCGAAGATGTGTTGTGATTTTGAATTGGGAGCCGAAGGTCGTACTTATGGAGGTGGACAGTTAGGCCGTGTTAACTTTTGTTGTCTAGTATGTTATTTATGCTTTACCCTGCTTTATGTTACAAAACTTCTAATTTAAGACTTAATAAAAGCAAATATATTTTTGCCTCAATAAACATGGATACTTGTTCTTGTTTTCTGACATACTAAATTCACTGTGTGGCTGAATTGGTGTTTATTGCACTGTTTTTATCTTGTACAGAATCAAACGACTAGCCCCTGGTTAACTTGGATAGCTTTACTCCCATTATGTCTTCAATGATAATTAACGATACCTTGAACGTTGGGTGGAGCCTCTAGCAAAGCCATCTCCCTGGCCCTGTGTTTTCTTGTGAAGGGTGGCCTTCAACTGTACCTTCAGTGTCTTTATTACTTATTTAAATTCTTTACTTCTTCTTGTAACAATACTGTATTTTCTAGGAATTGATCCATTTTATCTGCATTTTCAAATGTTTTCGTATGTGGTTGTTCACAGTAACCATTGTGATGTTCCCTGTTCTCTGTAGTATCTGTAGTTACTTCCTCCCTTCTTTTATTCTGTACTTTATTTGCTCAGCTCACTTTTTTCACTCTGAGCCGAAGTCTGCTTATTGTGTTAATTTTTCAGTCACTTTTTGTTTGTCTTCTTTTCTTGTTTGTTACTGTGTGTTGCTCTCTATATCGTTCCGGTCTTACACTACGTTTTCCTTCTTTAGGCTGGTTCTGTGTTTCTTTTCCAGCTTCTGTCGCTGTCCACACACCTTCTGCTTGGTCCACTTCTGCGTGCCCTTGCAGATGCTTCCTTCAGTCACTCGTTGCCTTTGTTTTATCTAACTTCTGATTTAATAGGGCTCCTGACTGCTGTATCACCCTTTCTTTTTGTACTGCTACCTTTTCATCTGCGTTTCCATCTCAAATCAACCAATTATTATTTTTTTAATCAGCCAATTATTTCTGCATATCTTAGTTATACTCCAAGTAAGGAGAATCCAGTTGGCCCAACTCATCTTTTCAAAATAGGTAACATCTTGTCACTGTAGGCAGCAGGTCATTCACCAACCTGTGCCTAACATTAGTCAGCCACCATACCAGGGGTGAGGGGTCACACCATAGAAGCTATGCCATCATAGGCATTTTCCCTTAGTTACATATTGGCAGAACAAGCTCCAGCCTTTGCTAGCAGCCCTCTCAGCCCGTCAGTGTTCAGTTTCACTCTAGTAGTTCCTTTGTCCTATGCTTTAACTTTGTTTCGTCATCTTAGACAAACAAATCTCTTTCGATCCTGCTTTTGTGTAGCCACTGTCATCCCATTCTCCTCTTTGCCGTTGTTCTCAAAGGAGTGACGCTTGTTGTGTTCACATCCTTACCTCTCATTAACTTCTCACCTCAGTAAAATCAGGCTTCCTTTTCTGTTGTGTTCCTGAAACTGCTCTCTCCAGGGGCACCAAGGCTCTTCTCATGTCATATCCGGTTGTCTTTTTTCTGTCCTATGTCACTGTTCTTTCTCCACCCTCACATATTCTGGGCAACTTCGTTCTACATGTTCTGTCCCACAGCTGTCTGTACTTCCACAGGGCTGCTGATAACCTTCTGGCTATTCTTGCTGTTTTTTCTTTGCTAGGTTATTTGTATGCCCAGCACTTAGACGGTGATATTCCTCATATTTGGTAGTTACCTGGGACCCTTTTTATCATGCACCTTTCCATTTTTATAGTTTTAACTATCACATGTAAACTGTTGCATCCAAAATTCCCACTTACAGTCTCAACATCCCCCACTGAACTTCAGCTCTGCACAACCACGTTCTTTGGGCATCTCAGCCACTGACATTTCCTAAACTGAATGTGTTTCCCCCACTCCTGCACTTCTGCCTCACATATTTTCTATTCATTTGACTCATAGCCATTCACCTGCCAGGCGAGTAAGTATGGAAGTCTTCCAAGTCCAAGGCTGGATTAATTACTAAGCTGTTCTGATTTTAGGTCCAAGCACAAGTGTATCTTTTCGCTTCATTCTCATGCTCAAAGTCCTAGTTCTATAGTGGAAATTGATTTATTCTCATTTTTATCCTTGAATTAAAGAAATCTGCTGAATGAAATGTGGGAAACATCCAGTTTGTCAGAAGAATCGCCCATCCTAAGAAAGCAAAAATATCACTCTCTGATGAGTATGGTTCTTTAAGCCCTTTTACCAACTATATTCTCTGAATAGAACTACTGAACTTGCAGTTAGCCAAAAGTGTATTTTTATCTCATATCCTATAAATTATATCTCCTCTAGCTTCCATTTAATTTTCTTTTAAGGCAGTTTTTAAAATTCTTTTTTTTTTTTTTTTTTTGAGACAGGATCTCACTATGTAGTTCAGGCTAGCCTTGAGCTCACTTTGTAGCCCAGGCCAGTCTCGAACTTGCAACAATCCTGCCTCAACCTCCTGAGTGCTGGGGTAGTCTTTAAAATTCTGATGTGCATCCATTTTTCTAACATCCAGTGTATCAGTATAGTTGATAATGTCTTCATCCTATTTAATGGCAAATAGTGTTTATTTGGGTAAAACTGCAGAGAAAAACCATTTGATATGTCATTAGACAATTCTAAAAGCATTGGCCTGGTGCATTGAGTCATAATCCTATAGATGGTCATTCAGTCAATAAAAATATATTTGATTTTATGTAGTTGTCTCAGTTACTTTTCTGTCATTGCTGAGACAAAATAGTGACACCAAAGTTAAGGAAAGGTTTATTTAGCTCACAGTTTGTGGAGGTCTCAGTCCATACTCAGCTGGCTCCAAGGCAGAGTGGCACATGGCAGAGGGCAACAGTTCTTGGCAGTGGAAGATAGCAAAAGCAACAAGAGCAAAAGGGAAGAAGCAGCAAGCAGCCTCTTTCCCTCCCTTACATTGTATGCAAACTACCCGCCCCAGGGTGGGTGTAGCCCTCACATCCATAATCCCAGCTTTGGACCATGAATCAATCATAACTCTAGAAGCCCACCCCATGACTGCATGAGGCTTTGGGGGGACATCCAGACACGAACCATAACAGTGGTCTACAAGGAAATTTTGTATAACTTTAGTAAATGCCTTCTTGCAATCAAATTTACTATATTTACAGAATTTGTCACAACTACAAAATAAACAATAGTTTTAAGGAAGGACTGCAGTTAATCTGACCTGACTTGCTCTGTTGAAGCCAAATTAGGTCACAGTTATCAGTACTCTCCTTTTTAAATATATGTGAAGCTTTCTGCATTTAGACATATTGCAAAGTGTAATTGCATGGTTTAAAGCCTGGGTTGGGTCTCCATATTCTTTTCCTTTGAAGGAAAAACAGAAATAGTTGCATTTTGTAGTCTTCTAGCATTGTTTGCATCTCTGTAGTTCTTCAAAGATTACTATCAGTAATCCAAACATTTCACCTCTAGATGTTCTCTCATTCATTTCTTTCAGGAAATCATAGGGGTTAAGATGCTTATCCTAATTTAAAACAAGTAAAAGTTTGCTACTATTTCTTCACTTTTCTGATTTTTTTAAGAAACATATTGAAATGTTTATACCTACAGAAGAGTTGCAAAACTACTATACATAACCATTATACTCCTTACCCATCTCCCCTAATATTAACATATTGGATAATGTAACCCAATTATCAAAACTAAGAAATTAACATTGGTATTAACTACACTATAGACTTTCTTCTGTGTTTTGGTTTTTAAGGGTTTTCTCGTTCTGTTCTGGGTTTGTTTGTTTGTTTGTTTTTTGAGTCTTGCTGTGTAGTTCAGGCTGGTCTTGAACTCACTACATAGTCCTGACTGGCCAGGAATTGGTAATGATCGTCCTGCCTAAGTCTCCCAAGTGCTGGGATTACAGGCATGCTCCACCACACCTAGATTAGACTTTCTTCTGATTTTACCAGATTTTTTCACTAATGTACTTCTCTTTCAGGATCCAATCCAGGATCTCAGATTATATTTAGCTTTTATGTTTCCTCATCCTCCAGTCTCTTAGAATTGGTGGATGAGCTAAACCCTTTGTCAGTGCATGATAGCAGGTACAGCATGATATTTATATATCTTATTACTGATAATATTAACCTTAATTAGTTTAGAGAATGTCAGATTTTATACTGCATATTCTCTTTTCCTTTTTTGATTTTCAGATACTTGCAAGGACATGCTTTGAGGCTGTGCAAATATTACCTTCTTAAACTTTCACTGATTATTCTTAGTACTCGTTGATGGATTGTGCCTACTACCAATTACCATGACAGTTATTACAATTATACTGATTATCTATTTCCCTACTCCATCCACATGTTCTTAATTGGAATTTTTTATCAAGAAGCTTTCTTTCTTTCTTTTTAAGTGCTCTAGTGAAATATAAGTGACATACAATCAACAGCACATATTTAAAGAGTACATCCTGATTTTTTAATATGCAACCACCACAATAAAGATGGTGAACAAAAAAAAAGATGGTGAACATACCCAAACGTTTCCTATGTTCCTTTCTAATCCCTTCCTCTCACTTCTCCCATCTCTCTTCGTGTCCTCAAGGACTATACCGGTTTTGTCACTCAAAGTTGGTTTGCATTTTATGCACATGAAATTATGCAGTATACATGTTTTTTTTCATTTTACTTTGCACTCAAGATAATGATTTTGACATGAATTGTGCTGGTTCATGAATCAGCAGTATTTTTTTCTAAGTTATATCCTGTTATATAAATATAGCTCAATTGATTTATCTCTATTGATCTATTCATAGACCAATATTAGTATATTTTCCATTTGGCTACTATAATTGATGATTCTAGGTTTTTTATTAATGCTAACAAAATTCATCTTTGTTTATAATTTAAGTTTTGGTATGTCATGTCATTATATTTGATATGTCATTTTTATACACAGCATACATTTAGAACTTGATGGGTAATATCTAACAACTTGTGCCTTTTCTTTGTGGTACATAGGCCATTTACATATAATATAGTGATTGATATAGTTAAGTTTAAGTCTGTCATTTGGATATTTGTTTTGTGTCCCATTTTATATTTGTCTCATTTGTCCTTTGTTCTCTTTTCTCTACATTCTTTAGGTTTTCAATGCTGCTTTGAAGGGTTAAGACATCATTTCACGTTTAGTAGTAGAACCTTACTGTATTTCTTTCCGTTTAGCTTTTGTGGTGTAGTTGTCACATAGTTCTCCTTCTCATATATTGTAAACCCCTGGGTACTGTTTTTATTTAAATAGTTGATGCTGTTTAACATTTCTTTAAATGTGAGGATAAGATCTTATATACTCACCCTTTTAGTACCATTTCTACTGTTCCTCATTCCTGTACCTTACATTCAGACTTTAGTATGGTACCATTTTCCTATGGCTGAAAGATTTTCTTTACTATTACCTTAGATGAGATCTTCCAGTGATTAAATCTTTCAGCTTTTTTACATCTGACAGTCTATGTATTATGTTCCTTTTTGAGAGACCTTTTACCACATATAGAATTCTAGGAAGACAAAGTTTTATTCTGGGTATAGGGAACATGCATAAGTGAGCTTTTTTGTGTTGCTGTTGTTTTCGCAACAAGGTCTCACCGTGTTGCTGGCTTTGAGTTCACCATCCTCTTGTCAGACTCCAGAGGAACTGGGACTGCAGACATGTGCTACAGCACTCAGCTGTTTGGTTTTTCAATACTTTAAAGATGAGTACCTTGTCTCCTCATATACAGTGTGTTTATTATGAAATCTGCTATTATTCTGAATATTTTCCCTCTTTATATTGCATACCCTTCCCCTAATTGCTGACTGCGTTTTAAGATTTTGTTCTTTATCATTAATTTTGAGCAACATCCTTATATTGTGCTGTTATGGTTTGTGTCTGGATGTCCCCTCAAAGCCTCATGCAGTCATGGAGTGGGCTTTTAGAGTTTATGATTGATCCATGATCTAATGCTGGGATTATGGGTGTGAGTGCTACACCCGCCCTGGGGTGGGGAGTTTTGCATATGTAAGGGAAAGAGGCTGCTAGCTGACACTCCTCCTCCCTTGTGCTCTTGTTGCTTTTGCTGTTTTTTTGTGGCCATGAAAGGTTGCCCTCTGCTGTGTGCCACTCTGCCTTGGAGCCAGCCCAGTGTGGACTGAAACCTCCACAAACTGTAAGCTAAATAAACCTTTCCTTCCTTAATTTGGGGTGTCAGGTACTTTGTCTCAGCAATGAGAAAAAAGTAACCAAGACATGTGTCTTATAATTTTAGTTTTGTTATATTATATTGTAGTTTGGCAGATATTCAGAGGCTGTTTCTCATGCATTTTATGCTTGAGATTCACTGTGCTTCCTGGATTTGGTTTTAGAATTTCCTTCAAATCCTGAAACTTTCAGCCATTAATTCTTTAAAAAATATTTTTTTGCTCACTGCTGCTTTCTCACTTTTGGGGGTCCCAGTTCCACATATTGTAAGCCACTTGAGTTGTCTGACAAATGTCTTTGAAGCTGTAATCATTTTTATGTCTACTCTTTTTTTCGTTTCTTTCTGGTTTTTTTTCCACATATTACATTGAGTTTCTATTTTTATATCTTCAAGTTCATAAATCTTTTCTTCGGTATCTAATCTGCTTTTAATACTTTATAATGTATTGCTGATCTCAGCCATTATAGTTTCCATCTCTAGAAGTTCACTTTGGATCTATGTAAAATTATCTTGCATGTCTATCTTTTAATTTATAGAATGCAGTTGTAGTTATAGAATACAGTCTATTGGTTTCCTTCTCTGATAATTCTAAAATCTGTTCCAGTTCTAAGTCAGTTTTATTTGATTCTTTTAACTGAAATTTGTATTAATTATAGATTTGTATGCAATTGTAAGAAATAACACAGAGAACTCTTCTGTAGCCTTTATCAAGTCTCCCTCAATGGTAACACTCTGTAAACCCACAGTAGATCACAATGAGAGTATATTGTTAGAGCACACAGATCTTATTCAAGTTTCCTTGATTTTATTTGTACCCAGTGTTGCATATATGTGCATATTGAGTTTAACTGAGGTTAGTCCTGTATGCATTCACTTCCACAGTCCAGGCAAGAGTCATTTCCACTGTCCAGTTAATCCCTCACACTGTCCTTTTATAACCTTCCCCTCACTCCACTCCTGACCCCTAACTCTGACAGCAACTCCAGTTCTAAAAAATTGTCATTTCAAAAGTGCTATATAAATGAAGTCTAGAGTATGCTTACCGTAATTTCATGGAGGTTCATCCAAGATTCATTGATTCCCCCTTGTGATAGGTTCTATTTTCTTCCTTTTTGCATGTCTGATCATTTTTGTTGGATGCTGGCCATTGTAGATTTTTCTTGTCCCATCATTGATATATTTGCTTGTGCCTTTAATCAGCTTTGTTCTGGTATGCATTTAAGTTACTTGGAAAAAATTCATTGATCCTTTCAGGTCTTGCTCCTAAGGCACTTAGGTAGTATCAGAACAGTGTTTGGTTTAAGTGTACTTTCTCCCCAATACTGAGTGAGGCACCTCTGAGTGTTCTGTCCTGCACCCAGGAGTTAGAAAGTATTTTATTCTCCAGCCAGGTATGATTATATTCCTTCATCCTTTTAGGTGACTCAGCCTCAGTTTCCTGACACACATGGAATTACTAATATTCTGCTGCATACCAAAAGGGAGCCTCTGCAGATTTCTGTATTT
>NW_004955440.1:14334123-14497379 GCF_000276665.1 Chinchilla lanigera
AACCGAACTCATGACCTTGCGCTTGCCAGGCAGGCGCTTTTGCCGCTGAGCTAAATCCCCAGCCCCTAGATTTCTGTATTTCTGTCTGTGTGGCTTGCTGTTCTCCAGCACTCTGTCCTATGAACTCACATTGCTTTAGTCCCCATGAAACCCATGTTCTCTTTGTTTTTTCTTTATTTTTGTTGTTTTGTTTTGCTTTGCTTTGCTTTTGCTTTTTGAGATAGGATCTCACTTTGTAGTGCAGGCTAGCCTTGAACTCACTATGTAGCCCAGGCTGACCCTGAACTCACAGTGATCCTCATGCCTCAGCCTCCTGAGTGCTGTGATTATAAGCATGCACCCTTATACCCATGCACCTTTAAACTCATTTTTCAATGTATAGAGCATCTGCCGAGCTCCGACCTGATTTACTCTCTCTGGGATGTGAGATTACAGGCATGTGCCACCTTGCCTGACTCCTTTTACTTTTGAAACCTGGCTTGTTATAATACTGATACAGGAAAATAAAAACTCCCAACCTGAATGATATCTGGGATGAGTTTGTGTTCTCTAAAATCGAAGAATGAATTTTAGGAACAACAGAGGCAAAGAGCAGAATATATTTATTGAGGGAAAGAAAGCTTCCGTCCAAGAGAGGGACAGAAGGGGGGCCCGAGTGGGTTACCCCTGACTCTGTCCTGTTTAGGGACTTTTATAGAGCAAAACCACGAGGTGAGGCGGGTCCAAGGTAGGGGAAAAATGGACAAAACTGTGATCAGCCAATAAGAGCTGTTCAGGTAAAATTGATTAAACCGGGATCAAATGGGGAATGAGTCACGTGAACATGAATACAGAACAGGGGCTTTACCTGTAAGGGGTTGGGCCAAGGACTCTTCAAGGTGATCGCTACCTATTTAGAACGTCAATCCCTGAGGTCCATCCCTTGGGAGGTAAGAGGGTGTGTTTGTTTAATCTTTAGTCTTGAGATCTGGCCCAAAGTAAGTACCACCTCTCCATTTGTAAGGTATCTTGTCTTCCATACTGGCTCCTTCGAGGGCCTGGCCCTGTCTGACTGCCTATAATATTTCTATTTTATTTCATTTTTGTCTTTTTGAGACAGGGTCTCGCTATGCAGTTCAGGCTGACCTTCAGCTCACTTTGTAGCCCAGGCTGACCTCGACTCGCAATGATCCTCCTGCCTCAGCCTCCCGAGTGCTGGGATTATGGGCGTGTGTCACCACGCCCGGCTTGCCTATAATATTTCTATCTAACTCAGCTACCTATAACAATACCTAAGCCAGGGCTGGGGATATAGCTCAGTGGCATAGGCACTTGTCTGGCAAGGCTGAGGTCATCAGTTCAATTCCCAGTACCAAAAAATAAAACAACAACAACAATACCTAAAAATAAATACCAAAAAATGAAACAACAACAACAATACCTGCCTGGCAGCAGCAAGGTCCTAAAGTCGATTCCCAGTAACAAAAAAAAAAAAAACAAAAAGTAAACCAAAATATGGGGGCTGGGGATTTAGCTCAGCAGCACAGCGCCTGCCTGGCAAACGCAACGTTGTGAGTTCGATTCCCGGCACCGAAAAAAAAAAAAATACCTAAGCCACTTAGAAAACTCCCTCTGCCTCCAATTGAACATTTACATATATCTGTATCTCTGGTTTCTTCATCCTTAAGCTTAGGCTTGTTGTATGTTCAGAGAGTCTTTATTTAATACCTTCAAAACCTTTGTCTTCCATATAACAGATGCTGGTCATGTACCTTTATCTGGGTTGAAAACTCAAAATATGCTTTTCTAAAGTCTAAAATAACTGGGTGATCACTCACACTGAGCACTTTGTAGGCTCTTATAATCTCCAGGATCCATTACTCCAGTTATGCTTCCAGTAATTGGTCAAAATTACGTACAAGCCAGGCGTGGTGGCGCCTGTAATCCCAGCACTTGGGAGGCTGAGGCAGGAGGATCATTGTGAATTCAAGACCATCCTGGGCTAAGTGAGCTCAAGGCCAGCCTGAGCTGCACAGCGAGACCCTGTCTCAAAAAGACAAAAAAAAAAATTATATACGAAAAGCAGTTTTAAGAGGTGGTTGTAAGGAAGGAACTCAAAATCAGATTGTCTCACAGACTTCTAAAAGATTGCTTCTCCTAATCCATTTTCAGCACAGCAATGAGATACCTTCCTAAAATAAGGCTTCGTCACTCCTCTGCTAGGACTTTTCTGATGGTTTCTCATTGCCACTGAAGTAAAATCAAAACATGGTGATGGCTCACAAGGCCCTGCATGGCTCTGTCCTTACCGTTCCTCCACGCCCATCTCGCATTGCTCCTCCTGCTGTCCTTGCACACCGGTTATCGGTTATCGTCCGCCGCACTGGGTCTCTCCCTTCGCGGTCGGGACGAACCAGGCTCCATCGAGCCCTGACGTATTTCACACGCTGTGTTCTTTGCTTGGAGCGCTCCTCCCGAAGTCCTTCTCGTGGACAGCTTTGCCCTCCCCGCCTTGCTCAGATGCTGCCTCTCAGAGCAGACTTCCCATCTACAGAAGGAAGTCTTGCCTTTCCCTCACCTCTGTTCTCGCTCAGGCCCCCGTTTCGTTACCTCACACACTGAGCATGACCTGCAGTTATTTCACATATTCATTGTTGGGTTTCGATCTATATCCACCAGTGTAACATACGCTTCATGACAACAAGATCGAAATCTCTATTGTTTTCTGCAGTATCCCCAGTGCTGAGCAGTGACTGAGGTATCATAAACTGTAAGGAAAATGTAAATCATTGCATTCAAGTTTATATCCAGCTCATACTTCAGAAAGTGTAGGTGAATAAATACAAAATAATAAAACAGAATAAAATCGATTATCAGTCATGATTTTCATTAATCATGAAGTACTTATTAAAGTCCAGCAAATGAAAAAAGGACATATAGGTGTTGTAAAATTGTCATTGTCCAAATTACTGATTCATTGTGAACAAGTTACTTTCGTGAATCTGTTGCTGAACAATATGAAAAAGATTAACATGAACATTGTAGCATCATAATATATATTTTTTTAGATATCATAAACACATATAACTTCATTGTTAACCGTTTATAACCAGTGTTCCTGTTGTATTTTGTAAGATTAATAGAGACTTGGTAACGTGAAACTTCGCAGTGCCTCTCTGATACACACACATGCGTGTGCACACACACACATGCACACACACACAAACATACATATACACGAGACTGCCAGGAATTTCTTTAGAAAAATGTAAGATATATTTAATACTGTCTGATGCAAAAACATGGTTGAAAATATTAAGTAGTATGGGATTTCGTCTTGTAATAATTCAGCACTAGTCACATACCACTGCTTAGTCACAGCGCTAATATTGCAGTATCATCGCTTGTTCTTTTCAAAAACTGTTATTGTCTGTTATTCATGCTTAAAATATGCAAATTACCATTGTAGTTTTATATTGAAGTGTTCATGCTTAGAACATTAGAATTATTGCAGGCATTCTTTGGGCGTATTTGTGTATTACCAGTAAGAAATACCCTTAATATCGAAATTTGAAATTCAAAAGTTTCAGGATTATTTTCTTATAAATCTAGTACATTCCTATTTGCCCCTCTTATTTTTCACGTGAAAATTTTGTAGTTATTTCTTGTAGTTGCCTGCTGTGTTTCACCGATGATTTAGATGTCAGCATGTTTTCTTACTCCATTTGGCGTATCTTTCTGATAGAAATAACAAGTCAACACCGCTTAATAATGAGCTTGAATTAGTATATGCTACCAAATATTGTGTACCCTATCTTAGAAACTGATTGTAGGTCATCAGAGACATTTATCCGCTAACTGGTTAGTATGACCCACTAGTATCCATCACAAGTACTATTAAAAAAGCATTCATTCTAATTCATATTTAAAGCAAATCCTTGCAATAAAGATTAAAGTCTCAAATGGTACCTATAGTTAGAAATCTTTATCTTTTTATTCTGTATCTTTGCTTCTATGTTGGTTGCCAGGGAAATTTTTTTCATTAACATTAGATTAATTTATCCCAAGATAAAATTGCTTGCATTGCTTCGTCTCCTAATGTTCCTGAAACTTCTGAAACTAGCTTCTGTGGTTTTACCTCCAACGCATTCCAGATTCCCAAGAGTTGTTCTATGATGAGTATTTCTGAAACTCAGATATAACAACACTCTGATGTGTTCAATGTTAGTATCAAGGTTACTGTCATGTTTGTATTCTCTAGTGTTGCAAAAAATTAAGCATTTTTATGTCATGAAGGAAAAACTTCAAATCATAAGCCAAAGAATTCCAAGGACATTTACCTAATAAAAATAAAGAAACAAAGTCAAATGCCTTCATAAGGTTTCTATTTAATGCTGTAAGGTTTTTCCTATGAAATATGAAAATCTATGTTAATGAGCATAGAAAAACATTTAATTTGAGTAGCTGGACCTCATGCACCTTACAATTATTCTTTATGTTTTAATCTTCAGACACAAAAATTACATGTTGGTTCAAATGATGTACTTTTTTTTCAACATATGTACACCATAAGGTGATTGCTTCATACCACTTAAGTAAATTTCTCAACTGGTGTCCAGGTTTATTACATAAGTTTTTAAGGGAATAGCACATGTACTATTTGTTGTTGAGCACCTAGATATATAGATGTTCAGTACATGTACATTATTTTAACATGTAATTTCACAGTGTGAAGATTAAAATACAAAGAATAATTTTAATAGGTCACCCAGAGAAAAAAATTTGGAAATTGATGATACTTCATTGAAAAGGAACCCACTTTTACTATCTACAGATAGTGATAGGTACAACCTTATTGTGATATGTAAATGTCACTTAAATGTTTTTTATACTCCAAAAATATTCAAATCTTTTTTCTTTACCTTTTCTCTTTACCTCTTCTAAGTGTTATATTCTCTTCCATAGTACAGTTGTTCTATAATCTATTTACTCACTCTCTAATTAACAGGAATTTGGGTTGTTTTATATTTTTCACCCTAATTATCAATGTTATGGAGAATACCATTTTACCTAACTGTGAACATACTTGATTATTTCTTTGCACCTAGTAAAGAATTGTTTCAAAGGATACATATTTTTGAAATTTATATTGATACTAATCTATATAAATTTATTTTGTATTTATAGTACTAATACGATTGAGCATCATTTCTTATGCTTACTGGCCTTTATTTCCCCTTCTCAGTTTGTCCATTTTTCTTTTTTTGTCTTTTTGAGACAGGATCTCACTATGCAGTTCAGGCGGGCCTTGAGCTCACTTTGTGACCAGCCCAAGCTGGTCTTGAACTCACAATGATCCTCCTGCCTCAGCCTACTGAGTGCTGAGATTACAAGCGTGCACCACCACATCCAGCTGTCCAGTTTTCTTGTAGACTTTTTATCTTTTTCTTATTTATTTGCAGATGTTCTTTCTATATTTCACATGTTAACATTTTAATCTTATATGTGTTGCCTATATTTTCCCCTGGCTATCAAGTGACTTTTAAAGATTTGTCTCTTGTTTTGTTTTTGTTCTTTTGCAGGGAAGAAATATTGAACTTTTATGTAGGTATATTTACCAGTGTTTTTCATTATAGTATTTGTCTTATTTCTTTTAGAAGGCCTTCATAAATATGTCACACATAAACATATCCTTTCATATTTTATACAAGATATAATATATCTTATTTTGGTTAGCTTTTGTTTTTAAGTCAGGAATCACCTGAATTACATGACTTATGGAAGTAATTTTTTTCCTTTTTCCCCAAATGGAAATGTAGTGACTCCAATACCATTTATTCAATTGGCCATTCTTTTTTACTGATTTAAAATGCCACTGCTCTAGTGAAGTAAAGTTACAGACTGTTTTATTTGTGGTTGTGATCTTCTGTTGCAATATTTGCCTCTTTCTACACCAACAGCACAGCTTTTTTATAACACTGACATGTTTTTGTATGTTAGTGCCATATCTGATCACCCTCTAACTACCTTTGTCATTGGTTCTGATTTTTCAGTTTAGGTTTTCTCAGAAAAACGATCATATTGAAGTGCTGACAACTTTGTGTGTTTATTTCTATTCATTATGCCACATTGTTATGGTTTGTGTCTGGGTGTCCCCCCCCCCAAGCCTCATGCAGTCCTGGGGTGGGCTTTTAGAGCTTATGATTGACCCATGATCCAATGCTGGGGTTATGGGTGTGAGTGCTACACCTGCCTCTGCCTGGGGGTGGGTAGTGTGCATACAATGTAAGGGAGTGGAGGAGCCTTGCTCTCCCCCTTCTGCCACTCCTCCCTTTTGCTCATGCTGCTTTTGCTGTCTTCCTGCCATCATGAACATTTGCCATCTGCCATGTGCCACTCTGCCTTGGAGCCAGCCAAGTATGGACTGACACCTCCACAAACAGTGAGCTAAATAAACCTTTCCTTCCTTAATTTTGGGTGTCAGGTATTTTGTCTCAGCCACAAGAGAAAAGTAACCAAGACACTCATGTAACACTATGTGTTTTTGCAAAATATTTAAGATAAATCCAGTTTCATATGAGCATCCCATTTCTATCAATTTTTCAAGAAGGTTTTCTTTCCCTCCCATCTCCCAGCCTAATTCAGTCTTTCTGCATTTATCCAACGTTCATTTATTTTTCACAATGTATATAAATAATCCTTTACCTTAAACTTGATTTATCCCAACTCATATGTGAGTGCTGGAAGGATTCAGAAGTAGAATAGCTCATATGCCATTAATTTTTTCTAGCCTCATGTAGAGTTCCTTTTCTTTCCCCTTTATTTGTATGAGCATTTGATCACTTTTATGTTTTAATTTTCATGAATATATTTTTTCTCCCCAACACTTTAACTCTTTCATGTAATTTTTCTTGCCTCTTATATGCCCACAGTTTACCTCCTTCCTCCCCTTACATCTGTACTGTGTTCCTTGCTTGATATCAACAGTCCTTCCAAATGAGATTCGGCTTCCCATATCTTCAGTAACACAGTTGCTCTATCTCAAATATCATTGCCTCTCTGTCAAAACCAAAGCCCTGGTCCTGGTTTTTGTTTTTCTTACATTTTCTTAGAATTTCCTTTTTTTGATAGCACAAAGAAGTCTCTTCACATGAACTCAGCACACAAATTCACACAAACTCGGCCAATGTTTCACAACATTGGCAAATTGCAAACATCATGTGATCTGTTTTCTTTTCCCTTTTCTGTGCTTATCCTCAGTGTCTTACTTTTCTCACTGCTAGGACAAAATACTCGACACCCATAAGTTAAAGGAGGAAAGGCTTACGTCAGCTCAGTTTGTAGAGCTTTTAGTCCGCAGTCATTGGCTGACTCCAGGGCAGGGCGGCACGGCAAAGGGACGAGGCAGGCCGGAAGCAGCAAGCAGCAAACAAGAATCCTGCCTTTCCCTTTTGTCCCAACCACGCGTCAAGCCTCTTGGGTGGTGCTGCCACCCTCTCTTCAGTACATCCACTCAGCTACACTCAGAGCTACGCTGATTCCAGTCAGTGGACTAATTTAGTACCATACACCTTTATCAGTCTCACACAACCTATGTTTAGCCAGATCCACCTGGAATCCCATGGAGCTTTGGGAGTACACCAAGATATAAGCCATAACACTCAATCGACCGCAGTATTCAAAGCTATCCACACAGCTCTCCTGTCAGATACATTATATTCTGCCAGATAAAGTCACACTTTCGGTTCTATGATAAATTCATAATCACTGACCTCAGATTGACTTTCAATACTACCCCTATATGAATGGATGCTTTTTAAATTTGCAAATCTATGAGCATTTGTGGGATTTGTTTTCTTATGGCATTCTCTCTTCATGGAAATTTGGAAATTTGGTGGTGGTGTTATTGTTGTTGTACTGGGAATCAAACTCAGGACCTTGTGCTTGCCAGGCAGACGCTTGTGCTGCTGGGCTGTATCTCTGGCCCTTTTCATAGAAATTTGAGAAGATGCCATAGTCTGTATGATTTCTCTTGTTGGAATCACTAAGATTTCCTTTATAATCAATTATTTTATTAATATAAATTATTGCCAGGTGTGGTGGCACATGCCTGTCATCCTAGCACTTGGGAGGCTGAGACAGAAGGATCTTTGTGAGTTTGAGGCCAGCCTGGGCTACATAAGTGAGTTAAAGTCCAGCCTGAACTGCATAGTGAGACCCTGTCTCAAAAAGACCAAAAAAAATTGATATAAATTATTATGCTATATTAATAAAATATAATTTTTATTTATGTTTACTATGGGCCCAGGAAGCAAGCACTTCACAAATACTTTATTTATTAAGTTTTTTCAACAATACTGTGGTAGGTACAAATGTTGTATTCAATTTACAGATGAGGGAACAGGGACAGAGAAATAACATACCCTGAGTCAGACATCAAGTAACAGGGTTTTAATCCCATCAGCGTGTACTTAGAACTCACCCTTTTAACCAACATCTTAGGCCAGTGTTTTCAGTAGTGTTGATTCTTTTAAATGTGTATCTGTAATTCTTACAGATTTATATAGTTTCATGTATCTCTCTGAACAGATTGAGCATGTTATTTAAATAGTTCAAATCTTGTACATCTTTATTAATTCTTATAGATTTTAGTAGTTCCATGTATATTTCAGTAAATTGAGCACGTTAGTTGTGTAGTTTGAATCTTATATACTTTATTAATTTCTTGCCTGGTATGTTTATCATTTTCCAAGAAATGTTAGTTAACATTTACCAAATAGAGAAAATATCCACTTGTGGGTTATTAGTTTTTATTGCAATTCTGTCATTTTTATGAAAGTTGTTCTTAAGATATTGTGAGGTGTATCTGTTTTAAGAGTTTTCATTTCTCTTCAGTAGGCGTTCCATTTAGTAAGTACAGAAAGTCCTCAGCTTGTGAACATTCAAGTTGTGAATCTTCACAGATAGGAACTGACCTCGCATTACGAGCATTCAGAGATGCAAACCAGTCACAGTAGTAACTTGTGTGTCCGCCAGACATTATCACACTCATGCTGCCGTGTGCTCACTGCACAGTACAATGGTGTACAGTGGTACAGTGCTCAGTCAGAGCCCAGAACGTTTGGAAGCAAGAGGAAAGCCAGTGGTGATGAGTGGACCGCTAGGTAGTGCGAGCAATATACCTTGCATATTTGTGTCAAAGGTGTATAAGACTCACTTTGTCAGACTTATAAGTGAATCCAACTTAAGAATGTTCTCCTGGAATGGAACTCCTTTGTAAGCTTACTGTACTTGGTAGCCTTTTTTACTGACATATTTTTAAAACAATACAAGAGTCTGATAAAAACAAACCCCGGGGTCGGGAATATAGCTCAGTGGCACAAGCACCTGCCTGGCAAGCGCAAGGTCCTGAGTTCAATTCCTGGTACCAATAAATAAATAAATAAATAAATAAAACAAACCTTACATCCCAAGCAATTCTATCATTCCAACATGAAATTCAGACTCTCAGACACAATCAAGTGTTACCCATGTAACAGCAAAACAAGGCCTTTTATCCAAGACAATCTAAACCTATGATTAGAGGCCATTGGCTAAACAGATTTATCAAATTAGAGAATTATAAAAACTACAACCAAACACTTTTAATTTATAAAATGTATATTATCTTTTTAACTAAAGGCTTTCCCTATTTATTACTATACTGATTAAAGTCCAAAAATCGATGTAAATTGTCTTTACACTAGTAACATAAGCATCAAATAATTCTGTAACTGGAGAGTAACAGAAACTTAAAGACACTGCAAGGTAATCTAAAGGTAGAGTTATTTAAGATTTAGGGGTTCCTCCCAGGATTTATTTCTCTCTCAACTTAATTCAACAACTTTTAAGAGAAAGATGTTAAAACTTTGTTGGTAACTTGTTTTTCATAGATAAATTAACTTTCTGATAGTTGTATTTCATCAATTTACAAAATATTTTATTAAATTTCTAAATAGACTAACAAATATTGGTTCAGTAGCTTTGTAAACAACACAACTGATTCTGGAAATCATACAGCTGTTAAGAACAGACAGAAACATTCTGTCTCTTTTCAAAAGGAAGTTTTGGTTAATTCAGTGATTTGTTTAAGTGGAACTTAGTTAAGAGTCTCCTCTGTAATTCATTTCAAAATATGTTCTTAAAGTAAGTAATCACTGGAGTTATTCTATGTCTGACAAATGTCTATCAAAAAATAACTACATAGGAGTGAAATTCTTTTTTATAAATTAGATACACTATACCAGCAATGCTATATTAGAGATTTCACAGCTCTCTGATACCAAAGGTGATTTTAACTTATGTATGTGAAGATTTACCTTGTCCTAGGAAGATTGATATGTTTTTTTAACAGCTATATTCCTTGTTACACCTATGTTCTCTAATTCTATCTGATCAGGTTCTTTCCTGTCTTGTGGAGGTTGAATCTCAGTAAATGTGTACAAGATTGAATTGAAAAATCTTTTTGGCTTTTCTAGGTTATGCAGGTATAGAGTTAGAAAAACCAGAAAGAATATCCAGTTACTTGAGGTTCTTCAAGGTTTTCCAAGTGTTAGACATGATGTTCAAATCTGTAAAAATTTTAAGTGTGTTAAAACTCTAATAAAAATAACATGCACTTTGAACTGTATTATACCAAATCATAACACATTAGAGGCCATAAAACAAAAATAAAGTACTAGTTTATGTTTTTATGGGCTACTGACTAACATTCCCTGAATAATGTTAATGTGGATACTTAAACTTCTTATAAGTATTTGGTTTTATTTTTCAGTTTATAGTTAGCCTTTTTAGAGCTTTGATCCAGTATAACATATCCAAGACAAATTAAACAAACAAGAACATTATTGCAGCATATGTATGCCAAACTGTATAAATACAAATAAGATATATGGGCATCTTTCTAACATATCCTTACACTCATCGACGTTTTTGCTGTGGCAAGCTAATATGAGAACATTATATTAATGGAAGTTTTCTTGCTTAACAGTTTGAAAATGATTTAAGATTGCATTTGTCTTGAATATCTCTTGATTTCATATTTTTTATTAATCAGTATCATCCGTTATAATTGGTAGATTTCAATGAATAATATAATTAGCTTTGGATAGTTCTTGCCCATTTTTGTATTCATAAGTGGAAACATGAATCATACTTAAATATAGTCATTGAGTTCTTAGAAAAAAACATTTTCCTTACTCTTCCCGCAAGTATCTGGACCATTTTAATTGCAGAAATCTTAATTTTGCCAAGTTAGCTATTTTAAACAGTTGTTGCCATTTATAACCACTTCTCCTTGTTAATTTGAATTGTGTCAATA
This sequence comes from Chinchilla lanigera, assembly GCF_000276665.1. NCBI lineage: Eukaryota > Metazoa > Chordata > Mammalia > Rodentia > Chinchillidae > Chinchilla > Chinchilla lanigera. Next base: position 14,345,462 of record NW_004955440.1, read on the forward strand.
CTAAAAAACAAAAAAGTAGAAAAATTCTTATTAATGAAAATGATTTAAAATTTCAGTGTCACCAGCATTGCATAGCTGTATACTTTTTATTAATCAAAATAGTCCGTTCTTATTGATGGACTTCAAATAAGTAACATAATTTTGTCTTATAAATGAATTTTTTTCTAACAAATACCTTTTTCTGTTTTATATAATGGCGTTCCATTTGTTTTTCATTTGACAGTAGAATCCTGATATAATAATTGAATAATACTGATGTGGTCCAGTCTATTAATTTTACAAATTAAAGCTCAGTTTAAACGTCTTGCCTAGTTATATAGCTAAAAATTGCAAGTAACAAACTCTCTTACCCTGAGTTCACTGTTGTATTATTTTTTACTTCATCTAAATTGCTATAGTATATTTAGTTCATGCCTTTTAGCATTTAAGTGACATGGTTTGCCTATACACCATTCATTTATAGATCAACAGGTCATTATCTAGGATCTCTTCTAGGTACAGAGGACATCCCCTGCGTTTATAAATTGTGCTAAAAATAACATAAGAAAAGTAGATTCTGTTCATTCTCCAGTTTGGTTTGGATACATACCTACAGCGAGATCCCTGAAAGGTGTTTGTGTACCACTCAATGGTTTTGACATTATTATTCACAAGCATTTTTCCATCTATGGTTACATTTTAAGGGAGTAAAAATAAGTTCTTTAATATTATAAAAGGTAAGAAAAGCTAATTCAACTTTATGCACATTATTCTAATACCACACACCTGATAATGTGTTTGCTACCACAATGACAAAGATACACGAAACAAAACATATGTGTGCATTAAAATAGAGTGTGTCAAGTATTGTTCCACACGTAAGCAGTTCTGCAGGGGAAGAGTGAGCGGGAAGTTGCTTTGGGAAAATCTTTCTGTGCCCGGGGAACAATGCGTATAGAGGCGCAGAGTTGTGAACAGTGCAGGCGTTTCCAAGAAAGCTTAATAATGTAGCTGTATACCATGGAGCCTTGGCAAAACTAGGCATTTTAGGCATCATTAACGGATTGAAGAAGGAAAGTTCTGGAATGTAGGGACATCTTTACACCCCAGAAATTCCTCATGTTTCTGCCTTATTTCCATCCTTGAGTGCTAAGTTCTTTCAGAGCAGACACTGTGTTCTGTGCTTCCCTATCTTTCGGTGACCGGCCGAGCACCAGACTCGGCGAGGTTCAGCACACGCTGACTGATCAGGTGTGCTCATCGTCCACTCAGCCAGCACTCTTGCCTCGAGCACGAATAGGGTTCTGTGCGTTGTCCCGTGGAAGGTAAAGATGCCATGACACGAAGACATCCATTGAGGAACAAAAAGGAGCAAGCATATATGTGTGTTGTGATGACTGCTCTATCCTGTGTGCTCACAGAGCTTGCATTGGGAGGAGAAAGACAGTAATAGGATAAGCAAAATATATAGAATGCTGGACCGTTATAAATACTTAGAGAAAGAATAGGTATGGGGGATATAAATTATTAGAGCTGGAAAGAAAAGGTAAAGTACTTAATTTCCCTTGCTTTAGTGTCAGCTCTCAAAAAGAAGGAAGCTCATGCCTTACAGAGTTATAGTAAAAATTAAATGAGCTAATATGTGTACGGATAAAATGCTCAACACAAGCTCCTAAAATATAGTAACATAGAGGTTAATGCTATTTATACATTAGGCTAAAATAACCTTTAACACTACAGTCATCTTCTTTTTATCCCTCATAGAGTCCTTTTATTGAAAGCTATACTGCCCAATAGTTTTCAACTACTTTAATCTCCCTTACCCACACCTTGCCCCTTTGGCTTTTTGCTTTCAGTGCTCTCACATCTAATATCCTTTTCTTATTTACGTGAATCATCATTCCTTGATAGTACTTTCTCTTGATGACAGCACTTGCTTCTCTAAGATTTCAGGTCATTGTATTCTACTTCAAGCATCAGGCAAGAATCCACACATCTGGTAGAAAATACGCATTAATGCTTCGTTACTTGTCAAATCTCAAGGTTAAAAGGTCTGGCAAAATGCAACCTTTATGTTAGCTTATCAGCTCAAAAATGAGTATGATATTGTAATATTACTCACAGACAGAAATATAACATTTTCATTATTAACGATCAATCTTGCATTCTTAAATCAGGTAATCTGAGCAACTTCGTTGAAGATAACAGTAGGTAATATAACAACCACTGGTAATTCTTATCATTTTGTTTTGAAACCCTGCACCATTTTTAATCTTTTTGCTTTGTTTTGTTTTTGTCTGTGACATTGGTATTTTGCTATTTTCCTTTTTCTTACTCTTCTCTTTAAAATAGAAAGGAGATCATTTGCATAGTTGAGGTCTCCCACTAACTGGTTTTCACCTGTCTGATGTCTCTGCATTATTAAAGGTATCCTGCCCCCTGCCAACACCCCTACTCTTGAAACCCTGGTTGTACTCCTTTAACTTTCTATACTTACTTCTACCACATCTGCTGTCTTCCAGCATTGCCTGCCTGCCCAACTCCCTAACCGCCCCTCCACTCCCCCAGGCAGCAGGCTCCTTGTGTTTGAGTGTCCAGTGCCCACCACAGCACTTCACACAGAAGTGGTGCTGTGTATGTACTTGAAACCTTACATGTGAACCCTGGAGTCCCTTTAGCATGTCAGGGTCATCGACCTTGTTCCGCACCTTAGGTTGCTCCTTTATCTATTGGGCTGCTTTGTGAGTGACAGCGCCAGTAAAGCATGCTTCCACTTCTGTGCTGCATATTCCCTTGTCCTGCTCTCACCCAAAATAGTTTCTAGTTTTTTAATAATGATGCCAGAGGAAGGTGGCACTAAAAACTAGTAGACTGACTATCAAGGAAGACCTCAAAGATGGCAGAGTATCAAGTGCAGTAACTGTGGTCCAGGTTGTGATCTTTAGCTCTTTCAAGTAGAACACTTGATTTAAACAAAAAACCTTGATTTTTTTCCTCTCAAGAATAAAGAGTCTCTGGATCTTAACACAGACCATCAACATTTACAAAAACCACATTTCCATACCAGGTGACTCACTTATACATCACCTGGTACAAAAATGAAATACCATGAAATCTGTCAGATAATCAAAAGGTTGTCCAGTGGCTTGAAAACAAAGCAAAGTAAGCTAAATGACCATGAGGATTATGTTACCTAGACTGAGTAAGAATCATCACACAGCACATTAGAGCAAGTACCTCCTATCTCCCTGGAGGTTAGGAGAAAATAAAAGATATAAAGTCTTTTTTTTATTTTAAAGAGGAAAAAAAAAATAACCAAATAACAACAATGAAGACAAAAACAATAAAAATGATACAGGATTACAAAACAAGATGACAGAAACTATCAATGGTTGTTGTATAACATATTAAGGATATAAAGTCTTGAGTACACCAATGAAAGACCTTATAAAATTTTTTCTTCTTTGTTAAAACAGTTCTTTAAATCCAGAGGCTGAAATTAGTGGCACCTTATGTATCTTAATTTAAGTAAATTGTGCAATTTTATTCTATAATTCTTGGACCACCCCCCAGATGCATTCCTGAGATAATAGTAATGTGTTATTACTGATAGTGGTCCCAAGAGAAAAAGGTAGGTGAGCGACCATCGAAACTGGGTGACAATTCTCCATACTGTTTACATCCTTTAGCTGAAGAATCATTACAGTCTCAGGGCCAACTGAATTTTACTAAGGAAATTACCTGTGTGCTTCATTTAGCTCACTTACTGGTGTTCCTATGTATACTAATAATAATGCATGATACACTGCTGGTAATTCCTACTCTACCTTTTTGAAGAAACTGTGAAGTATAGGGTAAATGATCAATAAAAATTAGTTCTACATCTTATCAAGGGCTACATTGAGTCCTTCAACTCTTACCTCAAGGTCCTTTCTGTTCCAGAAGTTGGAAACCCAAATGCCTACAGAGGCCAGACTGGGGGGAATGAAGCAGGAAGCCGCCGCTGTGAGCTGGAGATCCAAGTCCTTCCCAAAGGAGCAGCCGCTGCTCCGTTCCAGATAATTGTTGCAGGGCAGGAATGTTGACCTAGTGTTACCACATTGTCCAGTTTCCCAGGTAAAGCAAGAATGCAAGTTTTCATGTGAAATCTTTCAATTTAAATATTGTCAATTACTTCTCTTATTATTTTCAATTCACGTAAATGCCAGCTGCTTCTGTGGGTGAGATTGGGCTGAAGTCCTCCTGTTTATAACTGGTCTTGTGCTTCACTCACTTATTTGTTAAAGAATTTATTGTCTACAGGTTTTACTTTTCTTTACTATGTCTTCTGAAATAGTCTATCACTTTGTGATATTGAAATTCCCTTCCTCTCCCACCTAAGTACATTGTGCATAAACTTTCTTTGGCTGCTGTACTTTTCTCTGCTGCTCTGAGCATTCCAGTGTGCACTTGGTCACACAAATGGAATCTCCGTGAGACACTACATATGGTACCACTAAACATCTGTGGGTATTACTACTTACTCATTTTGTTCCTGATATGTGAGCTACATAAACATAATAAAAGATCGTATAGTTCATGAATCTTGTATTCTGTTTGGGCTGCTCTTTCTAAAATCTACACAGAAACACTCTTCCTCTTGTTCTTGAGAGAACTTACTAGATACTTAATTATACTCTAGTTTCCTTTACATTTAATTGTTTGCTGGACATTGGCCTTGAATAATCCTGGATACTTAAACATTTTCAGAGACAATTTCTTGCCTGACTTTCTTCATTGGCTGAATTTTTATCTTTACTTTAAAAGTAACCTGACTTTCACTCATTATTTATTAAAGAATTAAATGTGAGACTCAAAACTATGGAATGCTAAAAGAAAACAGGAGAAGTATTTCATGACATTGGCTGGAGTTAAGGATCTCTTTTGTAAACCTCAAAAGCACAGGCAGCAAAAGCAAAAATAGACAGCTAGGACTGCATCAAACTAGAAAGCTTCTACACAATAAAGGAAACAATCAGTGGAAAGAAGTGATAACCTACAAAATGAGAAAAATAATTGTAAACTACCTCTAAAAATGGTTTAATATCCAAAGTAAATAAGAACTCAACCAATTCAATAGCAATAAACAAATAGCCCAATTTAAAAATAGGCAAAAGCTATTTCTCAGAAGAAAACATATGAATGACCAAGAAGTATATGAAAAATTGCTACCATCCTAATAATAAGAGAGTGGAAACCAAGACCACGAAATATCATCTCACCCCATTTAAAAGCATGGCTATTATCCAAAGACAAAAGAAACAAGTCCTGACTCAGAAGTGGAGAATAGACAGCATTCCACTGCTGATGGGAATGTAAATTGGCACAGCCACTATGGAAAGTAGTATGAAGGTTCCTCAAAAATCCAGCAGTGAAATTTCCCTATAACCCACCAGTCTGTATTGGGTATACATCAAAAGAAATGAAATCAGTATATTAAAGAGATATCTACATTCCCATATTTATTCTAGCGCTATTCACAATAGCCATGATAGGGAAATGACATAAGTCTCTGTCAGCGGATAAAGTATAAAGAAAATGTGGTTTGCTCAGCCAGTAAAATGAGTGATAATCTGCCATTTGCAATAGCATGGATGAGACCTGGAGGACGCTGTGTTAAATGACATGCTGGTAGAAAGATAAATACTGTGTGGTCTCACTCACGTGTGGTCTCACTCACGCGTGGAGTCTGGAAAGGCTGATTGGTTCTATAGAAGTAAGAAGTATAATGGTGGTTGCCAAGGGCTAGCGTGCCTACAGAAAAAAACGTTTCTCCAAAGGATATGTGCTTAGTTACCTAGAAGGGATAGACTTCAAGAGCTCAATTGTACAGTAAAGTACTTACCGTTGATGATGTGTTTTTGAAAGGGTATCATTCTGCAATGTAAATATACTTCAAAATATGCTGTACCAATAAAAGCATATAATATTTATCTGCCCATTTAAAAATAAATACTGTTTAAATAGTAACCTGATTTTCAAGGTTGGGGGCACGTTCCATGTGGTACTGATTACTCCTAGTGGGGACCACCACCCACTGTCAGGAGTGGAACAGCTAGGCACTGCTATAAAGTACTGTAAAGCTTAGTTACTTTAAAGTATTACAAGCAGAATAATACACAATTATTTTATTCTCAGTACACTTTGGGGGGGAATCAATATTGATGTCTATCAATTTTCAAGAGTGATTTGATGTGCTCATGCTAAGCGGCATGTTAAATAGCCAAAATATCAATAATGCAAGAATAAAATATGAAAACTGCCCCTTAAATTTGCTTAATTCACACTTTAAAAGATTATATAATTGCAGGTGAGTATTTTTAATCAAAATTCCCCCCATGAGAATCATTATACTATAGAAAAGCAGAAAAACTATGCTGGAGCTAATATGCAGAAATACATTAAAAAATTTTCCTTCAGAATTATAGTGAGTTTGTCAATTATTTTATAGATTCCTGGGGTAGCCTATTATTCAAAATAGTACTCTAAGTACTTTTTAAGAGTATGTGTTTGTGAGCTGATCATTGTTCACTTTTGGCCCTTAAACTACAGAGAAATCCTTTCCAGTTCTATCTTGTTTGTCACTCAGGTAGGCTGGTGTCGTGATTTGGGGCTGCTTTTGCAAGGGGAATAATATAATACAGGACACATATTTTATAAGGGTATTTATAACAGTCACCCAAAGAATGATATACAAGAGAATGCAGGAAATCTGTCCACACACCAGACCAAGGAATCCAGCCAAGGGCCTGGGTCCTATGGAACTGTCCTGCATGAGTCCAGCTGAAGACCTAGAGCTCATAACATTTTCACCCATGAGTCCAGCTGGAGGCTCAGAGCCCATGACAATATCTCATGCAGGCCTGTTTCACAGATCTGTGCTGCAAAGGCCCAAAGGTCAGTGGTAGAATCTAGGAAGTCTGCGCCAGTGGGATGAAGGATCTGTGCTAGCAGGCCGAGGGATCTGCACTGGAGTGGGAAAGTAATGCACAAAGAACCAGAGCTCCCCTGAAAAGTACCACAGCCATCCTCAGCAACAGTGAGGTCCCAAGTCCTCCGATGGTGAAGACAGCTGAGTTCCCATCAGGGAAGCCAACGCAGCAAGCTTCTCCAGGAGACTAAGCGGTGCACCATCTTCCCCCCTGGAGCCAGGAAGCGAAGCTAAAGTGAGGACCAGAACTCCCCCAAAGTGAACCAAAGCCATTCTCAATGCCAACAAGATCCTGAGCTCCTCGGAGGATGAAAACAGCCAAGTTCATCAGGAAAGTCAGCGTGACGAGCTCCTCCACAAAACCAACAGCTCTTTGTAGCTTCCACCAGCTTCAACAGCCTTTCTCAGCTCCCAGCAGCCTTCTTCCTTCTTCTCCAGTTCTGCCTCTTATGCTGCTGGAAACAGTCCCCAGGTGGGCCTCACACACCCAGCACCGCGCTTACTCAGTTCAGCTGGGGGTTATAACTTGACCACCAGTTGTCAGTCCACTACAGATGGCAAGGGCAAAAAGAAAGCTCAGTTAAGTATGAGTTATTTTTGTGAAGGAAAAGAACTTCCTAATTTAGGAAGTTCCAATGGGAACGCAGCTTAGACTTCGAAAGTCAAATAAAAATTGGAGAAGTGAGGGAGGGCCTCTCTAAAAAAGTGGCACTTAAACTGAATTAAATAAGAACTCACTTAATGAAAAACAAGAAGGTAGCGATGGAAAATGGCATTCCAGGCAAAAAGGGAGTGACGCCCAGAGGCATTTTAGAACCAATCAGAGGGACAGCTAGGTTTTCTTTCTAGTATTTGGAGCATCCAGGTTAATATGTCCTTGTGACTCTACATCTTGGGTAAAACAAACAGCAGAATACTAAACACAAAAGTTAATGGTTTTTCCGATAAAAAGTTTCCCTAATGTATTTACAGATCAAGGAGACATTAATAAGTTTTTCTATTATAAAGTACTACATATAAAATATTTCTAAGTTTTTAGAAATACTACTTTTCCTGATTATAGAACTAATGCATATTCATTGTAGAAAACTTTGAAAATGCAGAAAAGCAAGGAAGGAAGTATATTCCTACTACCAAAGAACATATAATAATACCTGGGAACATATAGTAATACCTGGGAGTGCTCTTCTATTCCTATAGTGACATAAATGGCAGCATTTTTGTAAATTAAGTTAATATTGCCTATTCACCTTTTATCCAACTAAAATTATCATGGTTCTTTCTCACTGCCATTAGACTTTCTATAATATGATTTTCATGGTTACCTATCGGTAATAATTTAGATACTTACTATGTCCTAGGCACATATACATAAGCTTACACATTCTAGTCCCAATGTTCAAATTCAGAAAGTCTGACTCCAGAGCTTGCACTCCGAACCAGCAAATGCTACATAGCCTCTCAATGTTATATTTAAAGTTAACTTCTATTTCCGTCTTTCACATCATTTCCAGTGTAATGTTTGGTGATTTAAATAACATTCTGGAGGTTGGCAGGTGTGTCTGTTCAGCTGGGACGGCTCATCCCTACTCCACCTTGTGTCACTGGCCTCATGTCATGTCCGGGACCTCAGCTGACCTGGCTGGACAGCTGGACTTGTCCCTCTGTCCATGTAGTGCCTGATCATCAAAGGATCCTGTTTAGCTTGTTTACAGGACAGTGGTATTCCACAGAACAAGAGTGGAAGATGCAAGTCCTATTGAGGTTTAGGCTGAAAACTCCAGCAGTATCAAGTCCATCATATTCCACTGATCAAAACAAACTACGAGGCCAGCTGAAATTGGAAAGGATAATAAATCTTACCTACTAATGCAAGGAACTGAAAAACATGGTCACTTGCAGGCTGCTGCACTCAGCACTTAGTTCTCTGAAGACTTCTGTATGACTAGAATGTGTAAGGTGATGAACTTGCACAGCAAAAATGGCCAGATTACAAGTAATCTTCATGACCACAGAGGGACAGCAACAAGCTGTTCGTTACTTTGACTCTAAGAATGGACCTCGTTCTTGGAGCCTGTTTCTATACCTTCAGAGTCCGTGAAAATTCAGCCTTTCTACATTAACACAATCCCACATTCACTGGTTGTGAACTTTTACACTCTTCTGCATCAAAAGGGCAAGAACATCTGGAGCTAGAGAACTTTAGGTGTCAGTACAGAAGGATGTGTTTATTGAAGAAGTCCTGATACCACCCTATTAAACAAATACAGTTATGCTGGGGGTAGTTAGGGTAAATAAGTGGAGGGTAATTACTGAGTCTTATTGGATCTTTTACTTAATTGACACCTTAACAAATGAATCTTAACAAATGAATAATTCTTTGAATGTTAATTCTGCCCCACTGTGTATTCTGGTATCCTCACTGACACAACAGCGGTGTGTTATGTCGTTCTGAACATTTTTAATAGAATTTATCACTCAAAAACCATTAATAGGCCAAGCAGAGTGGTGCACGCCTGTAATCCCATCCCTCAGGAGGCTAAAGCAGGAGGGAGGATCACCACAAGTTCAAGGCCAGCCTGAACTACACAGCAAGGCCCTGTCTCCAAAAAAGCCAATATCACTGCTCAAAAGTCAATTCATTATTTTTAGTATTAATTAAGTTTGTTTAACATTATTCGAAGAATTGCTGACATTTAATATTATTCAGAAAGATTTATGAAGAATAGCTATTTAGTTATTTTTAGGATGTCATGTTCTCTAACATTTCATATTTGTGGTGTTTGGGGTATAACTTTTAAAATACATACTTAATATTGCATAAACTATGTCAGTAAATCAGATTGAGAAAAAAATGTATTGTATTAATTAGCATACTGTTGAAATATAAGTTTAATTTTTATATTATTACATTTATTTATTTTAGAGGTTCCTTTATTAATTCAATTAAATATGTGTATGAACCACTTATAAAATTCTGATAGTTTATAAATAGAATTTAAGATTAGCCTATTCATTTTCTTAGAAGTCCTATGATTTTTTTTCTACACAGAAATTATCACTCAGAAATTCTGAGATCAGTAAGGACAAATCTCGTGTAAAAGGTCCTTTTTATATTTATCAACATGCATATTCATTGGGTTCTTTCAAGAAACCTTTCTCATTTTAGAACACATGTGTTGCTACAGTTTTGTAGGCCTACATGATAAAAATCAAAATATAAAAGTATGTTGACTCATTAGAATATACACAATCTTCAGGAAGGAGTTAAAGCACCATGCTCCACATCAGGAGCTGGAGATAGAGGAAGGACCCCAAAATACAAGGTCTCTGCTCTGAGAATGTTTACATTCCTATGGGGAAATATAGTCAATAAATAAATAAGTACGTAAAGCAATAATAGCAATCATAAAATAAGAGGTATTCGTGAATTAACAAAATGTAAGGGAATTTACATTTCAGTTTACACTGTCATTTGCTTGAGGAAGTAACATCTAATTTGAATTCAGAATGGTTGGAAGATGCCAACGCAAAAAAAAAAAAAAGAAAGAAAGAAAGAAAAGAAAATCACTAAAAGCAATTTTCAGAAACTGATCTTCATACTGAAAGGAAAAACGAAAACATTGCTGGAATTGTGGAAGATATCTCAGCACATGCACAGACACAGGAAAACAACACACTTTTTAATTTTCACTATTATTATTGTTTTGAAATAAATATAAATGAAATCCTAAGTATAATATATCCTGTATCCCAAGTGTTAGTGAGGTGGAGATGGCCTTAACGTCACCATATCTTTTTGTTATAACCTGGTTTTTTTGAGGTTTGGCAGAGCCATGTAAGGAGGGTGGGTGCCTGTGGAGTTGAAAATGTACAGACTCTCCAACTCAGCATTACTGTATACCAGTGGATGGGAAGTTACGTCATCACCTAATAGAATACCACTCAGATGTGAAAGGCTAACGAACCTATATATCTGCAACGGAGATCTGTATATCTCAATTGAGACAGCTTTGAAAACAGTGTTAAATTGTAAAAAGCAAGTAGCAGAATCATATGTATATTGTATAACAGTATTTACATAAAATTTTAAGACATATAACAACACAAATATAACACATATGCATAAACAGAAAGTAAACATAAACACATGACTGGAGGGTACAAACCAGAATCATGATGGTTGCTTTTGGGAAAAGGGGGGAATGGGCCTGAAAAGGGAAATGAGGTGGGGTTTGGAGGCAGTGCTTAACTTCGTGTGTAATTTTTTCTGAGTTTTTTATTTAAAGAAAAAGCAGAAGTGATAAACTAATTTAGAGTGGTGATGCATATTTATTATATTAAACTCACTTTTATGTGTTCCTCAGAACTTCTAAAAAATGATGGAAAGAATGTTAATATTTGCAGTGGTTGTTTCAGCAGTGAAGCTGCAATTCAATTTTATTTTCATCTTCAGACTGCCATAGTATGCAGCGTATAGTACCAGACATTACACTGAATTTTGGACAAAGAGGAAATTTCCACTTAGCATAAGCTGCCTTACTCTAGTCAGGCCACTATGACAAAACACCATAAACCAGGTGGCTTGTAAACAACAGAAATCTGTATCTCACAATTCGGGAGGCTGAGGAGTCCAAAATCATGGAAGCAGCGAACGGGTTATCCAGTGAGAGGTAGCTCTGTAGATCACAGATGGCTTGTCTCTTCAGTGTAACGTCATATAGTGGACGAGGTCTCTCTCACTGTCCCCACCCCCTTTTTTCAGTACTGGGGACTGAACCCAGGGCTTTCGCACTGAGCTATGTCCCCACCCCTTTTTTATTTCTTACTTGAGATAAGGTCTCACTAAGTAGATCGCACTAGTTCAGTCATGAGGGCTCCATCCCTGCAGTTACCTTCCAGAGAGGCCTGCTAATACCATTATCCTAGCACTTAGAATTTCAACTTATGAATTCTGAGAAGACTAAACATTCATGCCATAGCATTTACCATATATATTTGTACTCCTGGTACCTAGTACAGTACCAAATGCATAGTTACTGCTCTATCAGTGTTGAGTGAAATGTGGGTAAACACACACATGAACAGTGAAACTCACGATCAGAGGTGCAGTGAATGAAGACAGAAATAGACTGTTAGGTCTGTAAGTGGGTCACTTCTGTAACGAGCGTAGCATAGGGAAGTGGACCCAACGATGCCAATCACCAGCATGAGACCCATTGGGAGTGTTGCTACTTGGTACTGTTCTTTATACCCTGAATTTTCCCCGCTACATTTTTGCTCCTTTTTCTATGGCCTGCCAGCGTTTTCTACACCCATAAACCAGCCCCTGGTTTTCATCTAAACAAGCACACGCTTTATGACATACGTCTGGCCTTCAGGCACATGCTTGCATACATGGTGGCCTTCGCCATAAAACAATCTCCTGTTTTCCTAATGAAAAGACCCAAAGGAGGTGTCAGGCCGCTTAAATATGGACTTTCAGGAATGTAGGATAAGAAGCGTGAGTGTGTTCTGTACTGATTAATTTATTTATACAGGTGTACTTACAACACATTATCTAAGAAATACGTTAATTTTTCATTTAAATTTTAAGAACAGCGTGTGAATCTTAAGTTCTTTGTACAGAGTTGCACTGAACAGCCTGGCATCCGTGCTTCTGTCTTGGCGGTTTAGGCCAGAGCGATTGTTCACTCTGTGGACAATGCTCACTAGGAACTGTGAGCGAACCGCAAGGGCTTCTCTCAGGTAACACAATGCTGATTTTTTACTCTCTCTTTAGTGTAGTTGTATGAGTCCAACAGTGTGATTACATAGTAGGTACTAAATTGATTATTAAAAAGCTTGTTTACAACAATAAATGATACCACCAACTGTGACATCACACTTTCCACAATATGATATAGTAAGTCTTTTAAAATTTGTCCTGTCGTTTTCTTAACAGCCCCATTAAGATGACTTCTATAATTATCCCACGCTAGCCCTATTGTGTCAAGCTACGGTGTCTTCTCCACTTTGTGACTTAGTAAAGGAATTGGGGAAATAACCCGCGATATACGGGATTTTGTAAAATCTTAACTCTAAAGTAACTCCCCCTCTTATATTCAGTAACAGAGAGAAAACTGTCTTACATTTGACGATGTGCTATAAATTTGTTTCCTGCAACTTTTTCTTTTAAAAAGTAACAAGGAGAAACTGTACCGTCTTTAGGCCAATGTAATGATTATCAACGAAAACTGAATTGTTGGTGTATCTAGTATTAAGTAGTGATCAAAATGTGATTGAATTTACAGGTTTTTTTCTTCACAAGTCGCAGGAAATAATGGCTATATTTTTATTTCAGGTTAGAGTGTGTGCCTGTGTGTGTGTGTGTGTGTGTGTGTGTGCATAATGCCATGCTTATTGGTCTATCTCTAGTAATAAAAACAAAATTTCATGTGGTGAAGATCAAGTACATTGGTTTGAGTAGAGTAAATAGTTTGGGAAAAGAAAACAAGTTTACGTGTGATTTTGGTGGCAGAGGACATCAGTGTGGTCGGATATACCTAATTATTCTATGTTAACATCATGAGACTTCTTAGTTTGCAACATTAAATATACTGTTTACATATTTACATATGTTTCAGGGTATTATTGGAGTTTTGAAGTCATGAAAACATCAAATGAACCAACCTGCAACACCTTGGATTCAGATTGGAAGATAAAGAGAAATTTTAAAGAATGTGGCCTATAAAGGCGGGTGGTACCTGGAAATATTAACTGACACACTGTAAAAATGAGACCGGTTTCTAAGCAGTGGAGGTTATTTTAGTCCAACATCAAGGTTCAAGACAAAATGTACAACTAAAAACTTTACAATCCTCCCTCCCCTATTTGAGACAGGTACTAACATTGGTGAATTATGATTTTGCTCGGTTGGAATCACTCATTTTTACACATGTAGACCATCCCCAGGAATTCAATATTGGTTATTTAATATAAATGATAATGGGAAACTGATATTTTCATCATGGCAGATTTCAAGGACTTGGTTTCAAACTGAGCCGTAGCTTCCCAATGCGTTCTGTACAGTCTAGGAAAAACTGTGCTGCACTGGCCCATTTCTGAAGGCCATCATGCTGTGTAATATGAGGATATCATCTTATTGCTGATATCTTTGGAGAGTCCCAAGCAGACACAGAAAATGAATGGAGGCAAGGAGTGTGACGGAGGGGAGAAGGAAGGAGCTCTTCCAGCTATTCAAGTTCCTGTGGGTTGGCAGCGCCGCGTGGATCAAAATGGAGTTCTGTACGTCAGGTGAGCTCTTATGTAATTCCTGTGTTACCTCCAAAGTTGCAGTACCAAGATTAAGGAGGTTAGAGTCTGTTCCTCTTTGAGAGAACGAAATATTGTGTCTGACAGCACCTCAAATGTATTTGAATAAATGGCTTCTGTGCTAGAAGCACAAGTATTTTCATTCCGCACTGTTTTGCAATGTGAATTGCTTTAGAATACCAGAGAGAATTAAGCATTATTACTACATTCACAGAAGAATGTAAAATTCTGTATATAAACCCATTAGCTTTTGACAGTATTACTGTGCCTTTCAGAGACTTCAGCTAGCTTTTCTGATTCTAAGGTTATGTTTTCATCTATAGGCAGTTTTAATTATTAGACTTTTTAAGGCTTGATATTAGCTAAAAACAATTCCTTACTTTTCTGCAGGTTTTAGTCTATTTCCTTGCGTGCTGTATTAATTGGAGTGAAGGGATAAGAAAGCAAGGAATGTAGAGCTCATCCCATAATGGATAAGACAGACAAGAACACTTGGGATAACTTTCCCAGAGCGTTTCTGTTACCGACGTGTTTAACGAACTGCCAGAAATACTTTGTTATAAATAAAGTACCACAAGATATTGGCAATGTGTGTTTATATTTGTGATTGTTCTAGTTTTGAAGAGAAAACATATCCAGCTGGGAGCAAATGACTCTCAAATCTTGATCCTTTTATTTTTTAACTTCATCTCCATCCTTAGAAAAGATAAATCAGCTTTTCATGTGGCTGGGACAAACTAAGTTAAGTCTGGAATTAAAAACCAACTTAAAAAAAAAAAACCAACTTCAAGTCTAAGATTCTGTCAGTGATATTGTTCATAATTTCCCAAGTCTGACAAAGTACTACTATCTGATTATCCTATTAGTATGGGTTCTTGAAATCCAAATCTGTACACAGAGAATTATTATGGAAACTAACTTTCCCAGATAAGGTAAAACGCTTTTAAATTAAATCAGGCCAACATGGGTTTGATTTGTTTGTATATCACTGATTAAATTACTACTTAAATGTATGTGGGAAACCAGCCCATTTTCTGTACCTCTTTTCTCAGTGTACAGTTTGCTTGTGATTTTTAGGTTAGTCTCCGGCTGCTTCTACCTCATGGTGCTGTTGAAACTATACATTAAGTTTTCTACCTGCTTCCAGTCTTCTAAGCTTTACCTATGCCATAAGACTTGTAACTACTTTTATAGTAATTATTACTCTCAGAAGCTAATTAAAGAGCTACCACTGAACAAAAGACCACAACTGATTGAGAAGAAATGTTTGTAAAGTGCATGGGATCCACTAATAGCATTTAGGAATCTTTCCCTTCAGATTTAATTTTAAAGTTAAATTTCTTTAGATTCAGGGTATGTATTTTTAGCAAAATGTTGGACAGTCTCTTTTTACCAAATTCACTAATTCTTCATGTGAAAATCTAGTAAAGTGCTTTCTGATCATTAGAAAAAAAACACAAAAATTACCAGACCTACAAAATATCTTCCCTACTGTGGTAGAACTCCATTTTGTAACATGGGAATTACTATTCTGTGCATATCATCTATAAAACATAGCCCAAATAAATAATTTAACCTAGTTAAGGATTTTCTTTTAAATTTTTCTTTATGCCCAAGTTTCTTTTATTTTTTCCAAGTTTCTTATATGAATGTCCATAAAACAAAATATAAATTGCATTTTAAAGCTAGTTCACTTGTAGGTATCTACGTTTTTGTAGAGGGAGAGTTGTTTATATCTGATAGTATAATGCTTCTGTGTATGAAATGGAGAGTATGATTGTTTCTGGATAATTCTGATCAGAATGCTTACATTCAGCTTTTGCTAAACAGTTATTAAAGGCATTCTCAGATGGAAAGTATATAAAGTTTCAAAGCATGATATACACAGTAAAGCTGTAAAATCGACGTTAATAATAAAAGTCCTAAAAAAGTAATTACTTGTTTTAAGTTAAATCCCATTGTAAGTAAAAATCAGACTCATGCTATCATGTGATGTAATACTACAAAACCCACAGATGTGAAATTGATCAATATTCTCATATTTTACTGATTCTTATGACAAGAAGAGTAGTAACGCACCTGCCTACTTACCAGCCAAGAGAACCGCAAGGTACTTTTTGGCCAACTGACAGTCTATTTCCTCAGAACTTTCCCACCTTTTGTCAGTTCCGCTTGATTCTTCTCCCTTCTATGTATGGTGTGGCTTTTTAGCAAAATTTTATTTGGGTCATGCCAATGCGTCTTCAAGGAAACACACCAGTGTGCGGGAGAAAGAAACCTGTTTTTACATAGGGACAACTTCATTTTAGACTGCAAGGTAAACAAGGATGAGCTTGTCAAGTCCAAATTTCTGATTGGAACCACAATGTGTTTCTCAGTTTCAGCTTTTTCTCAGAGAGCTTTAAAAGCAAATCTTGTAGTTTAAAATGATGATTACTTTTAGCACTTTTTTGTGTTCCTTGTTTCTTGCCTGTCTCTGTCCTTTTCCAAGAATAGTATTTTCCCATCTTTAGTCCACTCTTGGTTTTCAGAATACTTTTGCATGATTTTCTATGAAGATCTGTATTTCTCTTAGAAATATTTTGGTTCAAAGGAAAGAATGACAGTGTTAAAGGCTATAATTTAGTAGCTAACATAATATTGATAAAGAAAATGTTTTTCACTAGTGGGGAAATATTATCCTCTGAAGGATGTCCAGACTATAAATTACGCATTTTTTCGTATTTATATGCAGTCAAAATTATTTCCTGATTTTTTGAAACTGTTTTTACAGTCCCAGTGGGTCTTTGTTATCTTGCTTGGAGCAGGTTAAAACCTACCTGCTTACTGACGGAACGTGCAAGTGCGGCTTGGAGTGTCCTCTGATTCTTCCCAAGGTAACGGTTTCCCAGGGGAAGAACAGCAGGGGTTTTTTATTTTATTTTAAGGCATTTTGTATATTCAGTTTTCTCATTTGGCATTTCATCTAACATTAGTTCTCCAGTCGTATTCATTTAGACATCTTTTTCATGCATTTTGGAATGCTTAAAGGTTGAGAAATAATTCAAACCATTTCAAAGGTGATAAACCTGTATTCATATTAAATCCGTCATCGGAACTGCCACCGCAGCTTTTATTGGAGCTGTACCTGTCTTAGTACTTTGTACTGCAGTATTTTATTTCAGTGCTGTAGCTCTTCAGATCAGCGATGTTACCGTTAGCATGAGTGTTGATAAACCTATCAGGGATACAGGATTCCTGAAATCATAAAGCTGGACATTCACAGCTCAAATAGGTAGCTGTTTTACGCCTTTACAAGGTAACAAACGAAATCATATATAGTAGTAAAATATAATTTGCTGTAGAAATAGATCATTACTCTTTGAATATGTGTTATAGTGCTGATTTTAAAACTAAGTATTAATACTTCTTTCTTTGTATGTCACTACATCTTAAAATATTTATGTAAGTAATATCTTTTAAAAAGAGTAATAGATTTTTTAAATTAGTGAAAATATATTAATATAGAAATAAAAGGGGAACCAAGGAAAAAGCCTGTAGAAATGCCATGGCTTTTCTTTTGTTTCTGTAATTGAACTTCATCTTTTTTATACTGTTATAATGTGAAGCATCGATAATTGGAAACTTTATCAGACATACCGCTCTCCATGTATGTATTTTGGCTATCTTAGAATTAGCATAATTTTTATTATTTTGCTAATAAAACCATGAGTTCAGCCACGCTTATTAAGTTATATAAAGTTGCTTTCTTTGATTTCATGGCTCAGATTTTTTTTTTTTTTTTTTTTGAAACAGGGTCTTGCTTATGTTCAAGGCCTCAGGCTGGCCTTGAACTAACTATGTAGCCCAGGCTGGTTTTGAATTCATGGAAATTCTTCTGCTTCAGCCTCCCAAGTGCCAGGATCACAAACATGCACCACCATGCCTGGCTGGCTTTCCTAAAATTTAAAACCTTGAGAAAATATTATTCAAATTTATTATGGTTTCATATAACTGTTTTTGTTTCTAAATAAGAGGATCCTTTTATCAAATGTTGGTATAGACGTATTCTATCTAAACAAAGGCTGCGCTTTTTGCAGGTATTTAATTTTGATCCTGGAGCAGCTGTGAAACAGAGAACTGCAGAAGATGTCAAGGCAGATGAAGATGTCACAAAACTATGCATACATAAAAGAAAAATCATCGCAGTGGCCACACTTCATAAAAGCATGGAAGCTCCACATCCTTCTCTGCTGCTCACCAGCCCTGGAGGGGGAACAAGTATGTAACCTGGCTCAGGGGTTGGGGCTGCTCTTCCCCCTTCTAAGAGAAGCAGCTGCTGGAATTGACTTAGCCAATTATTTTCCCATTCCACTTTTCAAATGTGCACACAGTACTTTTAAGATTTTATATAGCCTATCATTTTGTTACAAATAGCAGATTGATTTTGCAAAATTCTCATGAGGTTATTGCCCAGAACTTCGTATGCAGACCATCTAGTTATACAATCAGAACAAACAAAACTTAGCACATACAAGTGCTATGTAGATGTATAGAACTGAGTTAATGAAAGAAAAAGCACCAGTGGCTTTTAGGAAACAACTGTAGCAGCCTTCCTACGGCTATATTGAAATGTATGTTATCAGTCCCCAAACGTAACTTAGGAGTGTTAAGAATTAGCATTGTTATTCTCTCATTCATGTAACGAGTACTTTTTGAACACCTACTAGCAATCTCCTTGCCAAGAACTTTATATGTTGACTCTCTCTCACACACAGACACACACACACACACACACATTCTTTTTAATAATATTTCAAAGCAGCAGGAAAAGTACAGGGACAGTTCACTAAGTATACATACAGTCTTCATTTTAATTCGCTATTGAACATTTTTCTACAGAAAGCTGCTGATATTTTTCACAATTCACTGCTAAATACTTTAGCGCACAAGGACATTCACCTACGTAACCCCAGTCTAATGATCACATTAGGAAATTTAACACTGATATAGTACTGTTATCTGATATGCAGTCTATATTTCAGTTTCTTCCAACTGCCCTAATGTCTCTTTTAACTTCTTTAAAAATTCCATTTTCTTTAAATCCAAGATGCAAAGATTGTGCATTGCAGTTAGCTGTTACATTTAATTTACATCAATTCCCCATTTTTTTTTTTCAGTCTTTCATGACATTTAGCTTTTTGAAGACTTCTGACCAATGTTCCAGGGTGTTCCTTATTTGGATTTGCCTAATTGGTTCCTCACAATTGTTAGAATAAACACACTTTGGTCAGCATTCTTCATAAGAGGTGTAATATCCTCATTAGAATTTTTTCATTGTTAAGGTACCTAACGAAGTAGCCTTTTATGATTAATGTGTACTTTAGAATTAACCTTTGGCACTGAGGAGCTCTCTTCTTTTTGTGAAGGGCTGGAATATGGATGCTGTCCAAAATATTACAATCTCTTTGTACTTGAACCATAATTCAGAATACAACGTGGCTGAGCACCAAAGTATTTGCTGATAAGGAACAGTTCGTTCTGTTCATATCTGCAGAGTTCGGGAAACAGGGTGGTGAGTGGAACCTGCAGTGGTGAGAGGTTTTATGGCAGGATTCACATTTGGGCCAGCCATGGAAAAAGTAGAAGTTAGTCATATGAGAAGAACAGTAAAAGTATTTCTCAGAATGAGGGCAGTATAATTAGGCAGTGATGTGGAAACTTGAGTGGAAGGTTCAGTAGGTTAAGCACATTATGGCCAGACCATCCAGAGTCTTTGGATGCAAAGAAGAGATTCTACATGACACAGGTAACTAAAGGCTCACACGTAGAACTCGTGCAAAGATGGTAAGGAGGCACAGATGTGGCAGCTGTTAGCACAGAGCTACTTTCCAGTAACTGAACTTCTAATAAGGTGCAGCTTCTTAAATTAAAAGATACAACAATCAGACATGATGGTGCACACCTGTGTTCCCAGCAGTCAGGAGGCTGAGACGGGAAGGTTGCCATGAGTGTGAGGCCAGCCTGGGCTCCATAGTGAAACCCTCCCTCCTACAACAATGGAAAGACTTATTTGATAGTAATAAATTCTTTAAACTGTACACTATCCTGCCAGCATAATGCAGCGATAGTTTCCTTTTTGTACATTCCTTTACACGTGTGTTTGTTCTGACTTTTATCTGCTGCTGATCTCACATCACATTTTATCAAAATTTTACCTGTTTCTACAAAGTTTGCTTTGTTGCCTTTTTAAACACCCTCCCAGGGTCTTCATGTAACGAGTACTTACTTACTTTTTTTTTTTTTGAGACAGGGTCTTGCTTATGTTCAAGGCCTCAGGCTGGCCTTGAACTAACTATGTAGCCCAGGCTGGTTTTGAATTCATGGAAATTCTTCTGCTTCAGCCTCCCAAGTGCCAGGATCACAAATATGCACCACCATGCCTGGCTGGCTTTCCTAAAATTTAAAACCTTGAGAAAATATTATTCAAATTTATTATGGTTTCATATAACTTTTTGTTTCTAAATAAGAGGATCTTATTTAGAATGAGGGCAGTATAATTAGGCAGTGATGTGGAAACTTGAGTGGAAGGTTCTACATCCTTTGTCATACCTACACATACCATTTAGTCATTGAAATTATTTTATCTTGTTGTGCTTTTTTAGGAAGCAGGATCTTGCTAAGCTGCTTAGGCGGGACTCGAACCTGCGTTCTCTGGCAGCAGCCTCGAGGAGTGTGGGATTTGCAAGTGTGCACCTCCGTGCCGGGCTAAAGATAACCGTGTGACTACTGCAGCAGCCCTGGGCACAGCTCCACCCCTGTGTACATGGTGCACTTGGTTGTCACTTGCACTCTTCTTTGTCTTCAGGCACAGCATCTGTCCCTAACTTTCAACTATGTTATCCTAAAGTCATGGTTTCAATCATTAAAAATTCAGACTCACGTAGTTTTCACCCCTTTTTACGTAAATATATGACTATCTGTTTTGTTTGGATTTCTCCCTTGAGACGTTTACTTGAATGTACATGAAAGTGCCCGATGGACACCTCGCACGTGCACTTGCCGCTTACGTGCCTTGGTTCTTGTCACGTAACACTGCCCTGACCTTTGTTTGTTGGGTACTGAATTCCTGTTGTTTTTCGTATGACTGTTTTTCCCAGGTATGGAAGAAATCCTTTCTAAATCACAGTTCTTATCTCAATTCTGTTAGTTGAATATAAAAATGCCACTGTGTTTTTAATCACTGAACTGCAGATAACTATAAAGACACATTAATATCTAAGAAAAGGTGCAGCGAGGCGGCTCTTTTCATTAAACAGTCAATCCCATAATAATGCTAGGGATGGTACTACATACGGTGTTCTCGCTCTGTGCCAGGCACAGTGCCCTACCTATGTTTCATACATTGCTTTCTGAACTACAAACTTTAAAAATCTCTCTAGCAAAAAATTAAGCTTCGGTTGAGTTTGTCTACTGCTTTCTGTTGTTGATTTTCAGTATTTCATATATTATATCCCAAAATAACTCTATGAAAGAACTTCTACTATGCTAGCATCAGAAAGTTCTTATTTCCCAAGGGAAACATGTTCACTGTTTTCTCTTACTACTGCAGTACACCCCTCTTAGACTCCCGTGTGCCCTAGGTTATAAAAGACACTCCTAGAAATTATTTTATTTGACCTGTATACTATGTAGCAAGTAAAAGTATATCTGAAATGTATAACTATTCTTTTAAGTAAATATACCTGTGATTGCAAATTAAGAATGCTTACTAATATGCTTTGAGTCTCAAAATAGGCATGGCGAACATAGAATAAATACTACCACTTTCATCTCCTACGCCTTAGTGGACTCATTGACATTTTCTTGTGGAGCCCAGCTAGAGCTTAGCATTCTTTTCAGCACAACACTCTAAGGGACCACCACAAATTGATGGGAATTGGCATATGAAACAAGTTGTATTTGCCATCTCTGGTTTAGAAGGCACAACTTCATAAAATAGTTAAGGATCCTTTGGGACTAAAAAACTTAATCCTAGAATTCTGACATGATAGGGTGAAAATTCTGTGTGATGATCCAGCTTGCTTTTGTTGCCTGTATTCTGTCTGATCTCCAAAAGAACTGAAGGGACTCCAAAAGTCAGAGGGAGAGATGCATTCATGTAAAAAGAGAATACTCAATCGGAAGCCAGTACTGAAGGTTTAGCACTCTGACTAAATTTTACATGAAAATTCTAGCCTAATAAAAGAACTGAACTGCTTTACCTAAGTTAGTTGACTAAAAGCTGTTTCTATAAAAATGACTAATTAAGAGCAAAGAAATTATGGTGTGACAGTGTTACAAACATGATGTGCAACTAAGTGCACTATCATTGCATTTATACTTGCATTATTCTCATTTCAAGATTTGGAATCCCATTTTTGCACTTAATTCATAAAAACTCAATTTTCATCTCATAGAGAAAATGTTGGGATAAGGGCATATTGCTATAGCTGTCTTTAGAAGGTTTCAATAAAATAACAGGAACATTTATAGGGTAACAAAATTTCTTGTGGAAATGGAAATTCATTTACATCACAGAAGAAAATATGCCACACAAATTACAGTATTCTTTTGTAACTATGTGTCCTCAA
Organism: Chinchilla lanigera; assembly: GCF_000276665.1. Taxonomy (NCBI): domain Eukaryota; kingdom Metazoa; phylum Chordata; class Mammalia; order Rodentia; family Chinchillidae; genus Chinchilla; species Chinchilla lanigera. Next base: position 14,368,337 of record NW_004955440.1, read on the forward strand.
AAGCCTCAAGTCCAGTAAGATAGTAATGTCACCTTTCTGCATGCAGGCTGTCAGTGTTGATTTTGCATATTCTAAATATTGCTAGATTGACCGGTGTCATTATGAATGAGTTAGGCGCCCATGCTTGCTCAATAAATAGTAAGCGAACAAGCATGGTGAACAGTTATTGAGAACCTTTGGTCAACTAAGAGAGGGTAACGTATGTGTTACAAGACAGAGTTTAACATAGCTTGTAGAACTTTCTTCAACTGCATAGAATCATAATTTTATTGCAAATTTGTATTCCAGATGCTCTTCTTTCCTCTCACTTCCTGATTTCCTCCTCCTCTGCCACCTCTGCGGAAACAAAAGAACCGAGACTACTAACAGAATTCTTCTTCTCTCTCACTCAGATGCAACTCCAGTAGTACCTTCACGGGCAGCAACTCCAAGATCAGTAAGAAATAAGCCTCATGATGGAATTACAAATTCTGTAATGCCTGAATGGAAGAATCCTTTCAAGTTGATGATTGGATCATCCAATGCTATGGGAAGACTGTATGTACAAGAACTGCCTGGAAGCCAGCAACAAGAACTCCACCCAGTCTATCCCCGGCAGAGGTTGGGCAGCAGCGAACACGGACAGAAATCTCCATTCCGCGGCAGCCATGGAGGCCTCCCCAGCCCGGCGTCATCAGGTTCCCAGATTTACGGAGATGGTTCGATCTCTCCGAGGACTGACCCACTTGGAAGCCCAGATGTTTTCACAAGAAATAATCCTGGTTTTCACGGAGCTCCCAATTCTAGCCCTATTCACCTGAATAGGACTCCTCTTTCTCCGCCCGCAGTAATGCTACATGGGTCTCCTCTACAGTCATCCTGTACGATGGCTGGGAGAACTAATATACCTCTTTCCCCAACCTTGACTACAAAGAGTCCAGTAATGAAAAAACCAATGTGTAATTTTTCAGCTCATATGGAAATGCCACGAGCAATGTTCCACCACAAACCACCCCAAGGCCCACCTCCCCCGCCTCCACCTTCTTGTGCTCTTCAGAAAAAGCCATTACCATCTGAGAAAGATCCACTTGGCATTCTTGACCCTATTCCTAGTAAACCAGTGAATCAGAACCCCGTTATCATGAATCCAACCAGTTTCCACTCAAATGCCCACTCTCAGGTACCTGTGATGAATGTAAGCATGCCTCCTGCTGTCGTTCCTTTGCCAAGTAATCTCCCTTTGCCAACTGTAAAGCCTGGTCACATGAATCATGGGAGTCATGTACAAAGAGTTCAGCATTCAGCTTCAACCTCCCTGTCCCCTTCTCCAGTGACATCCCCAGTGCACACGATGGGGACTGGAATTGGAAGGATTGAGGCGTCGCCCCAAAGATCACGCTCATCTTCCACGTCATCAGATCATGGAAATTTCATGATGCCACCTGTAGGACCCCAGGCCGCCTGCGGTGGTATGAAGGTTCCACCCAGGTCCCCGAGGTCAGCAATAGGGTCCCCAAGGCCATCCATGCCATCAAGCCCTTCTACCAAGTCCGATGGACATCACCAGTACAAGGACATCCCTAACCCATTAATTGCTGGAATGAGTAATGTACTAAATACTCCAAGCAGTACAGCTTTCCCTAGTGCATCTGCCGGAAGTGCTTCGGTAAAGGGTCAGCCTGGTTTGCTGGGAATGCCTTTAAATCAGATCTTGAACCAGCACAATGCTGCCTCCTTTCCAGCAAGTAGTTTACTCTCAGCAGCAGCCAAAGCACAGCTAGCAAATCAAAACAAACTTGCTGGTAACAACAGCAGCAGCAGTAGCGGTTCCGGAGCTGTTGCCGGCAGTGGTAACACTGAAGGACATAGCACTTTAAACACCATGTTCCCTCCTACTGCCAACATGCTTCTTCCAGCAGGTGAAGGGCAAAGTGGTCGAGCGGCACTAAGAGATAAGTTGATGTCTCAGCAAAAAGACTCATTACGGAAAAGAAAACAGCCACCTACCACAGTGCTGAGTTTGCTCAGACAGTCTCAGATGGAGAGTTCCGCGGTTTCTAAACCTGGACCTGACTTGCTAAGGAGGCAGAGTCAGGATTCCTTTCCCATCAGCTCAATGTCTCAATTACTACAGTCTATGAGTTGTCAAAGCTCTCACCTGAGTAGCAATAGTACCCCAGCTTGCGGGGGCTCAAATACTGCTTTGCCTTGCTCTGCTAACCAGCTGCATTTTACCGATCCCAGTATGAACTCCGGTGTTCTGCAGAACTCACTGACACAGAACGCGCCTGTAAGAAGGGAAGCCGTGCACTGCCACAATGCAAACGCTAACTTTGTTCACAGTAACAGCCCGGGCCCCAACCACCATCTTGCAGGTTTAATAAATCAGATTCAGGCTAGCGGGAGCTGTGGGATGCTCAGTCAGTCGGGCATGGCGTTAGGAAACTCCTTACATCCCAACCCACCTCAGTCAAGACTTTCCGCGTCCTCCACTCCAGTGAAACCAAACAGCATTGTTAGCAGCTATAATCAGACAAGTTCTGAAGCAGGTATGGTTTTATTAGAAAAAAGTACCCAAAGGTACTAAGTTTTTCTACTTTTTTAAAAAATTTGTACCAGAATATTTATTATGATAAGAAATGATCCCTTTCCCATTCTCATTTCTTTAGTATTTATAATTTTATTTACAGAACGCTAAAAATTTGTCTTTTGGAAAGATTAACAGCTAAGGCGAGTCCATGTGTTTCCGTTATTTTTCGTCAATCTGTGTCATTTTGAATACTGTTCCACTCTCATTTGGTTTAATAACCATTGGACTATAAACTGCCACAGAAGCCGTAGAAGGCAGAGTTTCCTGGTTACGAGACACGTCCTTGGTCTATGCCAATACAAAAGCTATTTCCTTAGCTGTGTTTGTATTCAGGTAAATGAAACTCACCTTGAAAAATCCAAAAAGGCAAAGACAAGTGGATATTATTTTTCTTGCTGCTGAACAGAAATAGGTTAATGAATAGGAAAAGGTAAATAGAAATTGTATGAAATAGGAAGCTGTCTTCTAATGTGTTTTCTTATCCTAGTTCGCTATCTTTTATTCTTCTTTGTTTGAGAAAATTCAAAAATGGATATTGGCCACTTCCTTTTTCACAAAAAAGTAATAATTTAAGTTTCCTAATAAAAAAGGCTTGAAAACCTGATTTCCAGAATTTTTGATCTTGAAAATGTTTTAAATTTTCTTACAGAGCTAAGCCACTAGTTTTACCATTGACGTTAAGGTTTGAACCCAAATTGAATGTGAACTGTCGTGCACTATTGGGAAAGGAGACAAGCTTATTTAAAAGTAGACACATTAGAAAAAGAACTGTGTGCAATAAAGTCCTCCAAAATTGTTATAAAACCTTTACTGAAGCACTACAGAGGTCAGTTCATTGAGACGTCAGCATATTTGACTGTGAAAACATTAGAAAAAGTATTCAAAACCCAACACTAACGATTTCAGATTTGTGAGAAATGACAGGGAAGAAATAAAAGACAACTACAGAGACATTATCATTCATATGTGAAAAGAGTGAGCTTAAAATACAGATTGCTACTGGAAATGAGAAAATTTCTGGAACCTTAGCTAATAAGGTGTCGTGTAGATAATGTATAGACTATATTATACCACCCTCCATACTGGAAAAGCATGATCTGTGTGTCCGTTGCTGTAGTAATATCAAAGTATTTTTCTTCTAGTTTTGCATCTTACATCTGCCATCCTTCACAACTTGTTCTGTGTTATGTTTTGGTGTCAGTATTTGATGAAGAACTGTCCAGTGACCCCTTCATGTTAAAAAGAATATAAGGTTTAAAAGCTATGTGAAATGATTAGTTTAAGGGACCTCATGAAATTTTCTTTTTTATGTGTTTAACAGAATGGTTACTCCATAAAGAACTTCCAGTTTTTCACTAAACATTATTCCTTTTTAGTTTATTTCACACAAATGAAATTTAATCTTATATATTTAAAAGATTAAAGTTACATAAAGTCCATGACTGCTTCAAGATATACCGTATTTATTTAGCACATTTTCAATCATTTTGAGGAGACATTTTGGTCTCATTGTATTATATAGTTTTAATATTTCTTACCTCAGTTTACTTAATTTCAGGTCTAAAATCATATTGCAAAGTGTATGTATTTTATTAAGGATGTATTTTAACCCATCTGTAGTCGAAAAGACCAACATTTATTTATTTTCTTGTTTCTTCAGAGTGTCAAATTTAAACTTACTTTATATTATCTTGGTCACTTATTTTCTTGTTCTGTGTATTTTATAAAATATCCAACCTGGAATGCTAGTGTTGGGGGTGTCAAAGCACACATTAAAATTTTATTAATGTAAGAAATGTATTAGCATACAAATAGCTAAGAAGAACAAGAATAAATGTCTACTATGATATAGAAGTGACCAATCTTGTGTAAGCTAGTAGGAAGCATATGCCTTATAAAAATCTAGGTCAGTAAGAGTTTTTAAAATATTAAACCTAGTAAAATTTAATGCTAATTAGCATACATAGGTTTGATGTCCAGCTGTTGTGAAAATGGATTGATTTACTAAGTAAGATAACTCTTCCGATGAGCTAAATATTAGGTCTTTAATGCCATATTTCTCTGCTGTGTAGTACATTGCATATGCATGTACTGTCGTAAGAATTGCCTCGCCTAACTATCTATTGCACTGACATTTAGTCATTCATCAAATAATCATTGAGAGCGGAGGCTGGTCATTCAGGATGAGACAGCAGGTGACAGTCTCAGCTAGCTCTTGTGAGAGTTTTGCTCGGTATTATTAACATATCAGTAAGACATTAGGAAACAACACATTTTATTCTTAAAACATTGCCTGTTGTTATCACCGAGTACCTACCACGTGCCGAAGAGTTTACCTGTGTTACCTGTAACCGGTGCAGTTTTCCAGAGTGCAAGGTAGCATTTTACAGACCAAGAAACTGAGCCTCGGACGGCCTAGCTGCCCAGGATCGTATGTAACTGAATCAGAACTTGAACACAGTTCAGCTGATTCTAAAATCCATTTTCTTTCCAACGGCTTCAGTTCTTCATCTGAGACGTGTAGTAGTCGGAAATGTTGTTTTCCACTTCAAAGTCTTTTTAAATGTTCCATTTAAAAGAATGAAAGCACATTAATGCATGTTAGAAGCCGCTTTTGTAAATTCTTGGTATACTTTTGACAAAAGCAGTTATTTTTGCCCTCTCTTTGGACTCTGATGTAGTGTACGGCGGTTAGGATGTGCTCTGTCCATGCTCATGAACTGTTCAAAGCACCACAAGAACGGCCCCCGATTTGTGCAGCACAGGTCGCGGCCTTTCTGTCAGTGGGTCTTCACATCCCTGTCCTAACGGGTCCTGTATCAACAGACCTTCGAAAGGGATGGCTGCAGACGCCTCTCGCGATATTCCCTGCATGGCAGCGCGGTGAGGGTGAAAGAGACCCACAGGTGATGTGACCCAGCTCCGCTCGGCGGTGACAGCCCGCACACAACTCAGGGGACCCCTCAGCTCAGTGCCTTTCCTCACGCTCCCGAAGGCAGCTAAAAAACAGCCCATTAAGACGTTAATTCAGATAAGAACGGACTTGCTCCGAAAATGCTTGACACAATTAGTAATTCATTGTTAAAGCCCCCGCACACCTTAAAAACCCCCGCAGAGATTGCTTTGTAGGCCTAGAGTGTTCTCTGCCTGCTTTCACACTGAAAATGTGCCGCAACTCGAGTGCAGCAGTTGGAGGGAAATTCTGCGCCAAACCGCAGATAAAAGGTACCAATATTTGGAAAACGTTTCTAAAACCTAAGACTGTACGGGGTTTTATTCATTTTATTGGGATTTTCAACTTTCCTTTCCACTAATGCATCTAAATACTCTGTACTGTAAACATGTACAAGTTTCTATGAACCTTCTGAGGATCAAATCGCAAATGAAGCTTACTAGTTCCGCAGGACAGATTTAGATCCTGGCAGTAGGATAGTTTTGATGTGCCTAAAATTATACAACAGGACCTTGGTGGATCTGACACCCAGACTCAAACTTCCTAACCCTCAGTCCAGACACTCAAACTGCTATGCATAGGTATCTCCTGAAATTAGCAGGGTGCATTTAAAACTGTCAGTTTCTAAAGAGAGACAAAATGTAGCACATAAATGATTCCGGCACATGGCCTGAGCTGGTCTGGTTTAGGGAGGAATCCAAAACAGGTGCCCTTGACTGGCAGGCGGCAGAAGGCTTCCTGGGGCATCCCACCGCTGCGCCCCTGCCTACCACATAACGGAAACACCGATGCCAGTGTCCCAGGCCTCTGCAGGGGACTCTGCCCTCTCAGCAGCCGCAGTGTCCCCTGCCTGACCCCGTGATTTTCCACAATTCTCAAAGAAGAAAAAAGATTTAGGTTATCCTGCCAACATGCTTAGTAACACCCTTCCCTTCTTCCAGAATGATAGTTATTAAATAGAACTTTTTCACTTTAAAGTGTGTTTTATATTCTATTTTTTCTAATAAAAAAACCATTCAATCAACTTTTCTAAGCACATGAAAATGTTAGCCTCTGAGGAGACAGAGTTTGCGTTTGTGATGAAAGACAAAATAGTTCAACTTTATTTGCCTTAATTCTTAAATATATGCTTTGACTAATAAGACTATAAATAAAACTATGAATACATATATGTTCATGATTATTTATATATATATTTTAAACTATGCAAAAGGAAGTGTTTTCTGTCAACACCAAATGCATTGAGTGACACTCAGGACAGCCTTTGAAATGGTGGGTATAAGACAGTTAAACAGTGAAACCATGAAAATATGCTCTGGGTAGAAGACTACAAGGTAACGAGTTAGGAGGTTTTTGTTTGGTATTTTTGTTTGTTTGTTTGATTGTTTGGGTTGGGTTTTTTGGTTGTATGTATTTTATTTATTCTCAAAACATGCAAGTAAAGAAGAAAGGGGCGGAAGTCATCATCCCCTACATTTCCTAGATGAGGCTACACGTGCCGAAAGATTAAGGGGTGAAAATGCTCCGGGACAATTGTGCTATGGGTATGGAAGTTTGTGACTGAATTAATATTTTTTGTTGAGATCATTTTCACTCAGATTTCTAAATGCCTAGATTTTATTACCCCTTTGATACACAAGGCTTATAAATCAAAAATTGTCCTCTACTCTTGTTAACGAACAAAATTATATTAAATTGTGGATTGTGTGATTTTTTAAATCTATGTCTATTCTTTTAAATTTTTGCAAAATGAGCCATTTTTCCTTTGCTGTAAGATATTTGTACTGCACGTAATGTCTTGCATTTTAAAGTTCCCTAACATGAGGGTTTACATATTCCAGGTTTAATGTTTCCTTGTGTACAAAAGAAGAGTTAAAATGTTTGACTTTAGACATTGAGTCTGTGTAATCACAAGTGATAACAGAACTCAGAGTGCATATGTTTGCTGATACAATGATATATTTTGTACTTTTCAAAAATAAATTGTCCCAGTGTGTAAAGTGGGAGATTTTATTCTATTCCAACACTAAACTCATTTCTAAAGCCACTAGAAATCTTTGCATCCTCTGGGAGATACCTAAGCTGTTTACTGAAATCAAGTAGTCAAAAAACACCTAAGTAGTTTCAAAAGGTCCCAGATTCTAGGAAGTAATGTCAACTCTACAGAAGTTTGGCTCATAAAAATAATGCTACAAAATATCCCTGTGGTGTCTTCAAAATGGGTTTAGTTCCACATGCATGTAGTACCGAATGAGTCAAATCTTAATTTGATTTATTATAAATAATTATATTCTAGGAACTTAACAATAACACCAGCCAAGCAAAGAGTAAATTACTTCCAAATTATTAAAATTCCTGCAAATTCAGAAAAACTCACCTCTTTATGGAACTAGACAACAGAAGCTTAAGCAGTTGCTAATGCTGAAACTAGTCCAGAGAAGCTGAGAGTATTTATTCAAGACCCACAGGCACAAGAGTCAGGGTACTCATCACAGACACCCTAGAGTGGGGTTCCTGAGTTACACCACTGTTCAGGGACCCTTTCTCACTGCAGTCTAAAATACGCTCCCTAAAACACAGCTCCAAGACCATTTCCCAGAAACTGAGCAACCCAGACACGTGAGTGTCTCCTAAATAGTGGCTTTTTTTCAACGTTGCTTTACTTCCCACAGTAAGAAATTATATTATAATCCACTAGACATATATTGTTAATGTATAACAAAAGTTTTACAAGAAAGCATTATATAAGATGTACTTTGTTATATTTCAGTCCCATTCTATCTTATATTTTAGTCTATTTCTTTTTTTCTTTTTTAATGACAGTCATAACACAAATGATTTAGCACCCACTAACAGATCATGACCCAGCACTCATCAAAAATAGAATTTCGACAAAATAAAACCCTAGATATATAGTACTCCTTATATTTTATATATCATTTTTCAAAAAATAATGTTTGCAACATATTAAAATGATTTTGCAGCCCACTGTGTGTCTCAGGCATGTTTTAGAATGTTTATTGAACACCTAGGATGTGCTAGGCACTGTTTTAGACTACAGTCTAATAGAATATAGTTGAATGCTGCAAAACTGGCCATATTTATTAGAAACAGCATGTTCTGTGCTTACTAAACAAAAGGAAACTTCCAACTGGAGTACTGATGAAGCATTTTAGTGGTTGCACATGCATACTTAGAAAACAGAAATTCCAGCAAGCAAGAGACTTAACCCCTTTTCTCAATTCTTGTTTCTTCACAATAAATAGTAACAAAATTTGACAGAAAGAGGCAATTCTTTAAAAAAAAACTTCGTTACTTGAGTAATTGGAAAAAGTCAGGCATTTTTAAATTAATTCCAGCAATTTTCAGAGTAATTCTATGTCTTAAGAAAGAGAATGTTATTGGACACAAGCGCGCGCGCACACAAATTGCCTTTCCGATTTCATTACCTCCGCAAGCCTGACCTCCTTGATACAGTCATAACTACGCAGATGTCTTATTCTAAGATTTAAGCTACATCCTTTCCCATTGCCTTTCTTCCCAGCAGTGTCGCCCTGTTTTGCGCAGAAAGCATTCCCTAAGATACAGCCGTGGCTCCCGTCCCTATGTTTTCTACCTTCTCTGAGCTGTTTGGTTATGGGTCTTTTCTTCCCTTCCTTGTACAGAATGAAATAGTCTCCAGTCTCTAGCTCTTGTCTTTATAAAACAATGCTGGGACTTTATATCAGCGTCCAAAGCACAATGATAGGGATCGGTATACTTCTATAAATACACATTACCATGCATTATTACTATAGCCTGAGAATAAAGTCTTATTGGAATATCTAGACGTCTCATAAAAGCCATCTTTCAGTTTATTGTTATAAGGATTAAAAATTAGCCCTTTAAATACAGAAGAGAAAAATTCACTTTCAGTGGGATTGAGAAGTGAACTATACTTGTTAGACTCACTAGCCATCATATTTTGTCATCTCTAGAAGCATTTCTTTTTATAAAGGACTGCTATTGACCCTGTTTACAAAGAATGTGTACTTCCAAAGCAAATGACAAAGGCTGAGAAATGCAAATACCTTCTTTGTGACTCATATCTCAGGTTCATAAATTTTATGGATAAAAGCAGTATTCGGGCATGTCATTTTAGAAATAGTTTCTTAGCATGGTGTATAATAAAAATTATAGACATAGAACAAACCAGTATAGTAACATGTTTAAATATTTAATTGATCTGCTTGGTATGATCTTTGTGCTCTTTTTTTGCATGTGTATTTAAGAGTCAGGCATATAATAATCTGGCACAATATGAATAATTGCTTTCTCAAGGAATGTTTGTGACTAGGAGAAAAAGAAATCTAAAGAGGTAGACATTACCTCACTTTAAAAATCAATTCTAAAATTGGAGCAAGTAGACATTCTCAAGGATTAAATGAATAATGTCAAAAAAATCTTTTAAAATCTTTCAAATTTTTACTGATGGCTATTTCTACATACACATATGAAAGTATAAATAGTGTGTACAAAGGCCTGTATATCTGGAAATCTGTCCTATGAGCTATCACTGTTTCCTTGTGTCAATCGCTGGGTTCTAGGAATGTGATCCAGCACCTGCCGAGTTCATCTGAGTAGATTTCCAGGCACTCCCCCCCACCAACTCTTCAAAAGCAACACAGACAGTGAGAAAAAGAAATTGCCAGTTCATGGTGGCTGGTATAAAATAATCATTTTTTCCAGTTCATTATTTTGGCTTAGTAACTTCTTCCAGAATTTCAACTTCCTTTTGGTTATTTAACTGTTACATATTTAATGAATAATTTACTTTTTAAGAAACTCTTAGCTACTGCCCCTTTCCTTAACCACAAAACATCTACAAAACAACAACAACAAAAAAACTGACCAAACATCTTTGCATGCTTCAACAAATCATAAAATTATTATGCAGAACCATGAAATAGGTTCGCCAGATAGTGCCTTATCGAGATTAAGTGGTCCAGAAATAAACATATCTCCAAATTTCCCTCCAGTTACAAAAAGTCACACAAATTCAGGTTCCCCTTTGAATGACCCCAAGCATTAATGAATGACTTCAAGAACTGAGTGTACTTTGGGGTGGGTCTGTCCTTCTAGAAAATAGTTCTAACTCTTAGAATACCTAGGAGCTTTCTAAGGTGGCTTGCCATCTTCTGTCCATCTCCTTTCTAGTACCCCTTATCTCCTGGACTCGACCAATACTCTAGAGAGTCAGTTTTCATTTTCTCTACATACATGCTCACACATGGTATCAAATTAAATTCCAGAAGTTGAATGCAAGCGTTAGGTATGGTCTTCGTAGATTCATTCAACCAATGAGCATTTTTTGAATGTCATCCATGTGTCAGAGGGTGTGTTAGGTCTTGAAATACACGGGAAAATAAGAAAGAAGTCTTGCCTTTGAGGTTTAGAAATATGACTTCAGCTTTCTTCAGTATTTGTACAAGACTGCAGGTTTAGCTGTGGGCAGAGAGAGCTGGGATCTGAGAAAACCATGCACGTATTTTCAGTCATGTTTCTTTGTTTTGGAGACATACAGGACTCTGTCACCTTCCATCTTCAGCATTATCTCCTTGTATTAAAAAAAAAAGTATTATGTGTCCACTGCGAAGCCCTTTTCATCCTTTCATCTCTCAGATCCCAGATCAAATGTTACTACTTACGTGGTTTTCTCTGACACCTTCAGTGTTATAATTGTCCCCTTGTTAAATACACCCGTTGTGGCTCTTAGCATATTGCTTTATGGTTATACTAGCTAGCACGTGAAAAGACCTTTCAATTTTCCTAGCTTAAAACTCAATAAATGTATATTTTACACAGGGTAAAGAACGACAGAAAGATTTGTCTTCATCTGTGTGCCCAAGCTGGAAGTTCCTGCAGGAAATGGCAGTGTATTTTTTTTAATTTATATCATTATTTCTATCCTATTGTTTGGCAGAATATACCTGTTTATTGATTTTTTGAAAATTAGGGAAAATAGGAAATACATCTTGATCCATATATTACCTGTAAAATGCTTATAATATTCACTACTTTCCTGTTCATAAGGCAAAAATACACCCAGGGTAACTATACATTTTTATTGCAATTTCTCAAGAATATTTAGATGGAGAACTATAAAAGTAATGTTATTCCTAAATGACTACCTTCTTGAATCATAAATATGAGTGCTTCTCTGTTGCAAATTAAAGATCATAAACACTATTAACCTCTAAGGAAAATATCTACAAAATGTTTCCATGTATATGCTAAAGTATTTTGAAAATGTGCTTTGCTGATGGTTAGAACAGTGACCTCTACATTTAAATATAGCATTAGTATTAAGCAGGTAAGAAAAATGCCATTGATAGTGATTACTAGTAAATAATATTTTTACTACCTCTTGTAAAAACATTATTTCCAAATTCAAATAATGCACAGTACCTATGTATGGAAATAGCACCAAGATTTAAGAACCAATGAAATATTTAAGGTGTTGATTGTTTTGTAAAAAAAAAAAAAAAAAACCTGGATTAATATTTAAAGAATTGTGTACAATATGCCTCCTTCAGCATTTGATATGTCTTCTTACCCTAATCTTTGTGAACATAGTTATTATTTCATGATATTTCATAAATATTTATATATTTCCAAAGAGATTTTTGAAAATCTTATCTTTAAATAAAACATCGAGAGCTTTAAAAATCAAAAAAGTATCATACCAGATGGGGAAAAATGACAAACCCTTGCTATGGAGATATTTTGTAAGGTATGTTGTAAATGCTTATAAGTACTTCTGTTACCACTATTAACGTCAGTTATCACAATAATGCCAACTCCTTTTATTGATGTAGACTTTTACACCTTACAAACCTTTTATTTACTTTTTATTCTCACAACATTTTATTCTCACAGCATCATGCTAAGGATGACTTTTTTCTGAGGAAATAATTCAATGGTAGCAATCACATAAAGATAGTCACCCCTGTACTGTAGTAGGATGATAAAAAGTCAAAATGCACATGTCAAACTTTATCAGAACGGTTCAATAAATGTGGTGAATCCATATAGTATGCAGTTAAAAATATATTTACAAAGTCTATATGTCAAGGAAATAGTGTGTTATCCTATCAGGTAAAAACAGGAATAGAAAATTAATTGTGTGACTATTACACTATAGAAATGTTCCTGTATTTGGACGAGGCTTCAATGCTAACATGGTCAAATGTAAAAGCATTAAAATGTTTCAGTTTTAGATTTTTAATGCCACAAGTATTGTCTACTACAGTACATATGTTTATTTGTTTAAAATGAAAAGCATACGCTTACAGTGCCAAAATGCATGTACTACCTGAAAGAATGCCTCTGCTCAGGGGAAGCTCTTTAACAAAGAAGAAAGAACTGTAGGCTTCTTTGCAGCAGAATGTGCTTTTCATCTTCCCTACCCCGCTCACTCCCCTTGAGATCCGGATCAACAGGGGTGATTCCACAGAGTAGCTGCTGCCCAGGCTGCACCTCAAGTGGTGAATTCTCAACGAGTCTGGCTTCTTAGGGCCTATGGGTTGGTTTATTTTGATGTCTAGTTTTGTTTGGTTCTTTCAGTTTCTCCAGATAATTCTACTGTGTAGCTTTGTTGGAGAACCACTAATGCAGTGATAACAACTGAAATTTTACATTTCAAAACATTAAATACCTTGAATTTTCATCTTTTGTGTAAGACTTTCAAGAGTAAACATGCTATTTGGGTGAGGCCTGACCTAATTTAAGAAATCATAGGTAAAAACATTTTGTACTATGAGAATGACAAAGTTTATTATTTTTTATTAATTGTCTTAAAATCATGGCAAAATAGAGTGTTGATGAGACATGAGCACTGCTATAGGAATATAAACGACGTGTACTGACCAACTTCACGGGAGGGGAGTTTAACAATATGTATTCAGAGCTTTTCAAATCTGTGAACATTTTTATCCTGGAATTCCACGTTCAAGAATTTATCCTTAGAAAATAATTGGGCAAAATGACAAAGACATGTTATTAAAAATGCTTATCACAGTGTGGCCTATAATAGTAAAAAATTGGAAAACATTGTGACTGAATCGATTGTATTATATATATCAATATGTGGCTCTAGTAAAATGATTCTGTACCTCTATAGGAGTTAACAGAAAGACATTCACATTATATTTACTAATGAAAAAACTCACAGAATGATTGACAGATCTGCCATTTTCTATGATTCTACTTTTATTTTAAAATATATGTGTATGTACTTACATTTGTACGTATATGTTTGCAAATGTACATACATAGAAACATGTGGGAAAGCCCAGAAAGCTACGCACTAAAATATTAATTGTTGTTATCTCCATTACATACGTCTTATTTTCTGCTTTATACTTTCATGTACGTTCTAGGTTTGTGGGGATTCTGTTTTGTTGACATTAAAAGCAGGTACTTGTTTTATAAATAAAGACCAGAAACTTTCTTAAAATAAACAATGCAGAGTTGTTGCTTGCACCTCCCCAAATGAATGCACTAGGACGGATTCTCCCGTCGTCGCTTGTCCAGCAGCCCAGCCACCTCACTCTCTGTTTGTCTCTGTGCCTATTTGATACCCAGCATCATTTATTTCTTTACGTGTCAAATATTTTCAACGCTTTCATTTTCCAATGAAGTGGAGTTCCATTAACAGATGCCAAAGCATCCCTGATACAATTAATGCAGTTACAGTCGATGAAGGTGCCGTGTAACAAATGCCGTACATTGCGATGTGTTGTAGCGCACTGTAGAGACACTCGTGCTCAAATCCGTAATAACTGGGTTTCTTCTCCCCCTGTTTTAGGCGGCACAGGCCCATCCTCCTCCATAGCCATAGCTGGCTGCAGTCATCCTACCATCACAAAGACCACATCTGTTCTTCAAGACGGAGTCATAGTCACCACCGCAACTGGAAACCCCCTGCAGAATCAGCTGCCCATTGGGAGTGATTTTCCTTTTGTTGGCCAGGAGCACGCACTTCATTTTCCATCCAACAGCACTTCAAACAACCATCTTCCACACCCCTTGAACCCCAGCCTCCTCAGTTCTCTACCTATCTCTTTGCCAGTGAATCAACAGCATCTCCTAAACCAGAATCTATTAAATATCCTCCAGCCTTCAGCAGGAGAAGGCAAGTCTGAGATCAACCTCCACCCTTTAGGTTTTCTCAACCCAAATGTAAACACTGCTTTAGCTTTTCTCTCCGGTGACATGGACGGACAGGTACTCCAGCCTGTTCACTTTCAGCTCTTAGCAGCCCTGCTTCAGAACCAAGCCCAAGCAGCTGCCATGCTTCCCCTGCCATCTCTCAATCTGACTCTCTCAGATCTTTTGCAACAACAAAATACCCCTTTGCCCTCATTAACACAGATGACAGCCCCGTCAGACCACTTGCCAAGCAATCAGTCAGACAACAGCCGAGCTGAGACCCTTTTAACCAGCCCCCTGGGGAACCCTTTACCAAATTTTGCAGGCAGTGACACTACTTTTAACCCCCTGTTCCTCCCAGCTGTCACTGGGGCCTCAGGATTAATGGCCTTGAATCCCCAGCTGTTGGGAAATGTCCTGAACTCAGCATCGGTCAACACTGCTAATCATCCAGAGGTTTCCATAGCAACCTCCTCCCAGGCAACCACTACCACAACCACTACATCATCAGCAGTGGCAGCACTGACTGTCTCAACCCTTGGTGGGACAGCAGTGGTGTCAATGGCAGAAACATTGCTGCATGTATCTAATAATGCTGGGAATGCACCTGGTCCAGCTAAGCTCAACAGTAACCCAGTGGTGCCACAGCTACTTAACCCTCTACTGGGGACAGGTCTGCTTGGTAAGTTAAATTTTTTCACAAATTTTTTTAAAAAGAACGATTTTCTATTTCTATTTTCTCCTTTTTAAAAACTCCATTTTATCACACTATTTTTAAAAATGTTTTTGTTATGTCACAGCTTGCTTAAGGAACTAAATATGACAACACCCACACACAACCATGGTTGTACCAACATGAGTGACTTTTTTCTTGTCCTTTACTCTAGCAATACTAAATACCATTTTGATCTGCTTTCTCTTCTAATTCTGATGCCACCTAAGCCTTGCCTGCCCACCGTCCTCTTAACCCAAGTAGACTCTTACTTTCAAATGATAGCACAGGTACATCGTAAACTAACTCATTTCAGTTGTAACCGGTGTGGCATCACAGGGTTAGTATGAGCAGCTGCACTGTGGATGGAAACAGTTTGAGGAAGGATTTTCCAGGCAAATCCTAAATAAATAAAACTAAATGCTTTTCCAGCAAAATAATAAGCCATAAAAACGCTCAAAGCTAAAGTTTACCCAACTTCAAGGGAACAACCTCTCTAGCTGCTTGTAGGTTTCCTCAGGCCAAATTATTTTTTAGATTTTTGTGTCTTAAAAACAGTCCTTCATGTCCATTATCCTATCAGAAACAAGTTAGAAAATAATGTCAAGTGAACGGAAATGATGGAGGAGGGTAACTATAACATAAAGTATGAGGGTGGTGTCCATAAAGTCTAGAAAAATAGGCCAATATCCATGCTGGTGTCATGGGCATCTTCAATATGTAAAAATGTTTTTTAAATTATTTGTTTCCACATTTTATGGACCCTTTTATAAGATAGCATAACTAGTTTTATCAGGCCTTAAAATCACTGTTAAATAACCTAAAAAGCACTACAGACTTATAAATGTCAAGTTACAGGACAATTTCTCTGACATTGTTCTCAGAATAATTTCAGTAATTTCAAAACAGTTTTGAGTTTTAAATATAAATTTAGTTCTTAATACTTAAGATGTATATAATCTAATTAATGCTAGTAATTAGTGTATTAAAATAATATTTATTTTTGTTACTGAATTTTTGGTGTTGTTAGCTTTCTTTATAATTTCAATTTTAGGTGACAAGTCTTTTACTGCAACATAAAATGTACATTTCTAAACTAAATCTCTTATTTTTTTGGAGATATTTACTGATGGTTATAGATTTTATAAACTAGGCCTGATCACACCCACTCATTTTAATCATCTGGTCAATTATTTATGATTGCTAAAATATTTAGGACAAATGTTAACCTTTAATTATAGATGTTCTAATAAAAATAGAGGGAAGGAATCATAATACTGAGACAATATATAACATGGCTAATGGATAGGGCAAGGGCTGACTAGCCTTTACATGACCTAAAAATTTTTAAAAACCTAATTATGGAAGATAACACTAAATAATAAAGTATTTGCTCCTTACCACTCAGACTCTGAGAAGAAAACAGAGAAATTACCCAAGTACATTTAGGTTTTAGCTTTTGTTTCAGAAATTCTCAGGTATAAAGATAGGCATAGGATCTCTGACAAATAACACTGACTTATATGTTATGTTTTTCAAATTGTAGGTGATATGTCATCAATAAACAATACCTTGAATAACCACCAACTGACTCATCTACAGTCGCTGCTAAACAACAATCAGATGTTTCCTCCAAGTCAGCAACAGCAGCAACTTCTCCAGGGGTACCAGAGTCTCCAGGCCTTCCAAGGACAGCCCTCCGTCCCTTGCGCAGCTAACAGTAACCCCATGGCTTGTCTCTTTCAGAATTTTCAGGTACCGTCCCCCTTTAAACCTCTTTAGTGGGAAACTACGTCTGGGTTTGTTTAGACATGTAATTTTAGGGAAGGAATGAAAAGAGTAGGTAGTGCACCCTCTGTCTCTATTTATTGTTATTTCTCACTATTGAGTATTAAATATTCCAGTCTTTCCTGCAAAGGTAATTTTATTTTGTCTGAAGCAATGGTGCATTTGGAGCTGTGAGTAAAAAAATGGATTTCTCCCCTTAAATCCTTTTTTGTTTCTCATTGCTTCATGGTTAAGATGCACACCCTTCACTTGCCACTGGGTTCCCTCTCCGGCCTTAACTCTTATCCTTCTCTTTCTGGTTTCAGCCATATGACCTTCTTTTTGTTCTACAAAAAGAATAAATTCCTGTTAGATTAAAAAATTAGATGGCAAGGGTAACACTAAATAAATATAAGAACAAAATGTAGAAATTTTTTAAGTATATAAAATCTTAAAGGAGATTCTTTAAGACACAAAACTAATGTGTCAAAAGAAAAAAATAACAGTTGAATATAAAAGAAAATCTTTGCTTGGTCAAGGATATTCTCCACAAAGTAAAAGACAGATGCCAACTAGCACAAAATATTGGTATAATGCATACTCTGTAACATAAAAAGTTTTTATATCAAGAAGAAAATGCATAATTTACTAGAAAAATGACCAATACCTATAAGCACACAAAGCACAGAAAATTAAAGATAAATTATGAGTAAAAATATTAAAAGAACAATTAGAAGTTATACAGATTATAGCAGTGTGTCCATTGAATTTGGAATAGCCATTGCTGATAAGGATATGAGAAAATAGATTCTCCCAGATTACTGTTTGTCTGTGTGAATGCTTGTTCAGTTCTTTTGGGGGATAATTTGATAGCATATCAAGTTTTAAGATATACAGATCTAAAAAAAAAAAAAAAAAAAAAAAAAAAAAAAAAAAAAAAAGAAATACAGATCTTTCGGCCCAGAAGTTCAATTTCTAAGTGTCTATTTAAGACAAGTCTGAAGATGTGAACAAAAAAATTTCATGTTGTAATGTTCATCACAACATGATTTACATGGCCAGGGATATAGCTCAGTGGCACAAGCGCCTGCCTGGCAAGCGCAAGGTCCTGAGTTCAAGTCCCGGTAAAAAAAAAAAAAAAAAAAAGAAGGCATCAAGCTACATGATTTACAGCATCAGAAATTATGAATCATTTAAGAATTCATCAGTGTCAAAATAGTTAAATGCATTATGATGTATCTATCTACCTAGTAGCGTAAATATCTAATCCAATATAGAAAGATCTGTAAGACTACAAGACTCCAATACTCTAGTATTTCCAGAATGGTACTACAATATAATTCGATGCATATAGGAGAAAAGAAGGAAGGAAGGACAATAATATTCACATATATCATATGTAATAATTCAGAAAGAAGGAAGAAGGTCTCAGTCATATCACCAGGACAGCAAGTAAAACAAAGCTTAAGGAGAATCCATTGATATTTTTTTAAAGAAAGAGAAGATCTGTTGAGTGATTTCAACCAAAGAAACAGTATCCGAATATAATCAAGAGGTTTTTTTCACAAGGAGTAGGGTTGTTGTTTTTTTCTTTTCATTTTTGAGTCTTGCTGTTTATATTTCCCTTCTTGTTAAATCTACTTGTGCTTTGGTAAATCTTAAAGTGATAGTGTTTCCCTTAGAGGCCTTAAAGATCTCTCCCTCCACCCTGCTTTTACTTCTTTCTGTTCCTTCAGGTGAGGATGCAAGAAGATGCAGCTCTCCTAAACAAAAGAATAAGCACTCAGCCGGGGCTCGCAGCAATTCCTGAGAACCCCAACACTGCACTTCCGCCTTTCCAAGATACGCCGTGTGAGTTGCAACAGCGGCTCGACCCCTCTCTTGCTCAGCAGGTGAAGGATGGTCTTGTTATGGGTAACCAAGGTGATGCTTCCGTGGATGCCATTTACAAAGCAGTTGTCGATGCAGCCAGCAAAGGAATGCAGGTTGTCATCACCACTGCCGTCAACAGTACAACTCAGATCAGCCCTATCCCTGCTCTGAGCGCCATGAGTGCCTTCACTGCCTCCATCGGCGACCCACTAAATCTCTCCAGTGCTGTCAGTGCTGTCATTCATGGACGGAGCATGGGAGGTGTTGATCACGATGGCAGGCTGAGGAACGCGAGAGGGCCCCGGATGTCCAAGAATCTAGACCATGGGAAAAACTCAAACGAAAGAGATGGGTTTGAGTACTTCAAGTCAGCAAGTTGCCACACACCCAAAAAACAGTGGGATGGGGAGCAAAGCCCCAGAGGGGAGCGAAACAGGTGGAAGTATGAGGAATTTTTAGATCAGCCAGGCCACATCCACAGTAGTCCTTGTCATGAAAGGCCCAACAACGTCTCCACACTGCCATTTCTTCCCGGAGAACAGCACCCAATACTGTTACCACCAAGGAACTGTCAAGGGGATAAGATTCTGGAGGAGAATTTCAAATATAATAACTACAAAAGAACTATGATAAGTTTTAAGGAGAGACTAGAGAACACTGTGGAAAGATGTGCACACATTAACGGGAACAGACCTCGACAGAGTCGGGGCTTTGGAGAGCTGCTAAGCACTGCGAAGCAAGACCTAATCCTAGAGGAGCAGTCTCCGAGTTCCTCAAATAGTTTGGAAAGTTCTCTAGTCAAAGACTACATCCATTACAATGGAGACTTTAATGCCAAAAGCATTAATGGGTGTGTGCCCAGCCCTTCGGACGCTAAAAGCATTAGTAGTGAAGATGACCTAAGGAACCCAGATTCCCCTTCTTCAAATGAGTTGATACATTATAGACCAAGGACGTTCAATGTTGGTGACTTGGTCTGGGGCCAAATCAAAGGACTGACTTCCTGGCCTGGAAAGTTGGTAAGAGAAGACGACGTTCACAGTTCATGTCAACAGAGCCCCGAGGAAGGGAAGGTATACCAATCTTTATCCATTGTCAAATACTAACCTTTGTTCAGATATCAATTATTGTGTTTTGTTATCATCACTTTGGATTCTTTGGATTTGAATTTAAGATTCTTCCTGACTCATTGAGGTCTCACAAGCTTCTGGAGCATAAAATGAAGAGGGGATGGTTATAGTCACCAAAAGGTCATACCAACAAGGGGTGAGTTACGAAGCATTTATAGATCTCACTAGGCTCAGGGTGACTCCAACCCTAGAAGCAGACTTCCAGAATTTTGTCAGCTCTGCCTTCCTTCCCTGCATTTACCTAGTTTTTTCATTTTATAAACAGAGGAGGAAAGCAAGTGTGAATGACTGTAGGATTAAAACATGGTAGCTGTGGAGGTCCAAGACTGTGGCGGAGGTAGGGGCCCTCCCAGGTGACGAGAACTACCAGGGGACAAGTGTCTCCTGTACGTGCTCACATGTAACACACAGAGCTAGCAAGGAGGTAAAAATCTGGGTGGAGCTGCCGCCATTTTTGGAAGCAGCAGGTAATGTCTGAATTTAGAATGGTGTCTCCTTTCAGGAAAACTTCTGAGCCTTTATAACATATGGAAATGTTTAACCCATAGTCTGGTTCTACTTAACACAATCTGATCATTATAAATTAAATGAAAACTTCTCCATGAAACCACCATTCAATTTAGAAGAAAGTAGCAGGAGTTTTCTGATCTTTCTTCCCGCCTTTCAAATGGTAAAATTGGCTCGCTAGTCAAGGCATATGCAGAATGTTTAAAATGGATAGAAAAATTTATATCTGACCAGGAGATAATTATGGCCATTCCCCCTCACATGATGAAAAAATGTAATTTTTCATCTTCTTAAGTAAAATTATTCTTACAGGTATATATTATTCGCTTAAAGAGTATATTGTATAAAGAACTATTTCAACTTTGCTCAAATTTTTACTGCCACTTAGATTTAATGGCAGGAAACCAAAAGCATTTTTGCCAACACATAAAAGGATTGTCTCTCTCCGAAGGAACAGGAGGTCCTTAAACCTTTGCTTATAATGTCTAATATATACTTGTCAGGATACAGTCTGGTATAATGTTTCTAGGTTTGATAAGAAAATGAATTCCATATTCTCATTCTCAACACATTTTATTCTCTGAGACCAGACAAACATTTTCTAGCTTGGTAAACCTAAATATTTTTGACAGTTTATTCAAGAAATAATTAGAAACAGCAGAAGTGGGCTTTTATGATATAAATAGAACTGCTACATATACAAAATGTACACACCAAACTGTTTCACAAATTCTGTGCCAATGAATCAAGTCTTTTTCATGTGCCATTTCATGAAAAGCTTAACTAAAGTAAAGATTATGGCACCCTTCCCTGGAAACATTCTTTCTCTCCTAAATGCCTTGTCTAAACATACTTTTATGCCCTCAGGAGGATAAAGGCATGTACATTTAACACATGTCACATTAAAGAATGGTCTGCATCTTCTGATCAGTCTTGCTCGAATCCTCCTGAGTTTGAGTTATACACTGATATTAAACTTTCTTTTTTTAAAAAGGTCTTTAAGAATTCAACACATTTGGGCCAGGGATGAGACTCAGCAGCACAGTGTCTGCCTGGCAAGCATGAGGTCCTGAGTTTGATTCCCAGGACCAAAAAAAAAAAAAAAGAATACATTTAAATAAGCAACTCTTTTTTAAAATTCATAATAAAGTAAAAGTAAATGTTTTAAAATTCAGATTATTCCTCCTTATTTTTGTCAATAGCTGAATTTCTGAAAGGAAACATGAAATTGCTTCAGAAAATTTAAATATTCTCCCTATTGGCTGACATTTTAATTTTGCATGCTTAAGTTAAAACTGTGATATCAATAAACACTAAGAGTATTTTTACTAATTCAGAAAACATAACTTAAAGCACACATTTTGAGATAAAAACTGAAAACATGTAATAAAATATTAATGACAATGCATGAAATATTTATCTACCATTAAAAAGCAAGGTATAGCAGCCTTAAAAGCTCTAGGGCACTTACTGTTTTTCTAAACCTCTGGTCCTTCAGGACTCACTTCACTTTTGCACATCAAAAAAAACCAAAGTACTACTTTGTAAAAGCCTTTGTTTGCCTATATTTCACAAAACAAAGGCAGGACTTCCTCATGCCTTATTTAATGATGCCCAGTGAGCCCAACAATATTTTCTTTTCATAATACCAGAAAAGGTGAGATTTCAAACAGGTCTGAGTGACTTCAAATCAAGCAGCCTCTGCTTGACGCGTTAGTGACCCAGGCTCATCAAGAAAAGATCAGATTATGTTCAATATCCGTGAAAGAAAAAGTATGATCTATTTAAGAAAGGTCTACAATAAAACATTCTAAAGATTTGTCCTCTTATTCAAACGAACAAATTTTGATGGAAATTTTATTTACATAGAACCTGTCAGTGCCCTGTGAGATTGGGTAAATAAAGCCTTATGCATTAATAACCAGATCTCTGCTTT
Source organism: Chinchilla lanigera (assembly GCF_000276665.1). NCBI lineage: Eukaryota > Metazoa > Chordata > Mammalia > Rodentia > Chinchillidae > Chinchilla > Chinchilla lanigera. Next base: position 14,390,975 of record NW_004955440.1, read on the forward strand.
GACAAAGGTAAGCAGTGCATTACGTTCTCTTCTTTGTACTAAAATGCTGCAGATGTTAATAAATTCTAGAGAGAAAAACAAAGGCTAATTCCATAAACAAGCTGCATGTTGTAGTAAAAGCTACTCATTCTACCTTGCTAACGTGGAATGTGGGATCATTTCCCCTAGTGTTTAACTTTGTACTATCTCAAAAGAAAAGCTTTGCCAAACGATTTTCTCACACGTTATCATTTTAAACCTTCTTAGCCTCTTAGCTTTCATACTGTTTCTGGGTCCACTAGACAAGTAATTCAAGATTGCAGTCAGGTCCCACCACATAAAACCTATGTTAACTCAAGTTTTAAAATAGATTTATTAGCTCCCAGCCATCGGACAACCTATGGTTTATTATTTTGCGTTGACAGTCTTTGTTCTCAGCAGGCTACTCCAAACCCTTTCTGGAAGTAGCGAAATAAAAAATATAAATAATTAATTAACAGGATCGCAGATCACTGTTTCAAAGCAAGCTAGGCACCACCCCTGCGGTCATGCTGCCTGAGTAATCCGGTCTAAGCGCGGCCAGAGCTGGATACCTACAAACAGCTGTGCCGTCCACATGGCCTGTATGTTAATATTTTAGCAGGCTCTGTTGGTCATTGTGGCAAATGGCTTGGTCAGTTCATGATCGTACAAGGGCATTTTAAATCCTTGCTGTAGCAGAGCGACTGACAACACATTAGACATGTCCCCTGGTCCCTGAGGTGATTTCCTAACAACTATGATTTCTAAGCATCAAGCACCTTAGGAAGACAGTTTGCAGAGACCTAGAGAGAAAACAGAGCGTAGCCGAAAGAGACCTGTCTTTGGGTGTTCTAATGCAAGCCGAATCCAAGCACTGCCGGGTAGGTAAGTGCTCCCACTTAGGTACAGTAATCCCCCAGGAGCTGCAGCCTCCACACCTCTCAATGGGGATATTAATTCCTACTCAGAATGGTGTTTTACAAATTGAATGAAATACTATAGCTAGATTAAATGAGATACTAAGCACACAGAGGAGGCCCACAAAATTAGCCTCTGCATTTTTACTCCCTGTGGCTGAACAGGATGCCACCAGGATGGAACTGAGGTAACTGACTTTAATTACCGCTTTATTCATCTATGCATTATCCATGTGTGGAGGACTTACTAATCGGGTTGAGAATGTGTGTGTCTTAGATACTTTTCTCATTGTTGAGAGAAAACATCCAACACCTAACGTTAAAGGAACAGTTTATTTCACTTAAGAGTATGGTCTCAAAGTGCATCCATGCATCTAGAAATGTCTCAGGTTTATCCTTCTTTATGGCTGAATAGTACTCCATTATATCTACATCTTCTTTATCCATTCCTTGGTTGTTGGACATCTGAGTTATTTCCAATACTTTGCTATGACAAGTTGAGCTGCTATAAACATGGATGCACATATATTGCTATAGCATGATGTTTTCAATTCTCCTGAAAATATACCCAGATGGGGAATAGCTAGGCCAAGTGGGACCTCTAACTCTAGTTTTCTGAAGATTTCCACAATGATTTCCACAGTGGTTGCACCACTCTACACTCCCACCAACAGTGGAGAAAGGTTCATTCTCTCCACAGCCCTGCCAACAATTGTTACTAATTGATTTCTTGATGATAGCCATTCTTTCCAGAGTGAGATGGAATCTCAGCATTGTTTTAATTTGTATCTGTCAAATGACCAGTGATGTTGACCCTATTTTCATATATTTATTTGCAATTTGTACTTCTTCACCTGAGAAGTGTGTATTCATTTCAGGTGTCCATTTTTGATTGGGTCTTTACATTTGTGTAAATATTGCATTGTTTCTCTAGTGTGAGAAGTTGAGATTGTAAATAAGGACCACAGTATATAATAGATATATTGAAATAGGAAGAAAATGTTCAAATAGAAGGGGAACTAGGGGATGGGGTAGGAAGGAAGGGAAAAGAAAAAAAAAACAACCAAAGGAGAAAAAAATGGAAACAAAGCTTTTGTAAATAAGGAGGGGATTAGGAGTTGAAGGGAAGGGAGTGGGAAGAAAGAAGAATCAAGCTATACTGTGTACAAGTACAAATTCCTATGATGAATGTGATCATTATGTATATATAAAGTGTACCAATAAACTTAGTTAATTAAAAAACAAAGTTAAAGGAAGAAAGGTGTATTTCAGCTCACAGATTGTAGAGATTTCAGTCTGTAGTCAGCTGGCTCCAAGGCAGGGTGGCATGGCAGAGGAACATTGCAGAGGAGAAATGGTTCATAGCAGGCAGAAGGCAGCAAAGCAGCAAACAGCAACAGTCTTCTCTCCCTTTTATCCCTTCCAGTTTACTCCCTTTAGGGTGGTGCTACCAATACACAGGATGGGCCACCCTTAATCCCAGATCACGTCCTTAATCCCAGATCACGTCCTTAATCCCAGCATCACACACCAGATCCAGCCACCTCTGAAAAGCCCCACCTGGGACCACGTGAGGCGTTGGGGGACTTCTAGAGATAAGCCATGACGGGATGAAAGAATCAGAAGGAAGGAAGTAGTGTGTGGCTGTGTTATGCATTTCAGCACATCACATATAAATTGCTGTATCTGACTACAAGTCACTATACGTTGAAACACTGTAAAGCACTCAGTTTGTTGAGTGAACCTGAAAGCCCTCTTTCCTATCTTTCTAAAAAAATCACCTGAAACTTACCACCTCTACATTCTTCCCTCCCCAGCCCCGCTGGCCAACATTAGTTAGCAGAGTTAGTTAACAGCCTGTGAAGAGTCGTGCAGGAGCGTGGTCTATTACTTTCCTGACACTGGAGCCGTGTGACAGCACTGGGGGGTGCTGTGTGCTTGGTGCTGCTCAGGAAGCGGCATTTCCTAGTACGTTTCTCCCTTGGTAGTCAGTTTGTGCGGGAGTGTACACTGGGAGACAGTTGTGCTCGCTCTGATTATGCTTGTGCAAGCTTCTCTCCAAACCGTGGACCTTTATTGTCTGTGTTTCAGTGGCCAAGAGTAAGACCCCACTGCTGATTCCAGTACATAGTCCGAGCCAGAGAGATTCTCTCCCAGGCCCTGGCGTAGTAACAGGGAGTGGTGGGAAGGAAAACGGCTTTACATACATGCGCCATAAACTGCAAAGATTTTAACCCTATACAGCTATGAGGGGGAATGATTACTTTTTGTACTTATTTCAGTAATTGTTTTAAAATAAGGAAAATATTTTCTAACGTATAAATAATCTTCCTTAAAGTCATAATTATCTGCCACTTTTTTATTTTAAAGAGACAAAAAAGAGACGCACAAAACAAAATGATACAGAATTTCAAAGCAGGATGATAGGAATTTAACAATGGTTATTATATTGCGTATTGTTATCTTCAGATTAGTTGCTCAGATTACCGGGTACAGGTGTGCAAACTTGATCAAACCATAAAAGCACTAACGGTTCCTTTCAATGAACTGATAGAAATTAGTAGTGCAACTATCTTAGCTATCTTGTGCATATATACATATCTTTCTTTTTCCCTTCCTTCTTTTCTCTCTTCCTCCATCTCAGTTGTTCTTTCCTTTTGAGCAATTTCCTTCCCTTTCTCTATATCTATTGTACCTTTTGGATCTTATTTACTCTTTTAGTTTCTTACACTAGGGAGACAGTACAATGTTTACACATGCGATTCTGATGTATTTCACTTATAGTATGGTCCCTAGTTACATCCGTTTACCTATAAAAGCCTCAAGTTTCTCTTTCTTATACCTGAGTAGTACTCTATTGTATAAAAATAGCACATCTTTTTGATCTTGTATAAACTAGCCTTAAAAAGTTCTCTCAAATAATAATAGCAAAATATGAAATTATTTTGTTTCTGTATAAATCATTTTCACTCTTTTAACATCATCCCATTGGTATGAATATTTTATTGCTCTTATATTTAATGTATGTTATGACTTCAGCTGGATTGAAGAAAGGATTTATTACCAAACCAAGTACCAAAATGTTTCTTTTCAATGAAACGTTTGTTGTTGGACCAGTAGAGAGATATCTCCTAATTACCAAGAAAACTTCTACAAAAAGCGAGTGTGGAAAGTTCTTCCTCCTTAGAGTCACACTTTGACTTTGTTTTCCAAAGGTTATACTTGGCAGATAGTCATAAAATTGTTTTTTAAATAGTGTTTAAAAAACTGACAAAATTTGTCATTAAACTCACAACCAAATGTATTTGGAGGCAGAAATCTTTTTATGTATCACTTTGGTATCACAAGCACACACATTTTGCCAGTGTGGTGCATAACCAGATATGGGTTCCTTTGCACTCCTGAATGCATAACCTTTTTTATTTTAAAGAGAATTTAAAAAATAACAGCAACATAGACAAAAACAATAAAAATGATACAGGCTTTTGAAACAAAGTGATTGAATGTATAGTCTTAGGGTGAGCCTGGGGGCCCACTTTGGGAGCTGTACCTCTTGTGATGCTTAAATATTTTACTTTGAAGAATATTTATTCTGTGCTTGATTATCCGTGTTAGCTAGTTTGTGTTCTTTGGTGCTGTAACTCTGTTGAAAACATTCCTTATGTATTCACTTTGCCTTATCAATTTCTTAACCACTGTTGGAAGTGAATCCTTTTCTGAGTACTCAGTCAGTACCCACAGTACTCAGGCTGCATTTTGGCCAGTGCCGTGATGGGGGAAATAATGCTCTGGCAGCACAGGGGTCTCCTTGCAAAGGAGAATACGTTTGGAAAGTAATCAGAAAGATAAAATCTAAGCCACTTGAGTGAAATTTCTGATCAAAATTTGAGAGATAATAAGAAATAAGAATGAAATAAGACCACAAATGTGAATTTTAAGACTAAACTGAGTAGAAGCTTGGGTAAGACTATAAAGTTTACCATGGTCAATTGTGGAATATTGGGAACCTTCCATCCTGAGCAAGATTAAACAGAAGGAGGAGCTGCGTCACCCGTCACACAAGTGACAGGTCCAGCACGGAGCTCACAAGCTTGCAAGTGCGAGAATCTCAGGTCCGAGGTAAACACATGCTCTGTGACACGAACTTTTAAACTCTATATTCTTACAAAATCAAGTTTATCCAAATATTTAATTCTGTTTCTATACTACAGATTGCTATGGAATTTGTTATCATTTTTAGAATAGACTGTCCTGTAACACAGTTCTGTAGCAATTTAAAACACTGCTATCAAGAGTGAGAAGGGAAGGAAACACCAAGAAAAAGCCTCAGAGAAGGCCCCTGACTAGAACTGTGATGACTGGACGTGGGTAGTTCACAAGAAAGAACAGCAGGATTCAGTACGGGATTTCTCCACGAGTGAGGAACACTGTTGCTATTCTATTGCCGGAAAATCGGGTTTATCCTTTCTGTCACAAAGGAGCTGACTTTTTACCTAAATTATTTATCATTAATTTCCATTCTTTCAAAAAGATTGCAATGTTGCACTGAAGTTAGTGGGACTTTTTTCAGTCTGAAAATGTTATTTTTTGAAATAGTTACATTATTTTAAATATTTATATATAATAAATATTTGATAGTAATCAACCTAATAAATGCTTCATATTTGTTTTTGCTTTAGATCTGTATTTTCCAGACTTCAGCTAAAGCTGTGTATTAGTACTATCGTTTCCTTGAAATTCTTTTTCCAGTTCATTTACTAATTTATTCATCCAACAAAAATGTATTGCGCATGTGTGTACTAGACATAGTCAGGCCACCTTTACTGTTGTTCCACATGAGAAATTATAGGCATAACGTCCTTTCTATTTTTTAATACAAATCTATATGAATATATAATTATTTTTAAATGTTGAAGTGTTTGTCATGTCCCACCTAGAATAATTTCACTAACTAACAGTGGCATTTTGAGGAAAAATACTTTGGCATTTGTAAAACACCTCATGCTCATGGTCTTTCTTAGACCCGCTCAGTGACCCCTAACAGCGTGGGAGCTTATCCCCACTTTACCTATGAGGGAACTGAAGCGCAGAGCAGTGGAACACCCCAGGACGCAAATCACAGGCAGTTAAGGCAGGCCCCAACCCTGGGCTTCCAACACTAAGCTTAGAACTCTTCTCATCACACCGTTCCCTCAGCAGCAGAACATCGCCAACATGGAAGGGGAAGTGGAGAACTGAAAGGGGAGCCTGAGGTCAGCTGTCTTATCTCTGTTATAAAGTCTGTGATATGGCGTGTGCTCTCTACGTTGACCTATGTTTGACAGCTTTTCTCGCACTAAGTAGCAGTAAATAATTGGCAAAGAAAGTGTTATGAGGATGAAGCCTGCAGGGAATTTTGACATCATCGCTAGTTAACTGGTTCTATTCAAAAGTGATCTAGGATCATTGATCCAGATTCTTGTAATATGTACAATACCTCGTTTTAGAGGGTTGCTGTGGCTCTCTGAAAGATCTGTACCTCCCTTTGCCATGGCCTTCGTTACTTTTGGGATACACTACATGCTGCTGTGCTGACTCCCCAAAAAATTAAATCACTCAATGTTTACTATGTGCCTTGTGAACAAAATAAGGAACCCAAAATTCTTCCTTGTTCAGAAAAGCTCTTAATCCTCTACCATATAATAGTGCCTGGATTGATGAGTGTATTTCTGGCCCCAGTGAATGCACTCAGAGGCTGTGTGTTGAAGAATTACTGTATGTGAAGAATTTAGAGAGTGAAAGAAAGGTTTTAAATGTCAAAACTATTCAACAAATGTGTATTTATATATAAAGTAATATGTGAACTATAAATACACATACATTTCGGGATTCTTTTATAATTATTAAGTAACACGTATCAAGAGCTATGCCATAATGGCCACTGCTACTACATAGCAGTATTACTGGGGTGAGACTGGGCAGCAGATTACGACTAAGGACCAGTTATGCAGTCCTCTCCCAGGGTCTCAGTAAGGTAAGAATGAAATTGTTTCTGGAACTTCTGCCTTAAAAATGTACAAGAATCCAATAATTGTAGGTAAAAATATTGAATATCTTGCATTACTTGCTCCTTCAGCATAAGATTTTTTTAAAAATTTGTGTATCTTTAACCTTTTTAATGTTATGTTTGTGTACTTGATTTCCAGGATTTTTATGATTCACAAGTTAACTAAGTAATTTTTAAGGGAATGTTCATTAAATCATTAAACATGATTTTCATTTGATGATAAATTGAATTTATTTTGTTCTTCTCTGATAGCAGTTTTTTGGGATAATGTTTAAGAGTTTCTGAATATTGTTCTAGTGTGTGAATATTTCCCTAGAAATAACACACACTCTTCAAATATATTATACAATATAGAAAAGTACTAAAATTCTGAAAAAAATTAAACATTTTCCTCTGGATATAATCTTCTCATAGCAGAAGTCCACAGTGGTATTATCTTATTTATATTTAGTTTCAGAAACCACTATCATTGCTTTGTCTTTCAAGGTTGTTGAGCCCTTTATAAATAATATAGTTCATTATGACTCTGCCGTAGAGCCTCAGAGGCAGATTTAAATGAAGAATCACAGTAGAGAATTAGTTCATGAAAAAAATTACTGGAAAGTGATCTAAGCATAAAAAATTTGAAGATAAATTTGGGCAGATTATTACCTAAACTTCTGTTACCTTGTAATTTGATTTTAAAGGTTTATTTTTTTTGAGTGTGCTTTTGTATCTATTTTTGTTTATGCATTCTTATGTATAACTTTTATATATGTATAATTTTTATATAAATATATAGTATTATATATTTATATAAAAGATATACATAATTTATATATAAAAATGACTATATTTCAAAAATATTGTAGTAGATATGATAGAAAGAAATTAAATATTTTGGAGTTAGAGCTGAGTTTTAATTATGGCCATGCTAGCTGAAACTCTGAAGTCTTATCTGCAGAAGAAAAATAATACTAGCTGGCAGTACTATCATATTAAATGATAAAACAGTGCCTTTTATATAAAAAATACACAAGAAACATTTTTACCGTCCCTTATTCCTTATTTAATTAAAAATAAAACTCAAAGACTTTTAAAAAATAACTTGACCTAACAGTTTTCTAACATTAAAACCAAGAGGGTAAGTTTTCATTGTTGTGTCTTGCTTCGTTTCAGCGTGAACTTGCAGTTTGTGGCCTGGCTTTTAAACTCTTTCACTACACCAGTTTATATCTAACAGAACTTCCTGTCACAGGAGCGCTCCTTTTCTGCTGGCAAGGAGTAGATTTAAATATAAGTGGAATTAGTTATTGATTACACATGTGTAATATGCACAGCAGCTTGCAGATTCCCCACATGTGAGTGAAGACAAGATGAAAAAGAAATGTGAAAATATGCCTGGAACCTGTTTTTTTTTTTTTTTTTTTTTTAATAATAATACTTGGATGTATTCTGCTTATGTAAGTTTTGCTGGTCATCCAATAGTAGGATATTTCTCTTTGTATGAAGTCTTACAAGGAACAAAGTTGTCTCTTGTTCTGGCACACAATGGGTCAGATATTCCTAGTGAACTTGTACACAGGAGTTATTTGAATTCTTTGGGACAAAATACAAACCATGAAAAGAAAAAAATTTCCATTATTTGATTTTTTTACCTCATTGAACAATTAGAAATCCTTGTATTCCTACATAAGCTTTGAAAAGGTCATAGAGAAATGTCTTATAAATGGCATTAATGGGTCAGACATAAAGATTTAAAGACAAAAGTTAATAATTTCCTTGCTGATTAGTATATTTAGTTTCTTTCTCAGGTGTTTTTGTGAACTCTGAATTTTGCATGAAAGTGGCCTAGGAGCAAAGAGGAGCAACTGGAGGAGCAGATGGCTTGGATATTTGCCTTAAAACTGTGTTTGCACCGCCAGCAACACTGTTTTTACTTACATTGATTTTTTTACAGGTCAATAAAAATAGAAAAGTTTTCTAACAGTGCTTTTAGTCACAACTGACATAAAAGTTTTCCTCTTTATCATTTTCCTGTGTGACTTCCAGAGGCGTGACCGAGACCACTGGGTAGGCGGGAGGGTCATAAAGGCTGCAAACGCACACACACCACCACCATCACCACCAAAATACTTAGTGGTTGAACCGTGAAGGTAGCACAGACTGGTAGTGACAAAGCAGGACGGGAGAGGTGGCATGCCCATACGGCATTATTAATAGCACCCTCCCAATGAGCATGAGCCAGGCTTGGCCAGCCGTCCCACAGAGCATAATGCTTCCTAAATAATAAGAGTTGCTCTGTGTGAGGCTGTATTCAACATAGGTCAGGTTTTAATGCTCACAGCAAGTCTAGCGGGAAGGTAGGTGTTATTGTCCTCGTTTTAAAGTGGAGGACACAGAGTCTCAGAAAAGTTAAGTGTTTGTGAAGAGGTAAGATTCTAAGTCCATCTCCTGGCCACAAAGTCCACCCTAACACGGCTCCTGTCTTTCCTTGCAGGAATCCTGATATGCGGTTGCTAAGTATCAGGCAGTGGAGAATTAGGGTTTCTGATGTATATGATTTTGTGAACTGAAAGTCATTTTAATTCCAAGTTTTGTTCCCCAGATATTATTTTCAAATGCTCACAATGTTGCAGCCAGTTTGTCATTGCTGCTGACGCTGCAGCTGGGAGCCACAGGTTCGACCCTAATGGAGCAAGGACAGAGAATCTGACAGGGCAGTGAAGGTTAAAGCCCCCGCCCTGGTGCACCTGCTTGCAGGGCAGGAAAGTTACAGCCATGCTTGACAATGACAGGTGTGGGTAATGCGGTTTGGTCTTCGTACCTTCACTCAGGTGGAGCCCGAGAAGTTGAAGACACTAACAGAAGGTTTGGAAGCCTACAGCCGAGCCCGGAAAAGAAACAGAAAGTAAGCATTTTTGTTTTCTGTTTTGTTTCTCGAGATTATAACGTACCGGTTTCCCTTCAAAGGAACAAGAAAATCTCACTGATCTGGTCCATGTTGTGACCTGCCTTAGTGCAGTATAGTCGTTATCCACAAAGAGAACCACTACGGAGAAGCCCAGCTAGCTATTACAAAAAATATTTTAACAGTGTATGTTTACTCTGTGTGTGGGATTTGCCACTCCCTCTAACCCTATTCCTCTTTCATTTAGGGGGAGATAGGGTTAATAGTCCTTTAAATATCAATTAAATACACTGGAGAAGTTTAGTGAGTCTATCTATTTGCAATTCAGATACTTCGGGGTGGAAGAACTAGCACCTAGTTGTACACCTGCAAATATGGCAGATTAACCCTTTAGCTGATGCTCCCTAATTAACATTGGTTGAAGCAGCGGTATGGACTTTAAAATAGGCTTTCTAGGCGCTGGGGATTTAGCTCAGCAGCACAGCGCCTGCCTGGCAAGCGCAAGGTCGTGAGTTCGGTTCCCGGTACCGGAAAAAAACCAAAAAAACCAAAAACAAAACAAAAAATAAAATAGGCTTTCTTTGGGATTATCAAAAGTTGCATTCAAGCTTTTCTGGATCTTTACTTTCTGCATATGTATATACATTATTTTAAAATATACCATGGATATACCCATTCAGTTGTTATGATTTATGCATTATCAAACAATCAAGGATTACATATTAATTTTTATTTATAAAATAATCCTTATGTTTAACCCCCAAATATTAACACCTAAGGTCAGTCTTTTTGTATCTTACTATCTGTTTTAAACTATCACTTTAATGTATGTTTGCACTTCAAGGTTTATAAAATGGAGATCAGAATAATTAGTAGTATATCTTACATAAAAGGCTTAGATAATGATGTCAGTAATACATATTAATGGGCACTCTTTTTCCCGCTGTGATGTTTCCAGCAATTGTTTCAAGAGGTAACATTTTAAGTCCACAGATGTTAGGGAGAACGTTCACCTCCTTAGATTCTCTCACAAGAGGGTGATGGCCGTAAGGCAAGTCCTGCGTGCCTCTGCCCGGACATCGTCTGGACGTTGCATGTTGGCACTAGCGCTGAAGGCTGGGTGAATAGCCAGTTCCATCCTTGTATGTCTCATGAGAAACACACGGAGGTACAGGGCCCCTCTCTGCTGACTGGAGAGACACTTCCTCTGCAGAGATTAAAGTAGGACAAGGCCAGGTCTGGATGAAAGGAGGGGAATTGCAGAATACCATAGAGAAATGGCATTAGACCCAAGTTTAAAAAAAAGACAATATCTGCGCAGGAAGCCTTGCACGCTACATAGGTATTAGCCAGATGAAGATGGTGTGGGTGAGGATAGTGTTCAAGTGAGACTGGCAGTTGGATTTGGGGCGAAGTATCAGAGCTAGGAAGTTATAAGGACATGGCCAGAGGAATAAGCAAAAGCTAAATCATGGAGGTCTTAGGCGGGGCCAGTAGGATCTTTGTCTGATTAGAAGTGCCTGACACGGGGCAGGTGGCGGGACTTTTACTTTTACCAGGTGTGTATAGGGGGACGGGCATTAGGAAAACCGAAGAGGAGGACAGTGGTCAAGAACAGTTAGGGGGTGCAGCTGACAGAACACGGGGACTGATCAGCACGTGAAGGACGGTGGACAGTCAAGGACAGCTCTACAGTTCTCACCTGGGTGGCTCTGGTGAGCGGTAGAAACACAGTCTGCTGTGGGAACACGGAGGAAGGCTGCTGAGTGCGGTCTGGGGTGTCCGGGAATAGGCCGGACGCACAAGACTGAACCTGAGAGGAGGAGGATCTGACAGTGTAAGAACGCTGCGGTCGCCCCGAGATGCCTCGATCAGTGTGAGGAAGGGCAGGCTGAAGACTGTGTGCCAGGAAAACTGAACACAGCAGAGCGATAACACGGGGGACAGTGGTCAGAAGGAGGGGGAGACGCAGAGGGCAGCAGGGTGTAGAGGGCAAAGGTTGCAAATTTCCTGGATGATACAGTGATCGAGGACAAGGTATTGTCCTGTCTAATAAGACAGGAACTAAGTCAACACTGGATGGGACAGTTTGGAGGCACAGGTGACCTTGAGGAAAGTTTCCAGCCCGTGGTGGGTGTAGGAAGTGGTCCTGGATTGAGGCGGGAATGAAAGCAGAAAAGGCAGGTATAGAAGATTTGCTCTCCTTTTTATCCCTGTGAAAAGATCTTGAAAAGTAGCAACCAGAGAACATTTAAGATGGCAAAGACTAGACTAAGAAAGAAAAAGAGAGGAAAACTGAAAAGAGAGGGTAGTGGCATTTGGAACAAAAATACTGAGATGCTGGTGCTTGACTCGGGCTCGCATCCTGTTTCTGGCACAGTCCAGCTGTGTGTCACTGGTTCTGTTGCTTCACCTCTCTGAGCCTAAACCCTTCATTTCTAAAGTAGGAACATTGATTAGGACTTTAGGTTTGTGACAGATAAAAAGAGAAAACATTAAAACAGTACTGGGCAAATGATATTTAGTAAATAGCTATTTTTATTATAAAGATTCAGGTTAAAGAAGGAAAATTATGTAACATTTATGCTAGTTGAAACATTCAACCACCATATTAGATGTTTAGAACTTTGTGTAGTCGTTTTAATCCTTAACATTTTAAGTCAAAGTGTATAATAATAAATATCTTTAAACTGAAGTCCTGATTACATCCTAATCACATAAGCATTAGCGACATTTATTTAACATAGTATTCCGAGTAATTTTGTACTTAAGTGCAAAAATCACCTTATTAAAGAAAAAGATTCTACAGCTTTTAGATAGGCTATGGTTTTCATTTAAGGGAAAATCAAATCTTCTATCTGTATATACACACTTTTTGGTAACCTGATTTTTTATAAACCTGGAAAATGTTAAGTGGTAAAATGTCACAATTGCAATATACAGCCAAAAATGATCCCTTGATGGCTACATTCTCTAAAGTCTGCACACTTTGTGGATTAGGTTTTCAGAGTCTAGCGTTTTCCACTTTCAGGTCTGACTCTAGCTGGTTCTCCAACCCGAAGCGAGTTCCAGGCATTCTAACTGATAACGCCAAGTGATGTGCAGCTCCTCGACTCCCCCTTATTTCTTGTATTATTCACAGATCTGTGCCTGGCTTTTTTAAAAAAAATGAGTGAGGATGAGGATAATATGAGACAATACAGGCAATGAAGATGAAAATGGCAATTATCTCCACTAATAATTAGAAATGTGATTATATGAACATCTATTGCTTAATCAAGTGGGTTTTAAAGTGTCCATTAGTAAAAATGTTTATTATTAAATGTCAGTGGGGAACGCAAAATAGTAGAGGAAGCTCTACGGGAAGGCCCGTTTGACTGGAAGGCTAAATCTTAACTAACTGCTCGCTTCATGAGCTCGTGGAGCTTTCTGTTCCTCTTCTGAGTTCATTCTTCCCTGACCTGGCCAGTTGGCGCGAAAACTGGTCTGCAGCTTTGCCGACTGGGAAAGTCTGTTTTCACCTCTGATTCTTGTGATATAGTCAAACAGTTTCGCACTCTACGTCCGTGTATTTATTCTCTCTTCCAAAAATAGTGATTTCTCTCTCTATTAACTGTTTAAGTTTATTAAAGTCAAGACATTATATTGTACTAACTTCACCTAAATTAATATGAGATTTTATAGATATTTTAAATATCTTACTGAAGAACAAAAAGGCAAAATTTCTAAAATTCTAATTACTGTTGTTGAATCATTTTTATGCCCTTCATGGTAATGTTATTGTATTTTTGTAATTGAGTAAAAAATTATAACTATTACTTTTGAAAAGTATTTGTAATTAAATATACTTATTCATATTCACGTGATTAATTTTACCCACTCTGCCTAGAAGTGCATATATGTTTTCCAAACTATAGGACTATCCATGCTAGCTTTGGACAGATATCTTTATTTAGCAAACAGACTCAGCCTTTCCGGTGTGCCTGAAAATGTCATACTCAGATATGGAAATCAAAGTTCTCGAAGGTGCAGAAATGACACGTATGAATTCTCCGACCGCGCTGCATCGAGGGTAGAACCCTAGTGAGGTTCGCGGTGAACCAAAGGCATTCCCCGCAAGTTCAAAATGTTTTTAAACACGATGCTGGCCAGACTAAGTGCGACTGGGAGCCAGATTCTCTCACAGCTGCAAATTTCCAGCTCCGTGTAGATGCTGCGATAGAACTTAGCCATGGTAATAGCCTACAATGAACAGATTTACCTCTGTAGTCTTTCTAGTAGGTGTTCTGATGGGGTAAATGAAATGAATGTCCTTAGTATTTGGAACAACGTGGCGGTTGTTTATATGCATAAAGGAGAAAGAACAAGTTAACAGTATGGGCAAAAGATACACAACCACAGAGATGGCTACTGTGGATTTCCCCGGTTTTCATACGTAATATAACAATCCATAGATGTAAGTTTCAAAAACGACTGATATACAGCGTGTTATTCAAGCCAGACTTGTACAACGGAATGCTGAGTACAGAGAAAAGGTCGGAGGAGTGGTAAGCACCCTTAGACCAGCCTTCTCTATCGGTTCAAAGAGCTATAGCATTTTAGTTTGGGAGGAAACGTGGTGGGGATCACTCTGAGAGCCTCAAGTGTAGCAAGTTAATTAGCTGTTTCTCTCCTGGAAAATGCACCAGAATTTCAGCTTTTACTTGCTCAATTCCAGAAACCAGGATGCTCCAGAGAGGGCAGAGGGCGCTCCCTAGTGGCCAGAGCCTGAAGTTCGCCCCCTCCACCCTTTAGAGGTAGAGCCTGGGAGTTCTGAGACAGCCGGACGAAAAGCTAGGAAGTGCGGGCTGGATCCAGGAAGATATGCTGCACTGGTGGGAAAAGAGCCCCCGGCCCAGCTTTCCCCCAAAGTCACCAGATTTTACAAAAATCACGTGGAAGAGAAAAGGGTCTATTTTCCCCCACTTCATATGGTCGGTTTTTTAGTAGTTTGGGGACTTTAATCATTAGTATTCAGTGGTGAAAATCCCAGAGAGATGTTTTGTCATCTGGAGTTTTCAAATGTGAATATAAATTGACTTTCTCTGGTGGAATTGGTACTTTTGTTTTCTGATTAGGGAATTAAACTGAGATTTTGTTTCTTTAATTTATTAATCTGGTGTGTTGTTTTCATTAATTTCAGAAGTGGAAAGCTAAATAACCGTTTAGAAGCTGCTATTCATGAGGCCATGAGTGAACTGGACAAAATGTCTGGGAGTGTAAGTTAATTTATTTTTCCATTATACTGCGTTTCTTTGAAAATAAATTGTGTTATACTTTTTGCCATAGTCTCTTGAATGTTGTCAGGCAACTCACATGGCAATGCTAAATTACTGGGTTGGGAAAAACACTCTTACCAGGAGAGATTCAAAGTCATTTAAGAAAAATAATTTAGCAGTATTAACTATGTCTTTTTTCTGAGATAAATAACTTGTTTTCTTATACAACATTCTTTTCACTTACAAGCAGCAATATATTGAAGTTCAAATCACAAGCTTTCTTCACCTGACTGTGAGCAGCATATTTAGCAATGCACATCTCACTCTGTCCATTGCAAAAAAAAAAAAAAGTGAAATTGAAAAGTTGGATCAAGATCAAGACTAGATAGAACTCCTTTCATTGCTACTCTTTTGCTAAAATTAAAATACTTAGCACAAAATTTTGCTGTCAAATTTTAAGCTGGAAACTCTGGTTTTAAAGAAGTATTGTCTATGTTTTCTTTACATTTTTCTTGAATTGTGCATATAAGAATGATGAATGTGAGAAGTTTAATCATTACCCTCTAACTCACATATTAACCCATATAAACATTTAAACATAACTGTAGTAACCTCTATAAAAGTATGAGGTGTGTAAGGCAATGTAGCAATGAAGGTATTTCTTTTACTTGATACCTGCAGTGAACAAAGTAATCTGAATTCCAGCAGCCCATCCCATGGCTGTTGAATAACAGATGGAAGGCGGGAATTCTCAAAATGTTGGGCTGAGTGTGGAATGCAGAAATTTTGAAATCAACGCATTATTTAGCTGATCAGTGGATTGAGACCGTGAGACATTAAATTTCCTGATGAAATTATAGGAAGGCCTAGAGCAAGAATTAAAAACTCTGTCTTTGGGGCCACACAAATAATTTCAAAAGCAAAGTGGATCGGGTCTGACAGCAACAGGAGTTCAAGGGGATTGAGAAAAGCCAAGGAAGATGCACTTAGGAATCCAACAGAGCAGAGCCGTTGCTCCTGGAGTCTGCTGCTGGTTGAGAGAGTGGCTACTCTGCACGGTCATTCAGAGGTCCACGTTCTTTCTGTCCGGAAGCCACCATTCCTCGTGACCCCAGAGTGCTCTGCACAGCCTGTGCCTCCAGCCCAGCAAGTAGGAGAAAAGCCTGTTTACACTGGCCTTTCGACACGGTTCCTGTGGGCCAGGCCTGGAAACTTACCGTTTCCTCTGATTCTCCCTTGGCCTGACCAGTTATGCGGCCTTCTTAACTCAAGCAGCCTGGGAAATGTGGCATACCGTGTGTCCCCGGGGAAAAAGAGAAAATGGATTTGGCCGTCATCTCACTATTCTCTGCCTCCAGTCTTTTGACCTTTGTGACCAAAGACCACAAAGATCATGTAACCTGGAGACATAGGCTCTCTCTCCAGAAGATCCGTTCTCTGTGCTCGGGGAGATCTTAGCCATGAGGAAAACTGTACTGGTGTTGCAAGACCTCCCCATTTTTCCTCAGAAGCCAGAAGTCTAGAAGTAAAATTTCTCATTGCTGCTACTATTTTAAAAATATTAAAGTGCCATATGGCTAGACAAAATAATTTTGGAAGGCACATTTTGTCCACAGATTATTACAGTAGTTTGAAGTCTGGATAAAGACTTCTGTTGATTATAAAAAGTCTTTAGTTACAGTATTCTGTTTTAAATATACATCGAGAGAATTAGGAGGAAGGGGCAGCTTGGGAAACTCACAAAGTTTATTTTAAAATTGTTAAGTATTATTTTTAACAGCCTTCTGCATTTGACTGAATAGTATTGATATAAACTGTATGTGTGTGGGGGGGTGTGGGTGTGTATTTGTGTTGCTAAAGATTGAACCCACAGCCTCACACATCCCTAGGCAGCACGATGCTACCAAGTTGTACCTCAGGCCCTTAACGTTGTTTTAAAAATGTATAACTGAACTAACTTGTAGTGGATCTCAAGAGCTAACTGTACATTTCTTCCTTGCCCAAAGTTCTGTGATATCACATTGGTAGATCAAAACTGGTCACGGTGAAAGTAACTACACCACAGAAATTGGGAAATGCTGCACTGAGCTTGTGTCCAAATACTGGCTGTTAAGCATTTGCCGTACCATTGCCTTGGGGCTGCCCCGCCTTTCCTGGGCCTTGACCTTCCTGTGTCTCTCTCAGTAGCTGTGCTACCGTCACCGGCCTTCTGCCCCTTACAGTCTTCTTTGCTAGCTAACGCTCTGATGCTGCGAGCCCCTGCTCAATCTGACGCATGGCCCTAAGTGCTACTGGCCCCCGCGCTGTTATATAGAGACAAGTTGCATTAATTGCCCGTTCAGACTACACAAGCGCAGACCTGCCAACAGGTGGTAGTGCCATCCCA
This sequence comes from Chinchilla lanigera, assembly GCF_000276665.1. Lineage (NCBI taxonomy): Eukaryota > Metazoa > Chordata > Mammalia > Rodentia > Chinchillidae > Chinchilla > Chinchilla lanigera. The sequence goes on from NW_004955440.1 coordinate 14,408,472, forward strand.
TTTCCACCCTCATTCTTTTCATAAACACGCATCTCTGGGCTGGACTGTGTGTGCGTGTTCGTATGATCTTTAATTCTTCTTGGTAGTTGTAAATAAACAGAGTGATAAAGTAGAAAAGAAAACATGTTTGGTATGTATTTACCCACTTTTCCAGGCTCCAGTGAGATTGGTCAGCTAGGGTATCTGGCGAGAAAGCCTTTATCTTAGTCTTAAAGTGAGTGAGCAAATGCACATCACATTTCCGCACTTGCTTTTCTCTAGTCCAGTGATGCTGAACCTGGGCACGCGTGCCGCAGCGAGCCTGAAAGGTTTGCCGTCTCTAGTTCATGCTTGTGCTCCACTGTTTACCAGAATCCGCAGCGCGTTTCTCTGCTTATTGGTTTCTAGCGTATTCATCTTTTGACTGTGAGCACACCGAGGTCTTGGTAAAAAATTTAAATGCCTCAGGATATCGCAACTGAAAGTAAAAATCTGTTTCTTTATCAGAACCCATGTGGTATTTATGACTTCAACCTCTGTTGTTACTGGTTTCTTCTACCTTTTTATTTCCAGGTTCACCAAATCCCACAGGGAGATAGACAAATGAGACCACCCAAGCCCAAGAGGAGGAAGATCTCCAGATAACAGAGACTGCTCCAGTAATGTGCAGTGTTTATCAAAGGGGCGTGCACAGATGTCTATGTACATAGATTGATACGGCCACTGTTACATCAGTATTCAAACCACGGCAGATGGTGACCACACCACAGGGTGCTAACAGCAACAGTGATACACACGTTTTTTGATGGGGAAGGCTAATGAATGCTGAAAAACCAATCACAATCCCCGTATGCTGAGTGATCAGTGGTCAAGAGATTACTGAGCAACTCTTTTTCTATGACACTAAAATTGTGCTCAAAGAAATAGTCCAAATGTTTCTGAAGAATTTTCGATGTTGTATATAGAAAATACAGAATTTCATGGTGATATCAAAAATGTAAATATTGTACAATATTGTCATGTACAAGCGTACCTAATGCACACTTTATCTTTTATTGTACAAAGAAATAGTGTACAAAATTCTTTGGTTTCTATGGAGTACACCTACCAGAGACTACCAGTGTAAAGTGATAAATAAAAATACAACCTAAATGCTTTTCTATGATAATGTAAAAGATGCTGTTTTTGTATCTAACAGCACAGAAAAGGCATGATGATGTAATATCTTAATTATGACATAACACACCACACCACTGGGTGTTCACTTACAATGTCTATTCAGAATGAACCTTGCATGGAAACATTGGACTCAATTTTGGGTAGCTAGGAAATTGCAACCTTGCAGATTTCTAAAGGGATGAGGGCTCACAGGTCGAAATTAAGAATTCAGAAACTGCAACCATTTGTTGCATATTTTTTTTACCTAAGTTTTAAAATAGAATAAGTTTTATAAAAAAAAAAAAAACTTAGATGGAATATTTTACTCAGCCAGTTCTGTAGTTAGTATTTGATAGCCACCTGTTAAACTAGGTATCCTACCACCACTGATCCTCAGAACTAAAGTTTTTTTGCAAATGATACCTGAAAAGGTAAAATTTCTATTTCCACACACAGAAGCAAAAGCCCCACGTTGAAACTGTTATCAGAGGCAAGGATTATTATAGGTCAGTTTCTTTGTAGTGGCCAAAAAAATACAAATCATCAAAGCAAGCTTCATATCCATTCATCAGTATTACTTAACCCAGAAATTAAGGTGGCTTACAAAATTATTAGTGATGGTAATTTTTTATCAGTATTATGTAATATATCAGATTTATTTTATTTAAAGAATTATTTATACCATTAACAGATTCTTATATATATATATATATAATGTGGCTGAAATGTGCAGGTTAAATCTATTAACCAAATTATTTATATTATATTAAGTAAGAAAAAAATGTGAAACAAATGTAGAGAGAAAATACTACAAATATACAACCCTGAAACTGTGAGCCATTGTGCAGTACAAGGTAGTTAACGAGAACCGTAGCACAACACCATTTTGCATCTTCTTTTCACAATTCTTCCTGGCGGTGGCGCAGCCCTGCCCCAAGGTAGATGAGTGACGTTCCAGGCCACCCGCCTCACTTCAGTGTACGATCGCCCTAAGAAGGTGTCGGCCGTTCCTTTCTCTGGGCACCACCAGCCTCCACCCCACCACCCGCTTCAAGCACTGCCGGTCCCTCGCCTGGGGCTCACTCTGCACCCTGAAGTTCTCCGACAAGCGGCTCTGGGCACCGCCACTTCCCCACTCCCCGTCCCCTCTGCTTCCCCGGCCCCGACTCCGCAGTTGTCCCATCATGTAGCAGAGCTCCAGTCACTCAGGAAAAAGGAGACCAAGGTCATTCCTCACGTGAGTCTCTGGGGCCACAGCACAGAGCACGCCGCCTGGGCTCACGTCTGATAGCAACAGTTCTTAGTTCTCACTGGCCCCTGTATCCTCTGTCTCTTCTGTACCCCCCTCGCCCCTACCCTCAAGCCTGGGGGAGCGAACTGGGCACGCTTAGATTTACGGCCTGGAGCAGGACCTCTTCCTTCAGGGGCAGGTTCACTCTGTCTTTCGAACTGCTGGGCCTACCTCCCTGGCCCCTTATACACTCACAAACGTTTATGTAGTTTAGTTGACATATTTTTGTTATATATTTGATACATTTAGACCATTAATGTTTATTTTTTGTATCAACCTGCTTTTCTACTGTTTTGCCTACACAACGTGTTTCTTCACAGACAGGCACATGTATGTGTTTGTGTGTTGGGTGTGTCCCTATGTGTTTTAAGTGTTGATCTATGAAGACGTTTTTAGCCTTTGCCTCTCTGTCTTCAGGAGTCTGGGGCACCCAAGCCTTTTTGTTCATTTTGAGCGAATTCGGTGTGTGCTTCCCCACCACTGTGTGCTTTACATCAGTAGACCATGTAAAGTATGTTTCTGCCCATGACATCATGGTTGCGTATGGCTTTGCTATGAGTGGTAGGTATAGCTGTCTCCGTCCACATGAGGTTTTTCCCCTCTTTCTTACAGTGAAATGGTTTCATGTAAGTAGTTAATGTAAATATTGTTAGTATTTTAGGTCATTGAGTGCTTTAACTTTTTTTTAGATGTTGCACCTTCTTTACCATTAAAAATTGGTCACTCGTACTTCATTTCCACCCACCAAGCCATTTCCTTCTCTTTGTATTGAAGCGAATTCATTTTTTTAAAACTGAAGGTCAGCCCTTCTATGCTAGTACATTTTTTATTCCCTAAAATAAACTTTTTTAAAACAAATCCAAGAATGGGAACAGAATGAAATTTTTTTGCTCCTTTAAAGAACACAATAGTTCCTGCTGGAAAAAGGAAATCGAATTTAATTTTGTATCCCCAACAGCCCTAGGAAGCACACGGAGAATAAACTGCACATCTCAGGAGTTTCCAAAGAGTATCTCCAAAGAGTGACTATCAGCTGAGCAGCTCTCGTGTGGCTTGTCTTGTTTATAGCATTAAAAGCATCCCAAGGTTTTTATTTATTTAAAGGAATATTTTTGGTTGTACTTTTCCGTCGCGTTATGGATGAAAATGCTTTAAGAAAAACATTCATTCCTTGTGATATCATGGGCCACATGTAGTTTTTATTTAGACTTCTACTTTTGAGTTTTTGCTACGGCTGTTTTTTAAGTAAACATAGCTTCCTTACTTAAACATGACTCTGCAGAATTGTGGGAGGAGCAGAGGGCTGTTATTTCACTTTCTGTAAGTTTTATGAAGATTCTCATATCACATGGGTTGAATCCTTTTTCATTTCAGACCATGATCTCAACTTTGATATCAACTTGCAGTGTTCCCTTGGAAGGCGCAAACAATTTCGCATTAGGGTGTCAAAATCTAGGATGCTCAAGATGTTTGTGGCTTTGTTCTTTCTGAAAAGAAAGCAAAGATTCTAGACCTTCTGAAAATTCAAAATCTTGTTTACTTTACCCAAATGATATGATTTACACCCAAATGATATGATGCAAGCCTCAAGATTTTTCAGTGACATGTATAAAATAAGTTGTGTGTTACTTCATTTGGGGATACGAACAAGAGATATCAACCAACCCTAACTACGGTACTGAATTAGTTTATCCTTCCTTTCATTCACTTTCTTATATTTGCATTAGCCAAAGAGATAAGAACATTAGTAATTCATATGTGTGACAACACAGAAGTGAATATTAAATCAGTAAGCCAAAAAGCAATAAACAACTGAAGCATGGTATATCCTGCTAACGGTGGGGAGTCTGATATAGAAAATATATATATATAAAGCATTATCTTCAGAAATGAAAGATTAATTTGTATCTACTGTAAATATGTATTATCAACCTTATCTGCTTTATACACACTGTGTGTGTGCTTCAGTGATCTTTTATAAACCGGAAAAATGGTTGATTTAATAATTTGTTATGTAAATACAAAGTTGTCTATAAATTGGAAAATTTGATGCCAGATGGCTTCATTAATATACAACTGTGTTTTGTAACATCATGCCTTTATGGGTTAAGTATAAATACACTGGAATGTCTATATAGAAAAGACGCAGTTTACATTTCACTTGCATTTCAAATGGATATTTTTGTCCCCAGGGTTATATTATTAGGAAAAGAAAATGACCTCAACATTCCCAACGTGAAAAACAAATATGGTTTTGCATTCACTGAAACTCTTTTTCACACCCAAGAATCTGTTCAATTCCATGTTAAATGCTTCGCGTTACAAGATTTCCATAGGTAATGCATTGATCTATGACACAAATCTACCTATGAAAACTACACAAATTGAATTATTGTGCCTGAGACATAGGCTACACATCTTTCCAATATCAGGCAGGCAGAGGAAGAACACCGGCCTTCTTATTGTGTTTCAACTTACTATTTTCTGCTTTGTTCCCATACATTTAGGAAAGCACAGACAAAGGGCCTGGGTCTGTGAGCTCAGGTATGTACAGAACGTCATGTCAGTGCAGGCCCTTCCTATGTTGGCACTAATGACATTTGGGCTAGGTCATTTTTTTGTGAAGACGCCTTATGCACCGGAGAATGTTTAGCAGCATCTCTGGTCTCAGCCCACTGGTGGCCTGTAGCACCCCCGCCCAGACCGTAGCAATCAAAAATGACTCCAGCCTTTACCAGGTCTCTCCTGGGGTGGGAAAGCAAAGGGGTTCAAAATAAAGTTTGAAAACCACTGCCATAATGAAACCAGTTTGAGAGCATATATCTGTGTAAAGCACAGGCAGATTTACATCTAGAAACTGATTCCTCCAAGTAGCCAGAATTTATGCCAAGGAAGAGCTTCTGGGCCTATGGTTAAGGAGATAAACACAATAGCGTCAGCTTTCCTTGAACTTGATACTCTAGATCGCAAGACCCAAGAGGCGCTGTTTTTAGAAGCCCCTGGCTAGAAGAGCTACCTAAATACTGGGGCTCAGAGTGTGCAAGAGCACACTGCATTCTGGGTCGCGCAAGGAGCTTTGGTACTGGATGCTGGCAGCTGGCAGAACCGCTGTCTCCCTGGCTCAAGAAGAGGAATGACCGTGGAGACCAGCTGGGTCAGGTACCAGTAGTCCTGACTTGCTTGTAATCAGTTTTGACAAGCAGTTCAGAAGATTTTGGGGGTATCCTGGATACATGTACTCATTCGATAAATATTTACTGAGTGCCGCTGTGTGCCGTACCCTATGTGCCACAGCGGGGATGGAGCGGTGCATCAGACAGGCCCATCCTCTCCCCGTGGAGAGCCGCTGGAGGAGATGCCAAGCAAACATGTGAATATGATAAATGACGCTACGGGGTAAGAGGGGAGCACATCGCATGGCCGTGACGTCATTTCCTGGGGGTGGGGTGTGAAGGAGGGCAGGGAAAATGCATAGGAAAGAGGCCGAGAACTGCGTGGCATGGGAAAGGGCAGCAGCGTGCTGGAGGCAGAGAGCAGCGTGTGCCAAGACCTGGACTTCAGAAGAAGCGTGAGAGAATAACGGCTGAAGAGCCTGGGGTCTGGGCCTATCTGCTGTTCCTTTTTTCTTTCCTTTTGCAGTGCTGGGGACTGAACCCAGAGCCTGTGCTTGCTGGGCAGGTGCTCTGTGACTGAGCTACGTCCTCAGCCTCCGGAGCAAGGCTTGTTGTCCCTGTTGCATGTATCACGCAGTGATGGGGAGTTACTGTGGGCCTATAAGGGGTGATATGATCAGCGGTGTACTTGAAAACGATTGTTCTAGCTGCACTGTTAAGAAAGGGTGATGGGAGGGATAAAGACTGACAAGCACAATACATCTCATTTGAAGTGCAGGATTTTTTAAAAAGCATGCGCTTCTTCAAAAAGTAAAAACAAATTCCAGGCCCGCCATAATGCTTCATGTTACATTTGTTGAGTAAATTCCATCCCGATCGTAAGGTATGTATATAAAAGTATACAAGTGCGTTCGCTTTAAAATGGAGATTGAGCACTCTTAATCTGAAAACCTGAAATCCAAAATGTTCCCAAAGCCGAAACTTCCCTTTTAGTTCAGAACTGCTGAGTTCCAGCATGCCACTGCAAGTGGGAAATTCCCACCAGATCTCACGTGATGCGTCACAGTCAAAGTGCAGGTGCACCGAAAGTATTACACAAAATTAGCTTTGGGCTCTGTGGATAATATATATAGGAAACAATTGAATATTGTGTTTAGACTTGGGTCCCATTCCCAAGATATTATGTATACGTAAGTATTCCAAAAGACAGAAAGAAAACCCAAAATTCAAAACACTTCTTCTCCTAAGGGATACTCCACCTGTAGTCATGAAGAAATGTTATTCCACACAGTTACACTACTGCCCATAAAATTATTCCCTGTTTATTCTACACAAATAGGGAAGCAATAGTGTTTCTACCTAGACTACCAAAAGGCTGGGATCGTCACTCACCTGCACAGGTAGGTGCAGGTCCGGTGTGGGCTTTTGGAGTGAGCATCTCGTCCTACGTGCCTTCCCTAGGAATCAGAAGCTGCAGTAGAAGGCACAAGGGGAGCGTTAAGGATTACAGACACAGGAAATCAGGACAAGAAGGGTCAGGGCCCAGAACAAGGCCATCTGGCTATGGAAATTTCTGCCTCACAGTCAGGGGGGCCACGATGGCCTTTCCTCGGCCATTCCAGCCGAGGATTAAGTACTTGCTCCTGAACATCCCCATCCGCAATGATTCACCCTGTGTACTCAATGAACCGTGCCTGTGGGGCTTATCAAAGCTAATTATTGGTTAATAAAACCAAACAGGGACAATGCAATAAGGGCATCCAATCTAGAAGCTAGCAAATACCCCTTCCTTCTAGCGCAAGATCCTCTGCACCGGAAATGGACCCTACACCAGAGACAGCCCATCAGAATAGCTACAAACTGGGCCCAGAGAGTCCTGATCTAGAAACAATCACATCTAGATGGTGCCACTAGCTTATTATTTTACTTAGAGCAAGTTACCTAACCTATGTGAACTCAGCTTCCTCATCTGAAAAAAGAGGGTAAGAATAGCACTTCCCTTGGGGGTTGATTAAGGAATGAATGAGACAACACAGAGAAAGCCCCCAGTGAACTCAGTGAATGTTCCTTACGAGATTGCAAGCTGAAAGATTTTTGATTACAGGAACCTGTAGCAAAGGAACCTATCGTCAAATATAGGAGGAATGAAGCTGGGCCTGGGGGTGCACCCCTGTAATCCCAGCACTTGGGAGGCTTAGGCACAAGAATAGCTGCAAGTTCAAGGTCAGCCTGTGCTACATAGTGAGTTCTAAGCCCAGTCTGAACTACATAATGAGACCATGACTCAAAAACAAACAGCACCAACAAAATAGAAAGATCTATGTCTAGAGGGCTTGTATCTTCCTGAGAGACACAGAAGGTGGGACTGGGTTTCCTTGTGCAGCATGGTGCCAATAAAAGAGAACAGATTTACAGTACACTTTTTTTTTAATTTTAAAGAGAAAAAATTAAAATAACAATAAAACTTTCAAAATATGTTAGTAGGAGGGTTACAATTGTGGTACTATAGACGTGAGTGCACGTATATCACCATGGTACTATGTTTTTAATTCTTCTGGGAAGCTACCCAGAAGGGGAATAGCTGGGTCAAAAGGGACCTCTAATTCTAGCTTTTTGAGGAATCTCCACACTGATTTCTACTGTGGCTGTACCAGTCTGAAAAGCAACAGTGAACAAGGGTTCCTTTTTTCCCCACAGCCACACCAGCATTTGTTATCAGCTGATTTCTTGGTGCTATCCGTTCTTACTGGGGTGAGATGAAACTCAGCATTGTTTTAATTGGCATCTCTCTGATGACCAATGATGTTGAACATTTTTCCAGGTATTTATTAGCCATTTGTATTTCTTCATCTGAGAAGTGTGTATTCATCTCAGATGCTATTTTTTGGATTGGGTCTTTGAATTTAGGGGGTCTGATTTTCTTCAATTCTTCATATGTTCTAGATCGAAGTCCTTTGTCTGAGGGAAAACTAGCAATAATTTTTTCCCATTCTGTAGGTTGTCTTTTCACTTTGTTGGCGATTTCTTTTGTTGTGCAAAGCTTTTTGATGAGATGAGATCCCATTTTTTGAATCTTTGTGATATTTCCCTTGTGGTCTGGGTTTTGTTCATGAAGTCTCTGCTTATACCTATATCTCTGAGATTTCTACCTATTTTCTCTTGCAGTAAATTTAGTGTTTCTATATTAGTATTTAGATCTTTCATCCATTTTTATTTTAGTTTAGTACATGGTGATAGACACGGGTATAGTTTTAGGCTTTGACCTGTGGAAAGTCAGTTTTTCCAGCACATTCACTGAAGAGACTATCTTTCTTCCAGTGAACATGCTTGTCTCCTTTGTTAAAGATAAGGTTGCTGAGTGTGTTTGGGGTTGTACCTGCATCTTCTATTCCATTCCATTGATCCTAAGGTGTGTTTTTTGTTGTTGTTCTTTTTTTTGCCAGTGCTATGCTGATTTTTTCACAGTAGCTTTGTAGTATAATTTCAGGCCTGGGCTTGTGATACTTCCAGACTTGCCTTTATTGCCCAGAATTGCTTTTGCTGTTCTAGATCTCTTCTGCTTCCAAATGAATTTTAGGAGTGTTTTATCTTGATCTGTGAGGTATGCTGATTGTATTTGGATCAGGATTGCATTAAATCTGTACAGCAGCTTGGGGAATATGGCCATTTTCTCTATGTTGATTCTTCCTATCCAACAGCAATGGATATCTTTCTATCTTCTGATAGCCTCTTCACTCTCCTTTTTTAGAATACTGTAATTTTCACTGTACAAATCTTTTACATCCTTTGTTGGATTGATTTCTAAGTATTTCCTTCTTTTAGATGCCATTGTGAAGGATGTACTTTCCCTAATTTCTCTCTCTGTCAGTTTGTTGCCTGTGTATAGGAATGTTATTGATTTTTGAGTGTTGACTTTGTATCCTAGTACACTACTGAATTTGGATATTAAATCTACACATTTTTGGTGGAGTTTTTGGAGTCTTTATGTAGAATATGATATCATCTGCAAATAATGGCAATTTAACATCTTCCTTTCCTATCTATTCTTTTATTTTTTTCTCTTGTCTAATTGTTTCAGCTAATATTTCCAGAATTATATTGAATAGGACTGGTGGACATCTTTGTCTTGTCCCTGATTTTAAAGTGAAAACTTTTAGTATTTGATCACTTAATATGATGTGAAGTACTGGTTTGTCATAGATGGCTTTTACCAGATTGAGGTAAACACCATCTATTCCAATTTTCTGAAGGGTTTTTATCATTTATGGATGTTGGACTTTGTCAAATGCTTTTTCTGCATCTATTGAGAAAATCATGTGATTTCTGTCTTTGGTTCTGTTAATATGGTGTGTTATATTTATTGCTTGGTATATATTGATGCATCCCTGCATCCCTAGGATGAATCCTATTTGGTCATGATGTATAATCTTCTTGATGATTTGCTGCATTCTGTTTGTCATTATCTTATTAAGGATTTTTGCATCTATGTACATTAGGGAGACTGGCCTATAGTTTTCTTTTTTGGTTGAATTCTTCTATGGTTTTGGAATCAGGGTAATTCTTGCTTCTGGGAATGATTTTGGAAGTACTGCTTCCATTTCAATTTCTTTAAAAAGTGTCAGCCCTAGTTCTTCTCTAAATTTATTGGAGAATTCAACAGTATCTGTATCAGGGCCCGGGTTTTTCTTTGTTGGTAAATTTTTAGTTACATTTTCTACTTCATTGGCCGCTATCAAGTTATTTAGAATTTTTATGTCTTCTTAGTTTAGTGTTGGCAATTAAATTGTGTCTAGGAATCTGCCCATTTTTTAATGTTTTCCATCTTATTAGAATATAGGTTCTCATAGTAGATATTGATGATCTCCTGGATACTTATGGGATCCATTATGATTTCCCCCTTTTCATTCCTAATTACTTGAATTTGTGTTTTTTCTTTCCTCTTTTGATGAGGTTGGCTAATTTATTCTTTCAAAGAACCACCCTTTTGATTCATTGATTTTTTTTTGTATTGTTTTCTTAGTCTCTATTGCATTAATTTCTGCTCTTGTCTTATAATTACCTCCTTTTATGAGCTTTGGGTTTGATATGTTCTCCTTTTTCTAGAAGTCTGAGGTTCAGCATTAGGTTGTTTATTTGAGCTTGTTTTATTTTCCTGATATGTGCCTTTCACTGTGTCCCTTAAGTTTCAGTAAGTTGTATTGGCATTATCATTTAATTGTATATACTGTTTAATTTCCTATGTTACCCATTGGATGTTCAGAAAGGTATTGTTTAATTTCCATGTGTTTATCTAGTTTTTTATTTCCTTTGGCACTGATTTCCAGTTTCATTTCATTATGGTCACATAGTATGCATGGGATGATTTCAATTCCTCTACACTTACTTAAACATGTTTTGTCAGCTAATATATGGTCTATTTTGAAGAACTCCCATGTGCAGCTGAGAAGAATGTGTATTCTGATGTTTTGGGGTGGAACATTCTGTAGACACCTATCAAGTTCATTTGTTTACAGGCTTGGTTTAATTGTAATATTTCTTTGTTGATTTTTTGTCTAGTTGATCTATCTATTGTGAGAGAGGGGTATTAAGGTCCCCCACTACAACTGTGTTAGTGCTTATTTGGTTTTTCATATCTGTTAATATTTGTTATATGTAGTTGTGTAAACTTGTTTGTTGCATAAATATTTACGATTGTTATCTCTTCTTCTTGAAGTTTTCCTTTAACAAATATGTAGTGACTTTCTTTATCTCTTTTGATCAGTTTTGGCTTAAAGTTTGCATTGTCTGCAAGTAAACTAGTTACCCTTGTTTTTTTCTGTGTTCCTATGACATGGAGAATTGTTCTCCTTCCTCTGACTTTTAGTCCATGAATTTCTTTTTGGGTTAAATGTGTTTCTTGAATGTAGCATATTGTTGGATCTTGCTTCTTGATCCATTCGGCCAGTCTGTTTCTTTTGATTGGTGAGTTGAGACCATTATGTTGATGGTTATACCTGATATGTATTGGCTTTTCTTGTTCATGTTGTTTTTCTGTTGTTCATTCCCTATCTTTTTCCTCAGTTTAATTGCTTGCACTGCCTGGTGGCTTCTTTCTATTGGTGTTCATGTGTTTATGGTCTTCATTATCTTTTTCTAATATGTTCTTGAGGGCATTCTAAAGAGCTGGTTTGGTGGTCATAAATTTCTTCAGTTGTTGTTTTGTCATGGAAGTATCTTATTTCTCCATCATTTTTGAAAGTTTTGCAGGGTACATCAATCTGAGTTGAAGATTGTTTTCCTTTAGGGCTTAAAAGACCTTACTCCAAACTTTCCTTGATTTGAGGGTTTTTATTGTATGGAGAAATCTTCTGTGATTCTGATAGACTTTCTTTTGTAGGGGATATGTTTCTTTTCTCTAGTTGCTTTTAATATTTTGTTATTGTGTTGAATTTCTGGAATCTTGACTATTTTATGACTTGGTGTAGAGTTATTTTGGTTATGGCTATTTAGAGTTCTATATGCTTCATTTATTTGTATGTCAATTTCTTTATTCATGTTTGTAAAGTTTTCTGCCGTTATTTCTATGAAGAGATTTTTAATGGCCTTTGTGCGGTCTCCAGCTTTCTCACTGATTCCAATCAATCTTATGCTGTTCTTCTTTGCTTCATCCTATAGCTGTTGGATTGATTTTTCATGGTCTCTTATTATTTTTAAGATATCTTTCTTTTCTTGGTCACTAATCATATTCCTGTTTTCTAGATCTGATATTCTATCCTTGCCTTCATTCAATCTGCTGTGCATATTTTCAGTGGAGTTTCTACTCTCCTATATTTCTATGTAAATTTGTTTCATTGATTCCATTTGTTGTCTATGTTTGGCATTCATGGTTGCTATCATTTCCCTGAGCACCTCTACTTTTTATCTGTGTCTGCTTTAATGTCTTTTATTTTCATAGTCATTTCTTTTTGCACCTTAGAGACTATTTTTTTTATGGCCTCTTCCATTTGTTTTCTCACTTTTGCTGCTATCATTTCAGACAATTCCATTTGTTGGCTTCTGATTTCCTCTATCTCTTTGTGCTCTGGACTTGTCCTGGATGGGATGGGCATTTGGGATTGCATTTTGCTTCTTCGTCTTGTCATTTTCTTTTTAATTAGCTTTCTGTGTTGACCCTTATAGATTTCTTATGTTAGGTAGCCTTGGCACTGATGTCAAGGCTTTCTTAAAAGGTACCTGTTCCTCTGGATGTCTTCTAGATGTGGGTGATTCTTGGTCTTTATGTCTGTCCTGAGAACCTACCCCAATATAAGTCTGAGGAGTTGTGACCAATTTGACCTAGGACCCGTTCCTTTGGTACTGGACTATGTTGATGATTATGACCCCTTACAATCACTTAAAACTGGTTATAGTATGTATGACATCCTGATTAAAGTACTCTAGTTGGCAATAACAATAGACTCAAGTACAGCCTGAGTACTGACAAAATTTGGTAACTATTAGTCTGATATCTATAACCATAGGAAGAAGGTCTACAGAAATATAATATAATCCAATTTATACTACAAACTTGTATGCAATGATTTTCCACTTAGTGGAGTGATTTTACCCCATTGTGGTGGTGGGGTGGTTCAGGAGGGTAGGGAGCAGGACTCAGAGATGAATGAGATTAAATATAGTAGGAGCAAGGTTGGAGGGCACAGGATGATCATCCAGGTTTTGGGTAAGTGTAGAACAGAGGAGGGAAGGATTGGAAGAGAAGGCCTAGGAGTTTTGAGGTGAACCAGAAGGAGAAGAGAGTGTTTCCTTGCATGAAAGTATCATTAAGTCAAGTGAGATAGTTGATGAAAGAAATAAAGAGAATGAGTAGAAAAAAACAAACAGAAAGGTTAAAGATTACTGTTTGGGTCATATTGCTAATGTTGCATGGGATATTTCCATGCCTCTAGTTCTGCCTGTCCACTGTGTGCACCTTAGCCAGGGTCCTCCTGTGTCGCCGGCATTCCCTCAGGTGTCTAGGCCTTGATTCTCACCAGTGGAGGGAGGAAAGGGGCATCTCAGTCTACTCTCTCCAGTCGCTTGGTCCTGGGTCAATGGAGGGAAGGAGGAGCTAAATTTAGACTCCTCTCACAGCAGGACTGTGCCACTCCAGGACAATGGAGGAAGGGAGGTGCATGAGCTCAGATTCCTCTCCCCAGCTACCACATCTGGCAGCATCCCTTCCTAGCTTCAGGTTTCTGGATCTACAATCCAGATGTTTCCTGGATGGATGCTACTCTCCATGATGAACCAGCAGGGTTATTTCTTGATGAGCTAGTCTCTCCAAGAAGGTCAGTGAGTCCCCTGTGGTGACCAGGACAGAGTCAGAATCAGGTGAATTTCAGAACTTGTAACCTTTAGCCTCAGGGTAAAGTTGGAACTCACTCTTCAAATAAGTAGCAAGACTTGAAAAGGGTAAACAACCTAAACTCAGTCAAATCAGGGAATGTAGACTTTAGCCCTCAAGTATGTTAAAGAATCAGTCTTCTATGGGATAGTCACTTAAGAGGACCTTGTTGTTCACATTTAACCCTGCATTTCTCCTCCCTAATTTTAACATGGATACTGTTGAGTAAAATCTTGAACCAAGCAAGTCAGGAAGTTCTCAGAAGATTTGGGAGTATGAGGGGTTGAGTGTGTGTATGTGTGCATAGGGCGAGAGGGTCACAACCATCCTAGGCTTAGTTGTATCCAAAACACTAGCATGAGAATGAAAATAGATAATTTCTGATGAATACGATTAAAAAGAAAAAGGACTACTATTCTAAAGTGGTAGTATGTTTTTGTGCCACTAGGGATTGCTTCTTAATTAGAAGTATATGACCAGATACTGCACCTAGACTTTGCAGACTGTGATGACTTACATGTGCCTTACTAAAAGGGGTCAGAATTTGTTCAGCATAGATAGATGAATAGGGTTAGTTGAGCACTTAGCTCCCAGGGCAGGACCTCTGTCCATTGAGCTCACTGGGCAGCTGTGGACACTGCTTGTGGAGAACATGGCCAGGAGGACACCTTGCCTGAGGTCCCTGGACTGTGACCGAGTTCCTGCCAAACATAGTTTCCCTGCCAGATTAATCCTAAATAGCTTTTGTGGCCAGGAGGAGGCCTTAGAAAATCTCCTGTGACCTTCTGCTGTTCACCTTTTCCAATCAAACTGGTGTTATTTAGAGTCAGTAGGATTCTTCAAGTTTCAGAATGAACACGGAAGTTAGGAATTTGTGATTTCAGACCGATTCTGGTTTATTTGGCAAAAAACAAACAAAACAAAGCAAAGCAAAACAAGAAAATGGAACCACAGTTTCCCAGGAGCTTGGACAAAGGATGCTAGAATTGGAATGAAGAAAGGCTCTGGGCTGTCTCTGGAAAAGCCATCTTGTGGGCAGGAGCAGCAAAAGCAAGGAGAGACTCTTTCTCTTGGTTTCTTGGCTCTTTCCAAGTGTCCAAGGGGTTCGTGAAAGGGATGAGGCATCCAGGGAGGTGGAGCAAGTATCTGCATTGTGCCTTTTAGGGAAATCAGGCCAAAGAGATTATACCCAGTAATTGCCACCATGAGGAGCCCATGCTTTCTGAGCAGAAAACAGCAATAAGAAAAGGTGTGTGGTTCTTGCCTCAGAGTATAGCTTTCCTTTTCCTTAGACCATGGTTTTCATCACTTGCTCAGGAATTCCTGTTAATAAAATTGAGGACCTATTATATTCATATATGTATACGTGTGTAATGTTATATGTATTACTGAATTAACATGTGGAATGTTATAAATACGCAAATAGAAATTAGGAAACAACTGAGATGAACTGATGTAATTTTGTTTCCCACCCTCACTCTGGTGCTGCCTTGCATCATGCCCAGAGTGTGTGCATTCAGCTCTGGACATCCTTAGGCTGAGCAACAAGTAACATGAGCAGGTTCCTAACAGGTTGCTTCAGTGAGTATAGGCAGTGATAAACCAAACTACCAAACATAACTCATAGAAGAGGAACCCAGCTTTTTCTTAATCAATTTAATATACTCACTTTTAAGTAAATGGTGATGGAAAGACAAAACTCCTAAAAATATGGTAAGTAACATGGAATCTGTGCTTTATATGAGGTTTGAGAATAACCTTGATCTTTCCATGGACTCAAAATTTCTATCCAAATGTATCTCTGTTGATCTGAGATGGGGTCTGTCATCTGCATAGGAGAGTCACCTACCCAGCATGCAAAGGGAGAGTCACAGTCCAGCACTTCCTGTGCCATGCTTGGTAAGAGTAAGAGGACACACGAGAGCTACGGTAGAAGTTCCCACTTGAGAACAGGTGAGACACCCCACCTGTGCACATGCATTTGTACTCCATGTACTGCCATGGAGTACCTCAAGACAGTTCTGGAGCTTGCTTGACAGACAACCACGGAGTGTGGTCCTAAGCAGTTCATTCATAAGGTTAGAGCACTGTGGAAAAGAACTGAAGTGTATTCTAGTTCTAGTTTTGCTGTTAACTATGTGACTTTGGACAAGTACCGCATCTTCTCTGAGCCTGAGGTTTTTTGTCTGTCCCTGGAACACTACCTACCCCACGGTGTCACTGATACAGGAAAATAAAAACTCCCAACCTGAACGATATCTGGGGCGACTTCGTGTTCTCTAAAATCGAAGAATGAATTTTAGGAACAACGGAGGCAAAGAGCAGAATATATTTATTGAGGGAAAGAAAGCTTCTGTCCAAGAGAGGGACAGAAGGGGGCCCGAGTGGGTTGCCCAAGACTCTGTCTTTTCTAGGGACTTTTATAGAGCAAAACCAACAGGTGAGGCGGGTCCAAGGTAAGGGAAAATGGACAAAACTATGGTCAGCCAGTAAGCATTGTTCAGATAAAATTGATTAAATTGGGATCAAATGGGGAAGCGAGTCACATAGCAAGCGGGTATGGATACAGAACAGGGGCTTTCCCTGTAAGGGGCTGGGTCAGTGACTCTTCAAGGTGATCGCTACCTACTTAGAATGTCAATCCCTGATGTCCATCCCTAGGGAGGTGTGTGGGTGCATTTGTTTAATCTTTTGTCTTGAGGTCTGACCCACAGCAGATGGGTATCTTATCTTGTCTTTCATGTTGGCTCCTTCAAGGGCCTGGCCCTGTCTGACTGCCTATAACATTTTTATCTATCTCAATATTATTTCTATCTATCTCATATAGATATCTATCTATATCTATCTCTGCCTATGACATCATGAAATCCAGATGAACACGCATATGAAGTGTTTTTGCACAACCCCCTACAAATGAAGTCAGAAGGTACCCAGACTCAGGTATCAGGGGTTTTCAAGGAACAAAAATAAATGTTTCCTAGGGATCATAACATTAAACACCCTGAAGATTTTTCTCGGAGTCCAGCTTAGAGGGAAAGAGGTGCATGATAGATATTTAATCTAAACCTAGAACTCTGGACGCTCCATAACTCTAAAGAATAAACCAGGTGGACAGTGAAAACTTCCTGAAGCAGCTGAGCAAATTCCTGGGGTGTCTTGTAATGCCGAGGTTCCCACAGGGTGTTCCTTGCTTGTTCATCCATTCGTTCAACAAATATTCATAGATGATTCTATCTCTGAGATAAATTTTAAAAGGCTCTTCAAGGGGTCATGTTTGGGGCTGGGGATTCAGCTCAGGGGCACAGCGCCTGCTTGGCAAGCGCAAGGTCGTGAGTTCGATTCTGGTACTGGAAGAAAAACAAAAACAAACAACAAACAACAAAAAAAGGGGTCATGTTTTAGTGAAAGAAGAAGACCTGTAAAGAGTCGTTACAGTCCACTGACAAGAGCCATAAGCCAAGTGCATTACAAGGAGAAACTGGAAGACCTAATGCTGGGGAATGGGATTAAGTGACTTGCAGAGGGTAAGAATTCACCCAGGGCCCATAGGGGGGTAAAGGACATTTAAAAGGAGACAAAATGCAAAGCCCAGGGGTGGGGAGGAGTGGAGATTAGCACGCCTGTCTGGGAACTCTAAGGGTAAGTCTTGAGTACAAGGTAAGGAAATAAAGGGAAAGCTACTAAGCCCAGACAGAAAGCAGAAGTCAGATCACTGGAAAAGTGGGGTGCTGGCAAGTCCTCCAGGGCAGCAGAGCATGGAAAACCGTTTGAAATGGTTTAAACCGGTAAGCGGCTGCTGCTCACCTGCACACACCTTCTCCATCAGCATGTGTTAGGCACTGAGCGCATGGGCGGGCTCTACTAGGACTCAGTGGTGAATATCCGTGCCGTATTTCACCTCGCAGGAAACACAGTCTAACCTAGAAGTCTGATGCCAAATAAATAACTAAAGAATAATGAGCATTAGGACACCTATACGATTCTATGGCACCATAAAAGTGTATGTTTAGAACAGTCATCTTGACCATAATTTCACCATGGACAATACTTCCTGTCTTCCTGGAATAATGTCAACAGGGCAAATTTGTTCCACTGACCCCAAGGTAAAACTCCTGCTGCCTTCTGAGACACCCAGTCAAAATATCATTTACCCCCAAAATTAAGGCATGGGGAATGGTCAGGATAAGTCAGCAGTTTAATAGGGTCACATTTAGAACCCAGAGACGTAAGGTTGAAGTCAGGAGGCTTGTAGCTGCTGTTTCAGCTCATTCCTGACTGTCCCTGTGACCTCAGGCAAGTCACACCACTCTCTGGCCAAAGGATTTTAAGGAGACACGAGGGTTCTTTGCCAACCAATAGTCTGTGATTCTGTTCAAGAGGACTAGTGATCGGCATGTTCTTGTCAACCTTTGGGGCTTGCTGTATTTATCTTTGTAAGATCTACCTACTCACAAAAATAGAAAGGCACCTCCTGAAGCATCTTCAGATAGCCTCAGTCCCCTCCTCCAACCCCCACTCTTGCTATTGTCCTTCTTGTTGGGCCGAATTACACAGGTGGACTAACAAGAACCACCCAATTTATGTGCACACTTTGTCCTTATACCTCGTAGATCTTATCTCCCACAGGCTGGATTCCCCATTTTCTTTTCAAACTACAAAAGAATATATGAAGCAAAACACCTGAGGCAAAAAGATAACGCTGTGTAGGGTGAGTTTGAGGGGATTGCTTCTGTCCATCACAAAGTCTATAATTTCCTTGGCCAAGATTTGCAAATCCCCAGGAGACTGAATAAATTACCTGAAAGCCTGATAGTTGCAGGAAGGACGGCGGAGAAGATGAGGGTGTGGGCCTATGCTGTACGCTGCTATGCCGGGCGGCAGGAAGGTGGTGCACCCATCAACACGCCTCACGCTAAGGTGACGACGCAAAGCTCAGATATGTTCCACCGCTGTAATGTTCGCCTGTCTTTGAGATGAGAAATAAGAATAAGGAACAGAAGCAGAAACTCCTGTCAAGGTTCACCGTCCCTATGCTGTACCGCAGCACAGGCAGGTGGCTGTTATGTGGGGTCTCCAGTGCGCTGGGCAGTGCTGGGCAGCCGCCGGGAAGGCGTCCTCCTTCGCACGCCCGCTGTTGGCGGGGGAGGGCTGATACTTGGCACTCCTGGCCACCACAGGTCCACATGGCCTCTCTGGGGTCTGGGCTTCCTCACCGCATCGTTCCAAGAGGAAATGTTCCAGGAGAAGAGCCAGGTGGAAGCTAGTCGCCTCTTCTATCCTAGCCTCAGAAGTCACAGCACCAAAAGGAGCAAGGGCTTCAGAACTCTTCTTGGGAAGACTTGTTTGCATTCTGAGTAGAGTCATACCTTAAAACGGATTCCTCACTGTATAGCAACGTGGATCCCATGGCACTTCCCTAGCCAACAGGCCCTCTCTTGGCCAGTGGTCAACAGTTCCTTACTCCCTTGGTGCAATGTTGTCTCTGTCGAGAAGCTTGCAGTCTACCCAGAAGACAAGGACTAGAGAAGTGGCGAGTATGGCAGGAAGAGCATAAATGGTCAGCAGTGTGGAAAACAAGTGTGGGGATTTTATAGCAGAGAGCTCAATGATTTTAGGAATCCAGGGAGAAAAAGGACTGAGCAGCTGGCTGCAAATTTTATTTCCAGGACATAAGCAGGAAGGTCAAGATAAAGTCAGCAGTTTCATAGGGTTACATTTAGACCCCAGGTACATACAGGGGAGTGGGTTAAGGAGGTAGTGAGGAAACAAAGCCACTAATAGACGTCACTCTTTCAACAGGTGGTACGGTGACAGAAACCATCATGACGGGAAAGTGAAAAGACTGGGGTTGTTTTAAAAGAAGATGCAATAGGCATAGGAGTTTTTGTCCTACCCAAGTGGCCATGGAGTAGAGAGGGGATTGGTTATCTCTGTTCTCCCAGTCTCAGATGATTGGACTTGCATGGGCAGGAGGAGTTTGATTTGAGGAGGATCAACTAACGTGTCCTGAAAAAGACGAGTAGGGAACCGTCTACAGGAACACCAAACCAAGAGGCACAAATAAAAGATGCCATTCAGCAATGGATCCTTCAGCTGAAAACCAAGTTGCTGAGTATAAAATGGGTCATATGCACGCAGGAGCCATGAGGAGGACCACAGGAGGCAGCTAGGAAGAGAACAACAGATACAAGGGCAAAAGTGGACAGAAGCATGTCCACTTCCCCTGCCAACCATGAATTAGAGGTAAAACTAACCTGGAGTGCTTAATATATTCCAAATGTGCTGCTAAATGTTTACATTATAAATGACTCATTTATTTCTCATCACAATCCTGAGTCATGGTACAGGTACTATGATTATCCTCCTTTTACAGATGGAGAAACCAAGGCCAAGCGGTACCCAAGTTGGCTCACGGTAAAGCCATGACATAAACTAAACAGCATTTTGTCACTGGGACCTAGAACCTGACCTGCACAACTTAAAGGAGGAAAGCTTTATTTTGGCTCCTAGTTTCAGAGACTGCAGTCCATGGTGGGCTGGCTCCAAGGCAGAAACATAACAGAATGGCATGGTGGAGAAAAGCTATTCACTCATGGCAACCAAGACACATAGAGCAGGAATGAGCCAGAGAGAAGGAGCGAGGGACCAGGCATAGCTCCCGAGGTCACAACCCTATGATCCATTCCTTCAGCTAGGCCCTTCCTCCTCCGTTTCTATTATCCTTCAATACTGCCATCAGATTATGACCTCTTCAGTGGATGCGGCTGGAGCCCTCATGATCCAGTTACCCCACCTTTGAACACATGAGACTGGCAGGACATTTTAGGTCGAAACAATCACAGCTGGCTCTGAGGCCTTGGTTTTAGCCCCCAGGCAGTACTGCTTCTCAGAAGGAAAATGAGAGAAACATACTTCCTGAAGCCACCTGGAGGCCAACTCTTCCTAAACTCAGGCACTTTTGTTGGACTTTCCCTAGATCCTACGAGTTTTCTGAGCTAAGTCTGCTCAGTGGGCTTTGTTCCTCTCTCCCAAAGGAAACCATCCAAATCAGATGAAAGCTGTCCTGGTAGGAAAGAGAATAAAGCTTAGCAAAAGGTCCGTCAGTGGCACAGATTTCCTAGCAGGGAGTCTCCTCCCATAGTCAGGACCGCCGTGCTTACATTTACCGCCAGGCACTCACGTGTCATGTGGTGAGACAACTACCAAACCGAACCACCGAGGAGCTGCACACACTCGGCGGCTGTGCCTCCCAGATGCCTCAGCTACTGGTGGCATGGGTGACATTAGGCCTGTCATGCCGCCTCCTGTCTGAGCCTGAGTTTCTCTGTCAATAGCATAGAGGTAATGCTGCAGATGGAGGGATGTGGACTTACCAGGACTCCAGCGGCTGACTCCCCGGTGGCAGCTAGCCTGGGGTCTTGAGTCAGTTTTCCAGAGTCATTTGCAGAGATGGTCTTGGGGATGAAGACCTGACTGCAGGAATTGGTCAGGGCATGTTTGCAGGCTCAGCCCCTGCAAGAAGTAAGGGGGCAAGAGCGAGCACAGAGAGAAGTTGTGGCAAAGGCTTCCACCCGTGTAAAAGGAACTTGGTCTGGAACAACTCTTCAGACTGTCCCAAATAGCAGCGGGGGTGCTGTGCCTTTGTACCCCACCTCCTGTGGAGAGGCCCCTGGGTCTTGGCTGCCCTGTGGGTAAAGCAGCTCCCTGCAGTCCAGGGTGGTGCCTTGAGAAGGGCCTTGAGGAAGAGCTTCAGTAGGCAACACCCATGCAGATGGAGGAGCGCTCTGTCCTCCAAGAGAATACGTTGTGTGTGACAGCACCCACTGAACATGAGAACTGGACTCCATTTCCCAGAGGCCAAAGGAGTGGGGGTATCCGGGCTTTGAAGGGGGCAGGGTAAGAGGAGCCAGGAGCGGATGGAAGAAGGTCATTCTGTGATGGTATGACGCTGCTGTCCCCACCTGAACTTGGCGGGAATTTCAGCGACCCATGGGAATGCTGCATGTGGCTGGGTCAGAGAATAAAGGTGGACTCCCACAGCCAATCCGAGGCCAGGAAGCCTGAGGGCTGTAGCAAGGAGTTAGAGCAAGGCTGGAGCTAGTGAAGCAAGGGAATTGTCCAAAAAGAACTAGAGTTTGCCACGGAATTAGAGTTTGGGTCAAGTTTAATGTAAATCGCCACCGGGCAGGGAGCTTCCCCGGAGTCATTAGATCAGTGACAGCCTTTGCTGGGTTCTGAGGATTTCACACCTCAATGCGTGAAGCAGAGGGAAAGTGCTCTCTGCAGCCCACGTGTTCACAGCCAGCACCTGGGGCACTGAGCGACTGAGCGCTGTGCCAAGTCTGGAACCAGGGAGAGATGTGTGAGAGGAGGACTCTGCCCTCAGCACCCTACTTCAGGGAGTAAGGGGTGCTGTGGGCTGAAATGGCCGTGTGACTAAGACAGGAAGACAGGCAACCAGCAGGCCGAGGACACTGGTGCCAGAGGCAAAACCAGTCCTGGTGTCCTCCAGTTTTTACCTTTTCCCTCTCCTGCCTTCTGATCTGAGCCAGCAGAGACTGGTCAGCAGCTGGGGGATGGTGGCCAGAGGATTGTTTCCAGGGACTCGTGTAAATCCTGAACACATAAACATACAGCCCCAGAACTCAGGGCCCGCCCGTGGCTTCACAGCAGCACACAGCAGCTTCCGGTGCTGTGTCCCCCCTGCATCTGCTTGAGGAGGTAGAGCAACTCCGCACGCTTGCCTGCACCTTTCCCGCTTGCTTGGTGGCCAGGGCCAGCGTCATTGGTCTGAGTTCGGCTTTCAGAAGAAAGCTGTTTCTTTGTCATTCTTTGGGTTCTAATTCAGAACTTACACAAAAAGTATGCTTCAGTTTAAGGAAACGCCCAGTGTGGGCTGGGGATTTAGCTCAGCGGCACAGCACCTGCCTGGCAAGCGCAAGGTCTTGAGTTCAATTCCTGGTACTGCAGAAAAACAAAAAAAAAAAAAAGGAAATACCCAATATACAAATCAAAGCCAGAAGCACAAAAGAGTTGACTTTCCAGGCCTCTGTATCAAAAAAATGAGGCTGTTGCACCAAACTTGTCGTTGTCTTTCTTTCTTTGCTTTCTTCCTCCTTCCCTCCCTCCGTCCCTCCCTTCTTTCCTTTTTTTTCTTTACCAAAACAAAAGTTTCTTCAAGAGAAATCTTAGCCAGGCATGGTGGTACATACCTATAATCCCAGCATTCAGAAGGCTGAGGCAAGAGGATTGCCATGAGTTCAAGGCCAGGCTGGGCTACCTGGTGAGTCCAGGCCAGCCTGAACTACAAAGCAAGACCCTCTTTCAAAAAATAAAATAAACAAATAAATTTTTAGAAGGAAAGAAATCTTACCAGGGAAAAGAACCAAAGAAGATGTGCATAAGAATTGATTGTGCAGATCAGAGGGAGGGTTGAGTTCCTGACTCCATCCTCCAAGAGGGGGCTTTGCAAAGTGGAACCTGAGGACTGTTTTACTGGTTGGACTCCCACTCTCAATAACTGTGAGAAATAAATGTGTGCTATTCTGCACCCTTCATGCTGTCTGGAGTGTTTTGTTATGCAGCCTGAGCTGACTAAGACAGGGAGTCTTTACAGGGCTCTGCACAACCTTCCATCCCCACCTGCCCTTCCCACCTGCCTCCTTTGACGCCCATGTTCTCACCAGATGGGATTGCATGCACCTTAAATGCACCACATCCTTCCTCAAATCGTGTTCTCGCAAGTTCTTCTGCATGGAAATGTCGTCCTCCTTACCATCCTTACAACTGGATGACTTCAGCACACACAGGGGCTGGCTCAGGAGGATGGCCCACAGTGGGGGTGGGGCTCAGAGCGTTGTCTACCATGGTCACCTTCACTCTCTCACCCCCCCACTCCCTTGAACATTTTCTCTTTTATGGATTGATGATTCGCTTTCTTTTCTTGTTTCAAGTGATGTTTCTTTATACTTTTATTGCTTATTCTTGAGCGCCCTCTGTGCCATGTATCTGCCCTCTTCAAACACACCTTCGAACTTGCCTACTCACTTCACACCACTTGAGAAATGAGCTCGGAATAGACCGAAGACTAAGTATACACAGCGAAATTCTAATACTGTTATCAGGAAATAGAGCTATATATCTTCATGACCTTGGACTGGGCATTGGTTTTGTTTTGCTTTGGTTTTGATTCTTAGATTCGACACCAAAAGTAGGAGCAGCCAAAGAAGAAATAAACTGGACATCAACAAAGTGAAATTTGGGTGCTTTATCAAGGACGCAAGACAACGTAATAAAAAAACTTTTGCAAAGTATTTACCTAGTAAAAGAAATGTATCTAGAATATATAAAGCACCATTACAACTCGGTAGTAGACAAATAATGCACTAAAACCAGACATCTGAATAGATGAAAAAGATGCACAAATAGCTAATAATCACAGGAAAAGATGATCAGTGTCATTAGCCACGAGGGAAAAGCAAATCTAAACTAACGAGAAACTACACCACACCTTTAGAATGAACGTAACAATAAAAAATTTAAACACACAGACAAGTGTTGGTGAGGATATAGAGAAATTGGACTCATACGTTATAAGTGGGAACATAAAATGGAATAGCTTCTTTGGAAAACAGTCTGGCAGGTACTCAAATGGTTAAAAACAGTTTCCATAGGACTCAAAATTTCCACTTCTAGGTGTGTACCCAAGGGGTATGAAAATATGTCCACATAAATGTCTACAGCAGTGTTATTCCTAACAGGCAAAAGTAGAAACCACTTGGTCAATGGATAAACAAAATGTAGTACATCCATACAATGGATTATCATTCAGCAATAAGAATGAACTATTCAGCAATAAAGATGAACATCCATACGTGAAACAATATGGATACAACATTGAAAACATTTGATGAGTGAAAAACAAAGGAGTATGTATGATTCCACTTAGATGAAAGGCAAGTCAGTAGGAAGTGATTTTCCAGGGCTAAGGGGGTGAAAAGGATTAGAGGTCATAGCCAAGGGGCCCAGGGTGTCTCTGTAAGGTAATGAAAATGTTCTAAAGTTGATTGTGATACTGAACGCATCACCCTGTGAATACGCTGAAAGCCAGTGAAGTATCACTCTAAAGGGGTGAATTGTCTAGTTTGAGAATTATACGTCAGGGAAGCTATTTGTAAAGTAAACTCCGACCTTACGGCCCTTAACAGCAGATGCTGAGTCTTGCTGTCGTCTAGGAAAAAGGTAACAGATTTACAGTAAACTCTTAGTGACTCCTCACACCCGCTATGACTTACTGTTGTTTTATTTGCATTTATTAGAACATGCCTTTGCAAAAAAGGAATAAATACAGTACAAAACACGGTTAAGAGATCTTTTTGATAGTTTGACTTCTTTATAGAATTTTTCAAAAAATACAACTCTACTTTTGTATGTTATCTGCTCAACGAGTCTTCCTGCCAGACTACAGTGTTCAGCAGAACAGAGACATGTGTGTCTTGGTCCTCAGTGTATCCCTAGCAAAGTGGACAGTGCCTGTCTCTGAATAATCCCTTCACAAATATCTGTCCAATAGTGTATATTGATTAACAAGGAAGCAAATGAGCAGTAGTCAGTTCTGCTGTCCCTAAAATATCTCCCAAAGGCAGCTACCAATGCTCCCAGGTAAGGCTGGTCCTGGGAGAAGCAGGTAGACAGCAGTGTCTATGGTGTGGGGATGCATGCCACCCCTCGGACATTGTTACCTGTTTTGTGGAGACTGTAAGCATGGCTGGCAGAGCCCGCAGAGGACAGGAAGGGAAAGGGCCTTGTAGTTTTATAGCTAGTCCTTGTGTCTGACCTCAAACACTAATCTCTAGCTAAATTACCCACCTCACTCACCAGACTGAAAGACTTCTGGTCATTCCTAAAACTAACTTACCTCCTGAATGACAAAGATGTGCTGCGGTCAAAGACCGTCCATCCTTGACCTAGATCCTGGAGGCAGAGAAGAGCTCAGCCAAGCACCAAGAATGTGACTTCATGGCCTTTAAAGAAGCACTGAGAGTCCTGCTTCTTTTGGTTTTATTTTAACTTTTCCTTTGTTAAGTGGGTTGTGACACATGATGTTTACATTCATTTCGGGGAGCCGGTACGTATATACACATACCTTGTTTCTGACCCCTTTACTCCCTGTCCCCACCCTCCCAAGTCCTGCTTCTTCAGTAGACTTTAATCAAAGGAGTGCAACTGGACAGTAATTTCAAATGACAGAACACTTGTAAAATATTAAATATGCTAATTTTGAGGGTAAAAATATCCTCCACTTCCTTTATCACTTTTTATCTTTTTCTGAGCTATTTCTGAAGAATCAGAAGAAACTGGTGCTAACTGGCTGTGTGACCTTGAATAAGTCTCTGTGCCCCGGATTCTCAATTTTGATCTGAGGGAGTTGGACTCACTGACCTCTGAATCCCTTCCCTTGCAGGGGTTTATTTCCCACAGCATTTGCAGGTCCCCCCGCAGGAAGTTCTGTGTCCAGGCCCCGGCAGGAGGGGCAGCAGGATCAAGAGGCATAATTCCTGTGGAGGAGAACACACACTCACGTAGCCACACCTAGCTAAGAAGCGTGGAGGAGCACATGACCGACTAAACGCGGAAGGGGCAAAGTGCCAGGCAGACTCGACCCGCAGAGTGACACCCGACGTAATGGAAGTGCAGAGCCAAGTTTCAAGGGAGGGCTGAGGTGTGTCCACCACAAAGAAGGCACCACTGCAGAAAGGGTGTGTGTGTGTGTGTGTGTGTGAGTGTGTGTGTGTGTGTGTGTGTGTGTGTGTGTGTGTGTGTGTGAGGGCTCGCTTAGCCATCCTGTTTCCTGCCACCTGTCTGGCTGAAGTTTGCCAGCGAGCACCTGTGATGTGGCATCCTGGCCTGAAATCCTCCATCCAGGCTGCTGATCCCATTCCCTGAATAGGTGCCTCTCCCAAGAGCACGTCTAGCAGGGCTCTGTTGGCTGTCTGATTACCCAAGGCCAAATACATTCATATCCCTGGGTTCCACACCCATCAAGTGGACACCCGCAGACCGTTCTTGTCGTTATCCCCTAAGCAGTATAGTAAAACAACTATTTGCATCGCGCTAGGCTTTCTAAGCAATCTAAAGATGGGGTAAAGCATACGGGAGGATGTGCATGGCCATGTGTAGGCTGCAAGCTCCAGGCCACTTCACACAGGGGCTTGACCACCCGCATGAGGGATGACAGCACATCCTCGAGAAGCGCTCATGGCAGGAAAAGTCTTGTAGCTCCCTCTGGCGGGTGGGTGCTGATTGCAGACCTCCGGGTCTCACTGTCTTCCAAGCTGCGTCTTCCTCTTCGTGCTTTCAGGTGGAGGCCTGACTTTTCCCCCAGCTCCCAGGCTACCTTTCGAAAACTCTTTATTGAAAGGGGAACGAAAGCAAAAGCCCTGAAAAGGCCAAGTTGATGGGATTTGTGTTTATTTTGAGCCTAAGCCTGGCTAACAGAGGGAAGCTTTAAAGGAGCAGAATGGGGAGGGGGCCTCCCATGCCATGAAGCCTTGAACCCCTCCCGTGAGAGACCACACGGGCAGAAGCAGAGCCTGCAGGAACGCCAGGGATGTGCCATTGAGAAGGTCAGCGGTCAGGCGGCTCCAGCCCTCCTGGGGTGGGGGTGGGGGACAGCTCAGCTGGTTTTGTGAACCTCTCCAGCAGCAGAGCTGGCACAAAGTTGGCCACCACTGGCTGCCGTAGATAAGGACCCAGACACCTTCCAGCCCCACCCCTCCAGCTCCCCACACAAGGTGACTCTCACCTGCCCCTCGGAAACCTCTGCCAATGATAGTGAGTGTTACTTTGGCCAGGGTATCTATTAAAATGTAAATGAGGTGTACATCTCAGACCGCAAACCCAAGAGCAGTAGAAATGAAGTACTCTTTTATTTTCTTAACAAAGAAATTCAAACTTTCTTAATTTTGAATCCATCTTACCTGCCCTCCTCCCCAAACCCTGCAGGATTGGTGGAAAATTCAGCCCCATGTTTCTGACTTGACCCATGGGCCCTTGTGTGGTCCCTTGTCCCCAGGGCAGGGCTGGCAGCTCTGTGAGGTTGTGTCCACCCCAGGGGTGTTGGAGTAGGAAAAGGCAGAGGTCAGGACTCACAGAGCCCTCTCCTGTCCTCTCCTCTTGCAGGTCAAAAGGCGAGCTTCGCTTTTCCCTGTGGGCCTATTTCCTGTGGGAGCTCTTCCCTCTCCTCCCACACCTCCTCATCCTCCCAGGGGGCTTTTCCAAAACAAAAGCGCAGGGCTTCTCCACCTGCTTAGAAAAGGAAAAGCAAAGGGAAAGAAGACTGTACAGAGCAGGAAGCAAAGCACAGTGCATACTGCACGGCAGGCGTCTACACCCAGGAGAGGTTATGGGCTTGAGCCGTGCTGCGCTTGGGTGCCCCAGTGTTCAGGGCCCTTGGACCCCCTCTCGGTTCCTGGCACAGCACGGGCTGGCAGGGTGCCCATGGAGGGCGATGTCCCACGGCCTGTGGGTCAGCTTGCCATCGCTGAGACCAAATGCCTGAGAAAAGCAACTTGGGGAAGGAAAGATTTTTTTTAGCGTGGTGTTCCCAGGGAGGCTTCCATCCATAACTGGCCAGCTGCAGTTCCCTTAGGCCGGCTGCGAGGCTGAGACGGCACTGCAGAAGGGGCTGGCAGAGCAAAACTGCTCACTTCATGGCAGCAGGGAGCACAGAGGTTGAGAGAGCCCGCAAAAGGGGCCAGGAGACCACAAGTGACCTCCAGTTCATGTCCTCCCAACCCACACTTTTCAGCTAAGCGCCTCCTCCTAAGTGTCTCTCCCCTCACAATACTTAAACCAAATTACGGTCTCAGCATTGATGACGTCAGAGCGCCCATCACCCAATCACCTTCCAAAGGCCTCACCTTTGAACCCACGAGACATCTGGGGGACATTTTAGATGAAACATAACACAGGGCTACCCCAGGCCACCAGCCAGGGAAAACGGAGCTCTCTCCAACAAGCCCTGGTCCCCATAAGAAGAGCAAGGTCCACTTGGGCCTCTCCTGGAGGGACAGCCCTGGGGGCAGAAGGGGAAATGACGTAAAGAGAGGGAAAGTGCAGCTGGTGCAGGGGCTTGGCAAGTCTGAACGAGGTAGGGAAGGAGTGCGGGCCTGGCCTCCTCACAGCATCTGTCTGTGTGCTGGCTGGTGGGTCCTCACTCGCTGCCCCCGCGGGGTCCAGGAGAAGAAGAGAGAAAGGGGCCGGCCTTCCTCTGCTCGGCCCCTCCTGCTAAGCTGAGATCCCCATACTCATTCTTCCTGGAACCCCTGCACCCCGTCTCCAGGTCCTGGAATAACTGGGAACAGAACTTTCTCGCACGGAAGTGACCCAAACCCCAAAGTTATTTTATTCCCTTGTTTCTCAATCCAAACTCTCATTACCAACTCTGGGCCCTAAAAAGGTGTTCCTCAGTGCTGCCTAAGGAATCCATAGGAAATGTAGATTTCCTGAAACCACCCAGAGCCTCAAGGTCACAATCCCTAGGGTGAAGCTTGAACATCTGCGCCCAAAACAAGCTGCCCAGCCCCAGTGATTCTGACGCAGATCCTGGGGGCTTCAGGAAGCTCCTGGACTGCCTGGCTCTGCTCTCTGTGTGTCTGCATGGGTGTGCCTGGGTGTGCAGATATGTGGGTCTCTGAGAGTCTCGCTATGCATGGGTGAGGGTGCTTGTGTGGGTCTGTCAATCTGCATGTGTGTGTGTGTGTGTCCGTGTGCAGCTGTACATGTTCCGCACGAGAACTCCTGCTGGCGCCCTCTCCTCACAGCCCCGCTGGACTGGCCTGCATCGTGGGAACACCCACACAGGGAGCGTGATTCTCCTGGCTCTTGAAGATGTGGAGCTAAAAATGCAGCTGTTAATGCAGCCACTTCAAGATTAAACTCTTCCCACTCTTACGTGCACCCTTGCCAGAGTGCTACCTCCTTTGCTGACCTCTGTCACAAACAAACTGGGTTCACTAGCTTCCGGTGCAGTTAAAAAAAAAAGCAGCACCTTTCCCAGTTCCCCCTGCCTGGAAATGACAGGGTAAGAGCAGGGAGGCACTCAGCCAACAGCTGCTAGGAGGGGCCTCCAGTGCCGTGCAGCCCACATGCCCCAGCCCACATCCCCTGGGCCAGGAGCGAACTGGCCTCTGGCTCTTTCCTTGAGGACTGCATCCTGCCTCAATCAGGCTTACGCAGGGCAGTGCCGCCCTCTGACTCCCACAGGGATACCCTAAGTCAGAAACCAGTAGAGGAAGGAAGAATGAAGATCCCACCCCTTCTGTGAGTCAAAGACCCTGGCTCCCCAGCAGCAGGTGAGACCCTGAAAGGAGCTGAAGATAAGCACTAACCTAACCAGCCCCCTTCCAGTCCCACTGTCCAGGCTGGGCTTGTTGCCGCCCAGCAGAGCTCCCTGGAGCCAGGGAGGGACTTAACCTCCAGCACAACTCCCATACTCACTTAAACAATATTTGTTCAGTGTCAACTGTGCACCAGGCTCTGTAGGTGATCTCAGCACTCATGACAGTGATCCTGTAAGGGTCACAATGGCCAGGAGCTGAGCTAAGTGTGTCACATGCATCATCTTGTTTGAATTCACACTGCCCAAGGCAGCTGGAACAGTTATTGCACAAAGGGGCTTGCAGCCTTCCAAAGCCCAAGATGGTGAGTGAGTGGCAGAGTTGGCATCGAGTCCTGGGCACAGGTCCCGGGCCTGTGCCTCAGCTGTGCTTCACAAGAAGGACATGGCTTATAGCAGCTCAGTGCCAGCAACTTGCCGAAGCTCCAGACTATCTGATGCCAAAGGCCACCCATCTTACGTTGTACCCTAAGCATGTCCTGCCTACAGGACGAAGCCCGGATTGGAGCCTTTGGGTCATGCTGGTCTCAAGAGGAAGGAACCCTATGCCTGGGGCCAGAGGAGGTGGGGCAGGGGGCTGGAGAGTAGGAGAGGCCTGGGCCCAGCTCTCTCCACAGCAGCAGCAGCTGCTGGAAAGACTCAGGCCGGGCAGAATGTGCAGCCTTCAGCCCAGCCCTGAGACACCTGGCATAGCCAGCTGCTTTGAGCAGGTCGGAGGCCCTCTGCTCAGCCCCTCCTGGTGATCTCCATTGCAGGGCTGGTGGGAGAGCGTGATGAAGAGCCCCCAGCACGGGCTTGCTCTGGGAGCTGTGAGGGATGTTTCCTTCCAAGAGAGGAGTCTGAGATTTCTTCTGCAGGTCGGAAGCAGTCCCTCCAGATTTCTGGATTTGAAAGTGGGCCGTAAAAAGGCAATTTCCCCAGTCCAGATGCAAGCACAAAACCCTAGGACCTGATCTAACACAACCTCGAGCGCTAGGAGTGCAGCTCAGGGGTGGAGCACTTGTGTAGCATGCATAAGTTCCTTCCCCAGTGCACCAAAAAACTGACTAATCAATAAAGTAAAACAGTGACCTTGAAAGCCTGATGGACAGTGAGCAAGGAGAGCAGGGCCTCAGGATTTAGACTGGAAGCGAAGGAGACCTCTGCAGTGCAAGGCAGACCACAATCTCCACAGGTTCTCCCTGGACCAGCACCCACGTGAGGACCGTCCCGCCGTGACTCCTGATTACGGCCCCTTGGCCCTCTTTCTTCTCACCCGGACAGCTTACATTCCTTAACGGGACCAGTGAGGACACAGATTTGAACTTACTTTCTGTCTCCTTATTGGTTGACCTTCAATAAAGCTCTTTCTTTTTGCAAGAACCCGGTGTCACACATCAATTTGTGTGTGGGCGGGACAGCGGGCCCTGGCCGAGTGTCAGGGAGGGAGGCCGAGTGTCAGGTAGGGAAGACGAGTGAGCCGGAGAGCTGCTCAGAGGTTCCTGGTGCCTCGGCCAGCTCACACTACAACTGATAGAGGAGACACGAGGCACAGCGAGAGTGGGGAAGAAAACAGGCCCCATGTGAGCGTGAGTGGCCCAAACCCAGGCCAGCCTCTGTGGCTGGAGCTGAGCAGCTGGCTCTGGGTCTCAGCCAATGTCTGGTAGGCCCGACCTCGTGAAAACTTCTCGGGCAGCCACCCACATCATGCGAATGTTATTTTGTATCACGTAGATTATATTGTATTCTGTACATTATACACTATAACAGGGATGAGTTAAAGCACACACTAAAATGGCAACAGCTGAAAGATATTCAAGAGGAGTTCTAATGTTTTATTCCTGCATTCATTGGGTGACTTACACGCCACTGGCTTAAGACTTTGCTAATCGTCAGGGGTCTGGAGTTACTGATTTCCTCCATTCGGGGACGTGGTAATGTGCTGGTGGTTCTGGAAACCACAATACACAGGATACATGTTTATAGGACATCGGTTTTCTCAGCTACTAGTACCTCAGGGTAAAGACAGGCATAAACACAGCTATGTTATGGAGCAGGAAGCAGAGTCCGCATGAATGTGTAAGGTCAAACAGGAGGCTTCGGAGGAAGCTGTGCTCCTGTGGCACACCCTGGGCCCTCGGACAGATCCTGGCCAGATCGCCAAGAGGGTGGCTTCTCCTTAAATGGGGAGGTGTTGCCAAGGTCTGCAGAGTGATGGTCTAAGTGAAGGCAGTGAGGCTTATGCATGACAGTGTCACGGAACTTTGATGTATCAAGGTTAGATGTCAAAGGAAATATCTGTGCTTAATCTGAGGGTTTCTTCACCAGCTCACTTTTTCATCAGCAGGTGTTTACTGAACGCCATCTCCCATCCAGGCGCCATGGCGGTCACTGTGTCAATTATTTAGGAAGAGACGCATCTTAAGAGTGTCAGGCCCAGAAGGAAGGGCATCTGCATTTGGAAAACCAGAGCAGCCGCTCCTGAGTGCCCTCTACTTACGAGGGTCTCTGTTTCTCTGACTGTAATGACAGTTAAAGTGAGGATGCAAAGGGAGAAACACTTTGAAATTAAATTACACATGTGAAAATTAAATTATGTACATAATTCGTGCTTTCCGGAAATCCTGACTGCGCCCTAATGAACACCAGAACTTGCACCGTGCACATCGAGGAGGGTCAGTCTTGACAAGAACCTGCCCACAGAGGGAAGATGGACAAGGAGACGGGAGAACTAGAAATTCAGCCGTCTAGGGAACACGCATGGGCCAAACAGTGGTGGTCAACACCCTTCCAGACTTCCAAGGGTGGAGTGATGGTGGACTCGCCATGAATCCTGTATTTTCTTATTCAAAGATGTCACAATGTTTAGAAATCAATGCTGTTTCCAGAACAATGGCCATGCAGGGAATGGTGCACGCAGAAGATGGCGCAGCAGC
Source organism: Chinchilla lanigera (assembly GCF_000276665.1). Classification (NCBI taxonomy): domain Eukaryota; kingdom Metazoa; phylum Chordata; class Mammalia; order Rodentia; family Chinchillidae; genus Chinchilla; species Chinchilla lanigera. The sequence goes on from NW_004955440.1 coordinate 14,441,689, forward strand.
TGTCATCCTTGCAAAGGTCTCTTCAGCTCCGATTTTGGACCACGCTGAGCCCAGTCGCCCTGTGTGGACAAGGCTGAGAGCCTGTCTAGAGCACAGGAGCCAGGTCGGGTACACTGTGTCTGAGCACGTGGGAGGGTGGAGCCCCTGGATTACACCGCACGTGCGAGGAGAATGGAGCCCTACTACTTGGTGAGTCCATCGGGAGAATCAGACATGTCCCACCACTTCTGCCCTCACCTTCTCCCTACAGAATGTTTCCCAGCAGAAGCCGCAGGGAAGCTTTGCGTGTCCTTATCTCTAGAAGGATGGTGTGTGTGTGTGTGTGTGTGTGTGTGTGTGTGTGTGTGTGTGTCTTCAAGGTCATTGAAAAAGGACTGCACTCGCACACCTACTGGTGACGGCCTCTCTGCCATCTCTGAATCCAGAAGGCAAATGGTCAGCAGTTGTACTAAAAAAAAAGGGCTGGGAAGCAGAGCAAGAAGCCATCCTGGTGGTTAGTCTGGAGGGAGGGTATCAGTCTGCCAGGGCTGCCATAACAAAATACATAGACTGGGTGCTTCAACAACAGAAATTTATTTTCTCGCAGTCCTGGAGGCCGCAAGTCAGAGATGAAGGTGTTAGAGGGTTGGTTTCTTTTGAGGCCTGTAGGCTTGTGATATCTGTCTTGTCCCCGTATCTAGCGGATTTGTGTCCCAATCTCTTCTTATAAGGATGTCAGTCATATTGGGTCAGGACTAGCTTGCCTCAGTGACCTGTAATTACCTCTTCAAAGACCCATGTGGGAATTCAGGAGGCAAACAATTTAACTTACAACAGAGATATTGCCTTAACTTTGGTAAAATGAAGCAATGGGACAAAAGAGAGATAACCAGGTCACTGAGTGGAAAGGTATAGGAGCCTCATGGGACCCGGTGTGGATGACAAGGAGACTGGCCCAACTCAGCCACCCAACCCAGCACCACCTCCACACAAAGCTGCTTGCAGCAGGATGGTGAGCACCCTGGGAGCACCTTGGGTCAGTCATACGTGAAAGAAAAATCCTCCTGGGTCCCAAACACTATTGGGCCCGGTGCCCCTTGGGGCTGAGCCATCGGCATGCAGCGTGCAGGCCTTGTGGGATCTGAGCTTGAGGCAGAATTGGGTTGGGGTAAGACTCCATATTTCTTCTCTTTTCCCCAAGAATATGTCCTCAAATTTTCATTTCCCTCACTGGTTGAAGGCAAATATCTTGGGTCAAGATTTCATGCTGTTGAATAGCGTAAGGGTCAGGGGTTTTTTGTTTTGTTTTGTCTTTTTTGGTGCGTGTGCATGCATGTGCGTGTGCATGTGTGTGTGTGTGTACTGTGTGTGTGTGAGTGTGCAAATGTGTGTGTGTGTGTGTATTGTACTGGGGATTGAGCTCAGTTCCTTTGCACTGAACTGCATCCCCTCTCCTACTTTTTAATTTTAAGACAAGGCTTTGCTAAGTTGTTAAACTGCCCAAGCTGGGCTCAAACCTGTGACCCACGTGGCTCAGCCTCCCACGGTGCTGGGTGATAGGCTGTGTTCAGCTCTGAGATCTCTATCACTTCCGCGGCCCACGTCAGCACACTGAGGGAGAGGAAGCTCCTGTTCGCTGGGTACTGAGGACGGGAGGCATTGGTAATGCAGCTAACAGCTCCTGCAGCTCCAATCTGGTTTATGCAGAAACAGTCACTCTGCAGCCCACAAGGAAAGCCAGGAGGCGGGGTCTGCTTTGATCTACTATCAAAGAAAATTTTGCATTTACATGGGAATGACTAACGTTGAAAATATTGCTTTTGGGGGGAACCGTGGGCCCATCTACGTCCTAAATGTAGATATTTACAATGAAACTGAGCCATCTTAGATAACGCAGCATTAAACAAACAAACAAATGTGAAACTCCTGTTTCATTCTTCAAATAAAGATCCGATGAGTGAAAGCAGCTGCATGCTTGCACATATTTTTTTCCTCCACTCTACCGCTCATGTTCCAAGCTGGTCAGAGCTTCCAGGAGGTAGGAAAATGCTTCCCCCTAGGCACAAGGCTGGGCAAGACCTTTGTTTCAGAAACCTTTATTTCAACAAGAAGTTTCTTCCACATTCTGATCCAGCCCAGAGGGATAGGATTGAACCTGGGTCTGAATGACTGAATCTAAGCTCCGCCACCAGCCGTACAGGGATTCATGTGGACCACCCCTCGACCTCTGTGTCTGGCTTCTACATTTGTAAAATGGAAATATTATTTGGCCTTTCTCTTGCACAAAGTTTTCACGAGAAGTAAGTGGCATCGTGTAGGTGAAAGTCCTTGTAAATGACAAAGCACCATGTATCTTGCAGGAAACATTTCTTGGGTTTGTCACCCAGCATTTTTTTAAACCTTTCCTTCCAGGAACAGAATGAAGCTATTTTACAGCTTAAATTCCCTCTAGATGACCAATTCAAATCCCACTCTCAGTCCCTGGGCTAGAGGGGTAGACTTGACCCCTTCCAAGGCCTGGGAGCTGAGAGTGAGGCCTGAGGCCTCCAGCCTCCCAGCTCCACTAGGGTGGATTTGCTCTGAGAAGCCTTTCCAACCTCCCCCGGAGTGCCATCCTGATTGCAGTGCTTGCAGGAGTCATACACCCAGAAACTCCCCTTTCCTGACTTCTGCAGGGACTTCTGCAGGCCGCGGTCTAAATGTAAATTATTACCCAAAATGTTCCGCTCAAACAAGATTTAGAAGGGAGATGTGCAACAGAGATAGTTTTCCTGGGACTTAGCATGTTCTGTCACAAGCTGTGAAGACCTCCGCAGCAGCAGGTCAGTCACGTCTTGGATTAGAGAGGCAGTTTGGTGGCCATGACAGTGGGTCATGAGCTTCCTGACCTCGTGGTCCCTGAGTCACAAATACGCAGAGCAATCCTGAGCTCGGTTGTTTCCATGATGGTGTCCCCCACTTGCTGAGTGTTTCAAGAGTCAAAACTCGCCACAGCGAGTCAGGTCTGCCGCGTTCTGGGGATCACCTCTGAGGATTCAAACTTTCAGACTGTCTGACAGTTCTGCAAGCACCCCACCCTGGTGTTAAGGCTCTCCCTGCTCTAAACTTCCAGGGTGTCTTCGCTGTTCTACAAATGAAACCCGCCTGGCACAGAGCAGATGGGTGCTTGAATCCAACCAGGCCCCAGGAGAGTCAAATCACAAGATTTCATTCCAGCAACTGAGAAATGGAGAATAACTTTCTGAGAGACTTTCTGACAGAGGCCAGAGCAACTGTGTAAGAAAAGAACAAAACAAAGTAAAAACCAAAAAACCCACAACAACAACACAAACATGAGAGGGGCCAAGCAAAGAGATGAAAGAAGCTCCATCTTGATGCCATTTGAGAGCTGAATCAAGCAACCTCTGTGCCAAACCTACCACTAGACCCTCCAGTTACGTGAGCCAACAACTTCGTCCTCCTGTGTAAGACAGTTGGAGTCGGGCTGTTCCATCATTCGACCAAAGCATAACTTCTGAGGCACAGTGCTGACAACGGGAGAGACACCACGTGGCAACTGTGGGCAGGATTAGCAATGCCACATGCTCAGTCAAGGGCTGAGGGTCTCCAGGAACAAGTCATAAAATGCATGGCAATCGTCTGAGCCTGGGCCTGCAGTTCCCGCGAAGGACAGGTGTGAACCACCGGAGAGCTGTCACGGCTGTGGCTCCCACGTGCTCCTTACAGTGGCTGCCAAAGGTCAGCTCAGGAAGGGGAAGCAAGCAGCGGGCATTCCATGAAAACGCTTGAAAGTGCTGAATCACACATCCGGCTTGAATCCTGGTTTCAGGCACTAATATTATTTTTATCTAATTTTTATTTCCCTCTTTTAGGGTAAAAAAAAAAACCCTTGCATTCATTTACTCCATATTGTAACCAGCAGATGAAAATACTATTAAGTGAAATATTTCAGCCCAGCTTGTGTAAGCTGAAGCAGCTGGGCCACTGAAAAAACTGTAATAAATAAATGAATACATAATCAGTCCCTCGGGTGCCAGCTCTCTGTTCTGTGTGCTCTGGGAACTGTGCTTTCTCGTCTCTGTGCTGTGCCCCTGAAAAGAAAAGCAGTGTAGGGAGAAATGTTGACAGACTGTTCGATGTGACGTTAACCAAGAAAAAGCAAAATGGCTAATACTTATTCCAGAAGGGGTATCTACCGTAGATCTTAGTGGTATAGATTTAGAACAGAATAGAATTAACTGCTAACCAACCCAAGCCACTCAAAAAAGAGAAGGCAAACATTTTGCTGCTTGGGGTCTACAAAACATAAAAGACAGCCCTATGGAGTGAACAGCCCCAGAAATAAATATTGATCAAGCAGTTTGGAAGCACCTGGCCAGGACGAACCAGACATGCTCCACTGGTTCAAGAAATGTACAGTCCTCAGGGAAGCAGGCTTGGTGAAAGTGCTTATTTGACTGCGGATTTTATCTTTGGAATCAAACAAAAAATGCTCAAAGGCAAAGCTGACGAGTAAGTTGCGCGATTACGCCAGCTGACTCCCTAGTATGACTCAGAGTGGCTCTGAAGTCAGCTCCCAAAAATGATTTCTGAAAAGATTGATAGCGCCTCCGAGCTCGTGCATAATCTCCTGAGATACCACTTTGAAGGGGCAAATTCGTTTGATAGACTCTGTAAGTTCCAGTTTGCTTGCTTTTGTTTTCGGAACCATCCATGAGTGAAAAATATCACACAGTTAAATGGTTGGTTGGTGGAATCTTCCTCTAAAGTGAATTTCCCTAAACCTTCCTGGGCTGCGGGGATTCATCAGCCACATAAAGAAAAACATTAAATTATACTGGCTGTTGCCTCTGTCTTGACATCATCTTTGAGGCCCCCCAGATATTCCCGTGGCCTCTTCTGTGGAGAAGAGCAGTTTCTTCCCTCAGGATATTTTGCTGGAACCCCTCACTGCTGATCATTGCCGGGGAAGCCACTCAGGACCATTTCAGTCAGGGTCTCTGGGGACACTCACTTCCCGCAGGGGCCCTACTCACGCTGTAACCATAAGACAAGGACCTTTGCCCCAGCTTTGCTGCATTTCATCCTCTGGACTTGGGCCTCCAGAGTCCCTGTTGCAAGGAGCTTGCTAACTGCTGTCTGTAGTTTTTTTAAATCCCACCCCTCGCCCACAGCTGGGGAAATGGAGCCGCGATGTCCAGCTTTCTCCTTTCTCCCCTGGGCTCTGAACTGAAGTCTCCACAGCCTCCTCTCCGTACGCACGCAGATCCCTGCATGCCGGGCTCCCGCACATCGCCCCGTTAGACGAAGAGCCCATCAGACACTGCCAGGACGTCCGCTAGGTATTAGAGCAGTTAAAGTGCCGTGTCACTGCTCTTGGTTTCTGGCCTAGCTGACTTCAGGCCAACTCACACATGTAATTAACAGGACGGGAGCTGGGCAGCAGGCCGCAGGGTAGGAGCAGTGTCTACAAGTCACTGCAGCGGAGAACACCTCACAGGCGCTGGGCCAGCGGCCCAGCCAGGCAGGTGGAAATACTGGCACGCGGGTACCCCTCACCAGCGTTTCCTTTACTGAGTCAAATTGTAAGGCATGTTCGCATCCTGCCTTAGAAAGCCCGTCAGTCCTTATCCTTTCCCAGTAAGTACGTTTCCATGTCTAAAAATTCTCTACCTCAAAGGCTGTGTAATGTAACCAGAGCTTCAAAAGGGGGAGACTCAGTTCTCCCTTCGTCCCTTGTCACCCAGCCCCCTTTCTTCGAGCAACTTTCTGAAACCATGCATTTTATTTGAATATTTGAAGGAAAGAATATATTTATATTAAAACAAGCTTGCGTAGATTATGCAGTTAGATGCAAACTTCACATGAATTTTTAAGCTGGAGCAAGGGACTTAAAAGGAATTTCATATCTGCTGCTCTGGGGCATGCGTTTGTTCATGTTAGGGATACTTCAGCCGAAAAGTTTGAGGCGTCCTGATGCGGGCCGCTGGGAGCCATTGAGTGCTTCACCACCAGGGCTTCCGGGGTAAGTGCCCACTCGCTCCGCAGGCAGCAGGCTGAAGGAGAAAGGACATGGGTAATTCTCGAGCTTAGCCTCCATGTATGCACCACACAAGCTGCCTCTCCATCCCAGGCGTGCTGTGTGCTGAGGAGTCCGCATGGTGCTCTGCAGGTCCACACCACCTGTCCCGTGTCAGCATGGGGCAGCCCAGACAGGAAAAGAGCTCTGCCTCCCGCAGCCTCCACTCAGACCTGCGCTGCTGATCCTGCTACCCCCCGCACCTTCGGACACGCTGGACCCAGCTTCCCACCTTCTGGCCTCCCCTATTTCCGGGATGGTAGGTCCCAGAGTTCTGAGGCCAGGCCCACCTGGTGGAGGCCATGAGCCCTTGAGCTGGCTCCCTGCCCCTGTTCTCTCTCTTTCCCCACTCCTGCCATCCACCTCAGTTAGTGATCTCTTCTCTGACAGAACAGCCTCAAATATTCTACCTCTAGCTCCAGGATACGGCAGCTGCATGGTTGTTCCAGAGACAACAAGTGGTTGTTGCTGACTTTAAAGACAAGGTTTGCTCTCATACAACCAGCAGCAGCGAGGCTGGGAAGCCCTGAGAAGGAAGGCCGCCAGCCCGCATGGATGGAGAAGGTGTGCCCGGCCTCAGTGTCCGCATCTCCCTCCAAGTGCACCTGTCCCTCCCGGGGAAAGGGAACAGAGGCTTCACCCGGACCCCTCATGTCATCCCCCAACCCCTGGGTCTCAGAGTGGTGGCTTCTCCCTGTAGACCTCTCTCCCCGGCCCAGGAGGGAGCGCTGACTTCAGGACTTGAAAGGCTCCCACTTATGGCCAGGGAAGTGGGAGGAGGACAAGGACAGCCTCTCCTCCGGAGCGGGTGAGTGAACAGGAAGAGGCTCCTGACTTTCTTCCTCCCTGCATTTGCTTCTGTTGCAAGTCTGTAGTTTCTACCTTTGATTCACAAAAACATTTTAGAAAAAACACTAGGAGGCAAGTCTGCTGTGAGACCAATGTTCTGAAGTCTAATAAACCACTTTCTCTCTGGAAGGCGGCAGCACTGCCTCCAGGCCCCAAATTGGTCCCTGCTTTTGTCCACATTTTGTCCCCAGCAGAGGAAGGGGACCTGTGAAACTGAAGACACTTCAGAGGCCAAACAGGACCTGGCAAAGGCCACACTTCGGAGTCCTCAGCACGGGTGACAGCGACTGGCAGCCGCCAGCACTTCTGAGCTGTCACAGACCATGTGCCGGGAACACGGGCTGGAGTGTGGTGCAATGTGCACAAAAATCTCTGCTCTCTTCTCTTCATCTGAAAATAGGGAAAACCGCCCACCTCTAAAAAAAAGCAAGCCAAGTTTGTTGCCGTGCTCTCCCTGCTGGAATGGAAGGGCCACTAGAACAGGGGTCCCTGTCGTCCCCTGGCATGCAACAGACTGTCAATAAACCCCTGCTGAATGAGAAACTTTCTACGCCAGCCAACACTTCTCTGCTCAGTAAGAGCCAGGGAGTGGGTGTCAGAGCCAGAACGTGAAAACGGTGGCCGAGGGCTAGAGAGCTGTTTAAAAGTAGCTTCTTTTGTCTGAGGTTTGAGATACAGTATACACCCACGAAGTCGCAGTTCAGAATTCACATCTCAGTTGTTGGTGGGTTTTTCATTAGAACCCGACTAATAATTGTTTGTGGAAGCCCCCGCCAAGTTTACAGAAACCCCAGATATCCTCTGCAATTGAGTCTTTGGTGGGAGGTTTGCAAGGAGCCAGTCCGAGAGTGTTGTTCGGTTCTCCTTGCTGCTGACTGGCCGAGGCCCTGTCACCTACCTCCGCAGCCGCACAACATGCCTGCATCACAACAGGCTGCTGTACATGTGTAGCTGACACAAGTGCTCCTGGTTTTGTACTTCTTAAAGCCCCAAGGTCCCTAAGATGCTGCCAAAACTCCCTGCACCTTCCAAGGTTTTATTACTACAGTATTTTATTCAATTAAATTACACAACTGCAGGAGACATAGCATATTTAGGGTTTAGACTATAAAAATAGGCATTTTTAGGCATTTTTTCTGACCATATCTGATCTTTCTGTTTATTCACAATTCATGGGTGCTCTAGAAACATAACCCCTCTGAACTTAGGGGATCCACTGTGCGGTGAGTGCAGGCCTGCTGGGGTTCCCGTTCATCGTGTAATTTCCAGTTCTCTACTGCTCCAGGGCCTCACAAGCGTGGTGCTCAGTGTGATGTCACCTGAGAGACAACAGCCCTCCCGGCGGCCTCTCGTTGGGCTACGCTGCTGACAAAACCAAGGGGTCTGATTTTTCCAAAGGGGGAGTGTGACGATGACTGAGTTCTGGAGGGGACCGAAAGTGACGTGTTGGAGGCCACCATGCTCTACCTCCAGCTCTGGGCCAGTGAAGTTCTACCATCCACGGAGCCCCTACTCCTGTAAGGCGTGCTGAGACTTCTGGAGACACATGGAAAACTCTGGGCAGAAGAAAGTGTCAAGGCGTTGAGCAGCTTGGAAGAGCTACTGGAGTTGGGAGAAAGAAGATGGCAGGGTGATGAGAGGAGAGGATGGACGATGGGCAGAGGTCAAGGTCGCAGAACTAGCTCTTGAAGGAAGAGGAGATGTCAGGGGCACATTTCAGGGGGTGAGTGAAACTGTGAGCAAAGTCTTGAGCAGCAGATACATTTAGAAGACAGTCACAGGCAGACAGTGCACTAAGCAGCTGATAGTTCCCAGACAAGCAAGGCCAAGGAGGGTGATGCTTGGCTCTTCTTACCTGGGAGCAGATGTGTCCTGATGCCAGCAAAGATGCAGAAGTCCTGAGTGGAAAAGGAAGGCACCAGTCTTTTTCCTACTTGGATGAATAACCCCCTGAGAGTTTGATAATAGGTGTTTCAGATAGAATACAGCATTAGTCAGGTTCTCATTAAAAGCAATGGAATCTGGTTGTTGGCAGTGTTGGTCCAGAAATATGACTCCCCTGAGCTGTTGATGTCATCTGCATGTGGGCAGAGGGACTCTCTCTCGATGCCTGGGTGACTTTGCCTTGTTTCCTCCCTGGTGTTGCAGGACATCAGGCCATTTATTTATTTATTTATTTATTTTATTTTTTGGTTTGGTTTTTCTCTGGTACCTGGAACCAAAGTCACGACCTTGCGCTTGCCAGGCAGGCATTTTTGCCGCTAAGCTAGATCCCCAGCCCCCATCAGACCATTTAGGTGGCTGGCCAGAGGGACACCATGGGGAATTTGCTTCAGTACACCTTCCTGGGTGGCCTTCCAGAAATGGATACTGAAGTTTTAATATTTGACTGAAGTATTTAATATTTCTTTGAGAGAGAGAGAGAGACAGAGGGAGAGAGAGAGAGAGGGAAAGAGAGAGAGAGAGAGAGGGAGAGAGAGAAAGAGAGACAGAGAGAGAGAGAGAGAGGGAGAGAGAGAAAGAGAGACAGAGGGAGAGAGAGAGAGGGAGAGAGAGAAAGAGAGACAGAGGGAGAGAAAGAGAGACAGAGGGAGAGAGAGAGAGAGAGACAGAGAGAGACAGAGGGAGAGACAGAGGGGGAGAGAGAGAGAGAGACAGAGGGAGAGAGAGAGAGAGACAGAGGGAGAGACTTGCTATGCAACTCAGGCTGCCTTTGAAACTTGTTACATTGCAAAGGCAGATATCAAGCTCAAGATTTTCCTGCCTCAGCCTCCCAAGTGCTGGGATTACAGGTGTGCACCACCATTCTTGGTAGAGTGAAGATGTAATGGAGAGGAGATGATGGGAGAAGAGAATCAGCAGTGTGTGAATTATCCTGTGACCGGGATAATATGAAGTAAATTTCCGCAAGGGATGAGCATTACTACCCACTGAAGCTGACACAATGGGACAAATGATACAGTATTAAAGACTATTCAACCAGCTGTGTTTGTAGTAGGGACTTGCTTTTCCTTATAAGGATAATCACTGGCAAATTATATTTTCTTAGAATGACAATTACAGACAGATAATAGCATGCTATAAAAGTTATTAATTGATGTGTTAGATGTTACTCCAAGGCAGAAAATTAGAGAGTACTTTGCGGGTTTTGTCCCCTCTACCGAAGCGCAAGATCTTGTCCAAGCAGAGTTTCCATTTTCCTAGATTGAACTTGTCCATCTCTTCTCAGCTCAGCTTGCCTAGCAGCTGTGAATCTCTGCTCCTGCTGCCTCTCTCCAGGAAGGCACCCTCTCCACATTCACTTCATCACAGGGTGTTTGATTGCTTCCTCTTCTGCTACCTCCTGCCTTGTGTGGGAGGAAGCTAGCCAAATTCAAGTGTACCCTTTTTGTTGTCCGAATCTTTTATGACTCTGCAAGTGAGCAGAGGTGTTTTTTGGTTTTTGTTGTTGTTGTTGTTGTTGTTGTTTTTGAGACAGGGTCTTGGGACCTTGAACTCACTAGGTAGCCCAGACTGGCCTCAAACTTGTGGCAGTCCTCCTGCCTCAGCCTCCCAAGAGCTGGGATTACAACATCTGTCACCATACCCAGCCCAGAGGTGGGGTTTTAAACTAGGAGTGGGTTGAGGCTGAGGGGTCATTGTGCTAAATCCTGTCTTTAAGAGGTGTGTAGAGTGTTTAGCATAGTCTCTGGCAGACAGTAGTAACCAGGCCGTATCTGCTACCTCCCCAACGTGACCAAAAAATGGTGAAAAAGTGAGAAAATACCTAGGGGAAGGTCATAGGTGGTACATAATTCAACTACAAATTGCAAAACCAAGAAAGAAAGACAAACGGAAGCTTTCTGAATGGCCGTGGAAATATTCCCAGGGCTTCCGCCCATGAGTACATCTATGACCTCAAGGGGGTCCCAGAGCATAGGGCTGTGCCCCACCCTCAGGTTCTGTCCTTATGGCCTGTCCGCGGGATTGTTCCTATAGGAGGAATGGCTCTGAGGTCAAAAGGAATGTATCTTTTTACAATACGCCTCATAGATGCAGGTCATCTGCACGTCTGCTACTCAACCAAAGGAATGCTAGTTATCCTCACTTAGAAGAGAAAGGTAGACACCATGCTGGGCATTTTGACAGAGGGCATACGTCTCTAAAGTGGCACATAAATTCTACCCTGTGAGCTGTTTCCGGTAGCTGATTTCAAGGATTTTTAAGAGTAATGCTGACCACCTGCAGGTGTCAGGGCATGAGCAGCTGGTGTCAGACATCACAGCGCGGTGTGAAGACACCCTAGTCAGCCTGCAGTTTCTTAGACGACTGCCTGCTGAGCCTGCCCCATGCTCTGCCCTGTCCCCAAGGTGTGGGGAATGGCAGTTCTCTACTTGACCCAAAATAATTGGGTGGGAGGAAAAAGGAGTAAGGGGAGGGGGTGAGTGTTGGAGCAGAGTGCACGGGTAAGAAGGAGCTAGGTCTTTCTTTGCCAACTGCTCCCAAGGCCTGCAGGAAGACAGCTCTGTGTTTGCCCCTTTCTGCTCAGAATGGGCTGAACTATTCCAGAGAAGTGAGACTCAGTAGGCCAGAAGTGTGACACTGGCAGGGCTCCCCGCCTCAGCCCCGGGCGCCAGGGAGCAGTCCTTATTCTTTCTCCTTCCACAAGTTTCAGTGAAGCTGCAGCAACTGGGGGCCAAGCCCAGCTTCTGTCTTCCTGCAGCAGCTGTCCTCAGACGGGGGTCCAAGGGCGCTGAGGATGTTCAGACTTTTCAAGGGGGTCCACGAGTGAGTCAAAGGGAATCCAGTTCTAGATCTTTAACTTCCAAAGTACTGATTCCTACAATTTTCTCATAAAATTCCACACCTCTCACACCTGTAGTAATTTCATTGTGACTTGCTCTGGGATGTAAAAATCCTCCCCAAGCCAAAAGAGAGGAGTTGGATATGTTGGTTTCTGGGGGCCTCTTTAATGATTCATAAGACACTCCCCCCCCAACTTCCTGTCTCTTCCTGGTGCATACGCATTTCTGTCCAGGGCGAAAAGTGGCCCACATTGAGATGCTCTATATTTAGAACTAAAGCAGTGTACGTTAGTGATGATGGACTTTTTTTATATGATTTCTTTCAGAATCAGTCTGCATTATTCAGTAATTAAAACTTATTTTATCAAACCAGCTCATGAAATATTTATTCCAATTATAGCTAGTCCTCATCTTATTTCATCTTGGGAAATGTTTAATCTTTTATAGCTCTTAACAAAAATAAACTTTTAAAGTAAGGATGAAGCATCTAGATGTCAACTTTAATTCATGTGAGGGGCCGACAATTGTTTAAAGTTGTTTTAGGAAGTTTTTGAGCAAAGATGTTTGTGCACCGTGGCCTAAGGGGTCTCCTACTCCTCACAGTTAGATCCCACCCACAGAAGTCCCTCCCCCTTCCTTGAGTTGCACTGTCCAGTAAGTAGCCACTGGTCACAGATGGCTATTAAAATTTTAATTGAATTAATTTAACTCCTTAATTATACTGGCCACATTTCAAGTGCTAAATGGCCACATGAAGCTTGTGGTTATTGTATTTGACAATGCAGCTACAGAATATTTCCGTCATCGCAGAGAGTTTACTGGACCGCACTGATCTACTGTGTCCTCAGAACTGACAAGGCCTTGGTGGGTAGGTACAGCTCCATGAAAGCTGTGATATGGTAAAAAAAAAAATACTTAATCATTCAATCTTTTTAAAAGATCATTCAAACACATGATGCGAAATTCATAAAATGCAAAATGGTTAATGGGGAAAAGTAAGTCTCTTTCTGCCCCTGTCTCCAGTGTCCCAGTTTCTCCTCTGACAGTTTCTTGAAATTCTTTCCAAAGATAGGCTACCCCAATACAGCTGTAAGTACGCGTGTCTCTGTGGCAGTTTTAAAGCACGTCCACAATCTTCTCTGACACACCTCCCATGCGGAAGGGAGGTTTGTGCTTCACCCTCTTGAAAACGGGTGGATTTTTGACTGTTTCCGTTGCACTATGGTGCAACCCCATGTGATTCCTAGGCAAGGTCATAAAAAGCCATGAGGCTCCTACTTCCTTGCTAGAATATTCAGTCTTGGAGTCCTGAGAGGCCGTATAAGAAGTGTGACTACCAACACGTCAGCACTTGGTCAGGTGACCCGCCCAAGTGAGCCATTCTTTAACCATAGCAGCGAAGGTGCCAGGCCTGAGAAGGAAGAAGCCTCCTTGATTTGTTGCCTGTGACTCCTGAGAAGGCTCTCATAATTTGACTGGAAAGTTTACAAAAACCTAACGATAGATACGTAGAAAACTAGACAATGAAAAAATGAGGTAAATAGTAACCCCATGTTATGGTTTATGTCTGTGTGTCCCCCCAATGCCTCATGCGGACATGGGGCAGGCTTTTAGAGTTTGAATATGGGTGTGAGAGCTGCACCCGCCCTGGAGTGGATAGTTTGCATATGTAAGGGAGAGGAGGAAGCTGCTTGGGGGCATTCCTCCCCGATTCCGCCCTGGTGTGTGCTTGCGGCTTAGCTGTGTTCTGCCGCCTGAGCTGTTGGCATGTGCCACTCTGCCTTATAGTCTGCCAAGTACGGACTGAAACTTCCACGAACTGTAAGCAAAATAAACCTTTCCTTCCTTAATTTTGGGCATCAGGTATTTTGTCCCAGCAATGAGAAAAAAAGTAACCAAGACACCCCAAGATAACCAAAATTGATGTATAAAAGAATAACAACCTGGCCAGGCATGGTGGTACATGCCTGTAATCCCAGCACTTGGGAGACAGACAAGAGGATTGCCTAGGCTACCTAATGAGTTCAAGACTAGTGAGACCCTGTCTCCAGAGAGAGAGGGAGAAAATATAACAGCCTGTGTGATTCAGCTATGGTACTTATAGTCGTAGTAATGCTAACACAGAGCATTAACTTAGCCAAAGCTGGTGATACATTACACTGGCAGAATGTAGTTCACAGAACATAATTTCTAGAAGGAAGGAAAATATGCACAAGAAAGATGAAGGTAGGCAATAGAACGTTTCTAAAATGGAGGGAGCTAAAAATAGTTGCATTATTTAGAAATACAGGTACAAGTTACAGAAAGAACAGATGAGTGGTACTGAAGTGAGTTTGTGCCTTGGGAGTGGCCCCACAATTCAGACGGAGACACTGACGGGAACAAGTGGACGAATATGAGGAGGCCATGCAGGGCACCTGCGGCATGATAGGCCTTTGACAGATGAGCTTTTCGGCCCCTCCAGACTACTGAATCAGGACCCAGCAACCTGGGTTCCCTTTAACATGCCTTCCTCACGTGATTCCGAAGCCCATTGAATTTGAGAAACTTTGGTAGACAGAATCTGGCCCTTCTCTATCTCTCTAACCCTGTAATTTGCTAATTTATTCAGCTTCAGCTACACCAGCCTTCTTTCTCCCTATGAGCAAGTTCAGACTCTGCTTAGGTCCTGGGGTCTAACTGGGCCCTGTCTGGAAAGTCCTCCCTGCTTCCTCTCTCACTGTGCAGGGGTCTCTACTCTCACAGATGCCTCCTGCCCGCTGCATCTCACCCTCAATTCCCACTTTGTACTCTACTGCCCTATTTCCCCAGGCATTTAGCTCTTCTTGAAATCTTCTGTTTTAAAGTGTTTGTCTGTCTGCCCCACTAGAATGTAAGCTCCATGAGAATGAGGAATTTATCGGCTATTTTGCCACTATGTTCCCATACGTAGAAAAGAGCCTGGTGCATAGTGGGGTGCTGAATAATCATTTGTTAATAAATGATTTACCCCACCATAAAGCATAATGGGATAGATCCTGTTATTTCTTAGACTTCGGCATGCATACAAATCATTTAGGTCTGTTGTGATGCAGAATTTGCTTCTTGGGTCTGCGCTGGGACGTCACTGTCCACATTTCTGAGAAGTTCCCGATGATCCAGTGCTTCTGCACCAGCGGACTCACTATGAGCAGCAGAGTTTACAGTGACTCCTTGGCTCTGTCTCTTGCAGTCACAAAGGGCAGTCCTGTGGTCGCTTTCAGCCAACATTCTGAATACTGGCTACACATGTGATGATTACACTGGCAATATTTTCTGGTCAGGAGCAATGAAAGTTTTCCTGAAGTAGCTCTTTGGACTCTTTAAAAACATTGCAGAGTAATAATAATAATAAGCATTCAAGGAAATTACTACTTTAAAGGGGCCAAGTTTTGCTGAGAACAACTCAGCAGAAACCAGCTTCCATGATTAATAAAGAAAAGAGAACCTGGATCATTGCACTGTGTGGCGAATCTGCTGTCAGGTGAGGAACAGTGCCACTCCTTTCCCATCCAAACTGTGTCCTAGGAACGCCAATGAGAGACAGCAGCATGTCCAGCATGCAGTTCATCTCTTCTGCTCTTGAATACTTCCTGAAGGTCCATGTGTTGGAAATGTATCCCCAGAGTAACGTGTTAATGGTATTTGGAAGTGGGGCTTGTGGGAGGCAATTAAGATTAGATGAAGCCATGGGGGTGCTCCCTCCACCATGACGGATGGCATCGGTGACTTTGTAAGAGGAGGGGAGAGACCTGAGCCAGCACTCTGGCTCTGTCTCATGCGATGCCCGCCGCCACGTTACAACACCGTAAGCTGGTCCTCATGGGATGCCGGTGCCATCAGCCTCCAAAACCATGAGCCAAATAAACTTCTATTTATTATAAATTGCCTAGTTTGGGGGGTTTTGTAATAGCAACAGAAGTAGACTGAGACATCCTCTTTCATACTCACATGCCATAGTTTGGCAATTAGCTAGGGAGTTAGTAATATTAGAATTGTATTAGAAATACAGCGGTACCTTGGTTCAAGAACTTACAGTAATTCACTCCACAACTCCAGAAGAGATGGACAGGTTTGTGTGCATGTGGGAAGATGGCTGCAGTCATGTTTGTCACCCAATGCACGGTTTGCAAATAAAAACAAAATTTTGCCAAATGCTTCTGTTTGTGAGCCAAATTGTTCATGAAACAAAAGCATTA
The DNA here is from genome assembly GCF_000276665.1 of Chinchilla lanigera. NCBI lineage: Eukaryota > Metazoa > Chordata > Mammalia > Rodentia > Chinchillidae > Chinchilla > Chinchilla lanigera. The sequence goes on from NW_004955440.1 coordinate 14,457,597, forward strand.
GTGACCTGAGGTATGGTACCACTATATTATCAAAGCACCCCATGGTAAATATGACCCTTGAAAACCATGAGTGTCGGATAAGCAGTTCTCAGAATATATTTGTAAAGAGTGATAACTGACATGCGCTAAAGGGTCTTTGATCAAAAAAATTTAGGAGCTACTGGCTTACATGAACATGAATTAGAATTCCTGACTATAGTACTCTAGGGACTCTATGAGAGCTCTCAGCACACATTTTCCAAGCTTACTGAATCACAGAATTTTCTAAATATTGTGCAGAACTAGTGTTCCACGGAGTAAAATTTGGGATAGTTCATTGAATGAGGTTGGCAACTATTGAAGAATTTCCTACAAGAAGCAGGCTAAGGAGCAGTGGGATATAGCACCAAGAAGAGAGGTAAAGGGGCTGGGGATTTAGCTCAGTGGCACAGCGCCTGCCTCGCAAGCACAAGGTCGTGAGTTCGATTCCCAGGACAGGAAGAAAACCAAAATACAAAACAAACAAACAAAGAAGAGAAGTAAAGGTAGGTGGTTCGTCTACAGACTCATCAGTTAGCCTTTTCCCCTAACAGGGATTTCCCAACTGGAATCCCTCAACACACAGGCTTTCCCAAACAACATTGTCTTAATTCCTCTGTTCTTCATTCTCCTACAGAGGATTAATGTATCAGACCTACACGGCCCAAAGGAATAGCTGTATTGGACACTCTGGCTGGAGGAAGTGGTTTTTGATCAAGGAACCTGTCTACACTTACAGGGGGATGTCTACTTCCTAGTTCTGGAATTAAGGGGTAGTTGGTGTGGCCCATGATGCTATCACCACTTCCCCAGGCCTTCAACCAGCTCTCTTCAAACTAGGTAACAGACACAGAGCTGCCGCAGTTCCAAGTCATAGTTCACCAAAGAAATGTAATTTTTTTAGCATTGTTGAGTAAAGATAAATGTTGCCCCATATACTTTGTTCATGTGATATTTCCGAATCAAAGTTCTTTTTTTTTCCTTTGCACTACTCTCACTTTGATCTTGCAACTACCAAATGTATAATCAATAGCAGTACAGAAATGGCAATACAAGTATTGCTGGAGGAAGTTCTGCCTTTATTTGTCCTTGACTTGGATAAAATATAACCTGGAAAACAAAGTTTTTTCTTTTAAATTTTTGAGGGTTTGTTTTTGTTTGGTTGGTTGGTTGGTTTTTGTTTTTCGAGACAGCGTCTCTCTCTATAATCCAGGCTGGCCTTGAACTCACTAAATAGCCTAGGCTGGCCTCAAACTCACAGCAATCCTCCTGCCTCTGCCTCCTGAGTGCTGGGATTACAGGTAGGCATCACCACACCCAGCTGTTTTTATAATATATGAGCCATTTAAGGAAAATACTGCCTCACCTGATTATTTCAGTGCCAATGGCCCACCGTGTAACAGCTTTAATAGTTGTTTGCTGACTTAAATATCCCAGTTGTGTTACACAGAACTATTTTGTTTTACCTAATTGTTGTTGTTTTTTACCTTATTGTTATTATTTTAGACCCTCCCCATCCAACATGGTGGTTGAATATAAAACTCTAGGCATTGTATAAAACTCTAGGCATTGTACCTGGCTATTATTTTCCAATCATGCATGAACAATATATATATATATATAATGAATTTTTAAAATCAAGATTCTTCAGTCTTCATCTTAAGGTAACGTAACAAATCTAATTCTTCACCATCTAGTAGGCTTCCACCACTGCTGACCCTGACTCAAAACCACATAAGTGATGTAGAAACGCGTTATTACATCACAGGAGCAGAAGGAGAGAGGACCACACTCAGGGCCTATAAAACTGAAGACTCAACAATTGGCTCCACTTGATGGCAATCCAGCCCCTGCCACTGCAGACACATTGTTCAGACACGCTGGTGTCCAGAGGGAAAGGCGAGCAGGACCATCTCTGTCTCTGGCTCTGTCACATGGAGTTGTTCCAGCGCCTCCCAAGGTTTCCTCGGATGTGACCACAGTTACTAAGGTCTATCCTCACAGCAACAAATGACAAGAGGAACAGGACTGCTCTGATTGCTTGGACAAGTCAGGACTGTCACCTACACATGGGAGTGGCTCAGCTTACCCTGGCACGTGTGCCACACGTGGGTGAGGTGGACACCCTGGAATAGACATGCTCCTGGCTAGAAGCAGGTGGTTCGTGAAACTGGGCAATGTGAGGAGAGTGTAACAGTGAGACTATGTGTAGATGCAAGGGGCAAGGTGGGGGAAGACAAGCAAACAAGAAAACCACAGCGCGCGCGCGCTCACACACACACACACACCCCATGACTGGGCCAGTAACGGTGGGGCATGCCATTACTACCAGTGTCAGTTTCCTGTGGCTGCTGTAAAAATCGATATGAATTAGGTTACTTAAAACAACACAAATTTATTCTCTCACAGTTCTGGAAGGCAGAAGCCTGGAACTCCCTCTAGAGGTCCTAGGAGAAAATCTATTCTTCACCTCTTCAATTTCCGGTGGCTGCCAGCTTTCCCGGACTGGTGGCCACACCCACTTCTGCCCCCCTGATTACACTGTCCCCGCTTCTGTGTGTTAAGTCTCCCTCCACCTCTCTTATAAAGACGTTTGTCACAGGAGTTGAGGTCCACCCAGATAGCCTAACGTGATCTCCTCATGTTAAAGCCCTTCATTTATCACAGCAACCGCCGCCTTTTTACAAATCAAGTCCTGGGCTCCATTTCCAGGCTAGGCTATCTTGAGAGGAGGCTGCTATTCCCCCATGCCAAGGTTGGCAAGAGCAGATGGGAGCCAGAGACAACGGGAGCTTTGCAGAGGGGGCTGTTTGATACGGGGAAACACAGCAGGCCGGTTGTGAGGAAGCAAGAGGGACCGATCACCTGGCCTTGTGGTCCTGTTTCCCTTTGATTTCCCGCTGCCGTCTCCTCTGCGCCAAACCCAGCCAGAGCTCTTGATGTGTAAAGGACAGCCTCCCTCCCAGGTCACCACGTAGGCGAGAGGGGTGGAGAGTGAGTCTGCAGGGACAACTGGGAGACACAGAGCACAGCGCTGGAACAAAATTGAGGCTCTAATAGGGAGCGGGAAGGACTGACGCTGGTAGACAAGGAACAGAGCCCGCCAAGGCCTTCTCATCTACCCACAGCCCTCTGACTCTGACACTTTACCATTTCACATACCTAATGCTACTGTTTAAATGAAAAACCTTGCCCTCTGTGTTTGTAAAAATAAGCATGTTGAATACAAAATTATCTGAACATACAGAAAAACATGGAAAAAAACAAGTATTACCCACAGTGCTTCTACACAGGTAGCCAGGATGCTCGGTATCATTCCGGTGTCGCACAGCTCCAGCACGGATGTGCATTTTCAGCAAGACAACCAGACACTGTGCCTCTGGTTCATAATGCTAGCTCTTCCTCAATTGCAAACATGTTGTAATTTCCCACATACTTCATATTCTTAAAGAGCAGTGTGATTTTTAAAGGCTATGGAGTGCTTTTATACGGATGCACCATACTTTCAGAGGTTCAGGTTTGAAATCAGCTAGACACACTATTGCCCTAGCCCTGGGGAGGTGGCGCTGCCAGTGCCCATTTGTCCTGCCGACAAGAGGTTTGGCAGCTTGCAATCCAGCCCATCCCAGCGGGGCTGGCTTTCTCTCCAAAGGGCCGGGAATGTGTACCTGGGCTGGGGCTGGCCTGCCCTGTCAGCTCAGAGTTTCACTGTCTTCCTTTTTTGGTTCTACTCCCTACATCCGCCCTGAACTGCGCCCCCCAGGATTCTGGTGCAGCCACATTAGCTCCTGGTAGACACCAACCCCACCTGCGGCACCACCAAAGTGGATATGTAATCATGAATTTGAGGCCTGTTTCGCCTCACACTCCACTCACCACGGCTCCTCTTCTGCCTCACCTTCGCTCGCCATACTTTGCGAAAGGTCCTGAACATGCTTGCTATATGAAGATGTGTTCAGTTTAATGTCATCCTCTCCCTGGTTTCTGCAACTGTCGGAAACAGTTTCTTAATACCCCAAGAGAGTAAGTTTCAGAAACTTAGAGGAAGAGCAGGAAACCTGTGTCCATCTGCTTGGGTGAACTCCTAGACTCCTTCCACTGAGACCTGTCCCCAAGACGATTTCTTGAATTTAGGGGCAGATCTTGCACATGACACCTGGCCAGGAGACCAAGGAGGCCAAGGAGGGGTGACTTCCCTGAAGAAACCTCAGCTCCCCTATCTTACTCTTCAGAGGGTGCCCCAGACCATGGTGTAGCCGGGACAGGGACCAGTAGCAGTTGCTCTATCCCCATAGCTGCATGCAGCCATCTAGTAAAGGCTCAGGTTTCAGAGCCTTCCCAAAATATCTGAACAAACTCAAGACCCTGCACAGCTGGGAGTCATTAACCGGGAATCAAAGGGCAGCACCAAGGGGCGTGACGGGGCCTCAAGCGGGCCCAGAACCCTCACAGTTGGCCTCCAGGAGTTGAGGAATCAGTCTGAAGACAAAGCTAAGGGGCACCAGCTCTGCACAGAGCAGGGCAGGGCAGGCTGCCCCAGCCTCTAGGCACCATCTCTAGGACAAGGCGGCTGAGGGTGGCCCTGAAGGGACGGGGCGCTGGCCCCACGCTGGCCCTTCAGCCTTTGGGCACTTGTTCTTTAGCTAGCATCGAGGCTGCTGTCTCGATGTGGACCCTCTGAAGAGCTCAAGAGAAAGCTGGCCCTGCACAGACTGCCCTAGCAGAATGGGGTCGAGTCAGGCGCATCCCATCAGAGCTCACGCTTCAGGCCCCGGCCAAGCTGCAAAGCCTCTTCCCCAGGGCCTCCGTATGGGCCTGTAAAGATCTCAGCATACACAGAAGTCTTCTGTGAGACCTATTTGTGTTTTTAAGAAAACCAGGTGACTCCTTGACCCAGCTTAGCATTCTGAACGGCTTGAATGGAGGCCTGATGCCTGTGATAGCTGCAATTGCTCTCGAGAGAGGGGGCTCCTTTCCTCTGCATCGGCCTTCCCTGCGGCCCTCCCCAGCACCCTGCCACGCGGTCCAAGGCTGCCCGCCCAGCCTCCCTCCGTGAACCCTTGCTGCAGCTTGCCCGCTCCCGGCGCAAAGTTGGAGTCTCAATACTTCCCAGAGTTGGCCTGGCAGAGGGGAAAAGAGCCCCTGCTCTTCCTCCCGGGTTCCCCAAGGCCCCTGAACTCTGCTAGGACTCTTAGGAGCTGGGAACAGCCCCTCCTCTGGTCTATTTGGGAGGGAGACCCTGAGAGGGCAAAGAATTTGCTGTTACAGACCAGACTTCCTGCCTCAGGTGCCCTCTGACCTTCAGTAATTATAGCTTCGGAAGTGGTTGGCTCCCCATCTAGAAATTGGAGATAATGAGCCCCAACTTCATGGGGCTATTGAAGGTTTAATTGATTCATGGTGGCTAAGTGGTTGGCAGTGCTGGCCTGGAATTCGGGGGAGGCTGCTCTGTCAACAAGGTAAGGAGGCAGCCTGGCCTGCCTGAGGCAGCTCCTCCTGGGGGAGCCGGCTGCTGCCTGTCAGCCCTGAGTCCCAAGCTCCCCTCTGCTTACAAAGCCTTCCAGCTCTTCTTGTGCTCTGTCTGTATCTAGAGCCCTCCGTCTGGTCAGGGTGGTCTGTTGTCTCCTATTGCCCACATTTCCTTGTCTGGTTCATTGGAATGGTGTCCTGAGTGCATCTCCGTTTCATCTGCAGTCCTTACGACGCAGCCCAGCCTGCTGTCTCTTTTCTACAGACCAGCACTGCTCCAACATTAACATAACAGGGACCTTGTTTAAAGCAGATGCTGACTGGGAAAGTCTGGGCTGGAACCTGAGACTGCATTTTGTACCGAGAGCCTTGACGATGCTAATGCTGCTGACCTGAGTGAGATTTCCAGTGCCAGGCCATGGTTCCCATGCCCCATCCCAGTGCATCCCAGGCCTGTGTTCCTTCCAATAGAAATCAGTGTTTCGAGGCTGGGGATTTAGCTCAGTGGCAAAGCGCCTGTCTGGCAAGTGTAAGGTTGTGAGTTCGATTCCTGGTACCAGAAAAAAATTTTTAAAGAAAATAAAAATCAAAGAAATCAGTGTTTCATGAACTCAAATGTAGACATTCAAACTTAACATTAACTTACACAGTCAATCAATTAAGCTGCTTTGATAGTATAAAAATATGGACTTGAGTGCTGTAGATGACTGCAGTTTAGATCTGCCCTTATTGAGAAAACACAATCAATACAATTCATTGGAAATGATAATTCTTTTTATTTTTATTTTTTGGCAGTACTGGGGGATTGAACTCAGGACCTTGCGTTTGCCAGGCAGGTGCTTGTACCACTGAACTATATCCCCAGCCTGGAAATGATTAGTTGTTAAAATGACAATTCACCTGGGAATTTTAGAATGTTCTTCACAGTGAGTAATCTTGTTAGAAATTCCTCCCCTTTGCAATCACTGTTGCAGGAAGATTGAGTCCAAGTTTTCCACAAAACTCCTTAGTTTGGTAGCACAGCCAAGTTTAATCCTTGGGTGAATACTCCTTAGTTTGGTAGCAAACTTGATAAAATTTAGTAGGCCAGAACTTTTAACGTATCTTTTATTTTATCATTATTCTTAAAGTATAATTGTAAAATAAAATTGAAATGAAGTTGTGTGACCCTAGAGCAGCTTTCTCAACCTCAATAGAATGGCCATGTTGGGCTGGATAATTCCTTGTTGTGGGCTTTGTCCCATACATTGTAGGATGTTTTGCAGTTTCCCTAAATCCTCTAGACACCAGCAGTGCACACCCTTTCTTCTCCTCGGTACAAATGTGAAGGGGTTGTGAGAGTCAGAACCGTTTCTAATCACATGTTGCAGAGGACAGAATCATCCTGCTTTTTAAGAACCATTACCCTAGGCACAAGGATCTGGGGTTGTAGGACAAAGTCTGAAAGCTATGGTTTATGGTCTTCGTGTAGCACTTGGCATGCACGCTTTACGTGATCCCCTCCACTAGATTGCAGATTCCTCGTGAGAAGAGCTGGGAGGGAAACTTCTCTGCAAACAGTGACCTGCTCAGTGTGACGTTCAACAAATGTTTGATTGATTGATACAGACAGAGCATCTGCTCTGGCTGCCTCGTGTAGATAATTTGAGAGAAATCTGAGATAAGGAATGTGACCCTGTCTGAAAGCACAAACATATCATAAACATAAGGTGATAAAGCTGCCAAAGTGCATTTGTTCATCCGTGTTTCTTATCAGCCAATTTTCCTCCAACAGGAAGCAGGGACAACGAAATTCCTTTCTCCTTTACAGAAAGGGTCTTTATTCTCACAGAAGGGCATGGGCCCTGCCACTTATTAACAAAGAGGATTTCAGTACTTAATCCCTTTGAATTTCAATTTGCTCATCTTTAAACTAGAAATGATGATGTTCATTTCATAAAACTGTTTCAACAATCAAATGGGGTAACCTAGGTAAAGTATTTAACCGCCTGGTGCAATCACCAAGGAAATGTATAGTAAACAGTTGCTTTTTCTGCCTTTGGGTGTCTTTAAATATCCCCACTCTAAAAAAAGAGAAATGGCAGCAAAAGTAATATAAAGCAACAGATAAGCTAAATGTCTTTTCCATTTCTCTGTGGAAAGAGCTTTTTATTCACCGCATTCCTTGTGCTCACACTGACTCCTGTGTGTTCTGCTCATCGTGTTCATCCTGCATCCAAAAGGAAGTTTTCTTCCCCATTTGCTTGTACTCTGTCTCTTGAATCGCACTACCCAAACCAGAAACCAAGGAGCCTTTCTTTACCCTTTAAAGTTCTGCAAGTTCTCCTGATTTTTCTTCCAGCAGGTGAATTACCTACGAATCTGTGGCTCCTGCTCTAACTCAGACCTCTGTCTTTCGGACTTGAACTACTGCACTAGTCTTTAATCTACTTCTCACTGTGTAATCACAGTCCCTTTGGTGTTCCTAAATGACGCTCAGTGATTTCTTACAGCTTAGAGAGATCAAGTGCCGAGGTAGCACACACAATGTGTTGTCGGAGCCCCAGCTCCTGCGCTCCAGTGATGCCCGGTGGCTTGCGCGTTCTGCACTCACCAGGCTCCTCCTCGTGTGTGGGCCTTCGGAGAAAGCCTTCCCACGTGCTCATCTGACCATCCCTGAAATACATCCTCCGGGAACATACAGCTCGCTCCTCCTTCACTCAGCACAGAAGCATGGAGGGGTGGAGGAGACGCCCGTCAATCTAGGGGTTTGCTTCCCACTTATCACCTTCCCTTCGATCTTCCAGTCCCATCTTTTCTTCCCCTTTTCTCTCCCTATCTCTTAGCATTTTCTTTTTCCTCCACTTTTACACCTACTGGCAAAACGGAAAGATTCCTAGGTAGTGTTCACTGAACACTTAACACCTACCAGGGCCTGTGCCCAGAGCTTCCCGCGCTTTGTCTCCCTCTGTCCTCACAGTGAGCAAGATAGGAACAGTGCGAGACAGGAACCTCACAGCGCAGGATAGGAGCTTGTGCTTCCCGACTTCTACAGGTGAGGGAACCATGGCACGGAGAGGTTAAGCCGCGTGTCCAGAGCCTCCCTCACAGCCAGCAGGGAGCAGAGACAGAATTTGACTTTGACGGCCCATGCTGTTGTATTTCCACTGGTGAGTCCTATCACAGTTTTGTGGATTGCATTTCAAGCGTAGGATTTGCCCGCACATTCACTCTTTCGGGCTTCTTCCCGACTACCTCTCCTTCAAAGGGAAAAGCATTCCTTTTCTTAGAGAATAAAGAGAAACTCTTCCTCTACATTGTTTGTACACGCTCTGATAAAGTTACCACCTTTGCTGTGTCTCAATGGCAGTATTTTGGGACTCTACCTTCTTAGCCATCTTTCTATGCTAACAGCCTAGTACACAGAAGCTTGTCTGGGAACAGATTTTTCTAGAAACAGCCTAACTGCAGAGCAATAACCACGAGCTCAGTCTGCCCCAGTGGCTGTCTTGTTTCATCGCTTCTGTGGGCCAGCTGGCTGAAGCCACAGGCCCAGGGACATCGCTGGGCCCGAAGATGGTAAAGGCTTCTGAGGGAAGGACATGGTGAATGGGGTGAGGGCACAGAGCGGTGTTCAAGGAAAATATCTGTGTCTGTGGCAGACCACAGTCCTCGTCCTTCTGTTAAACCCGGCTTCCGGGGCTGCATGGTTGCCTGACCACAGGCTGTTCTCATTGCTTAAAATGGTTTCTGAATGAATATGATAGAAGAGCTCTGAGCTGTAGTGAAAACTGTCCCCTGCGGGGCCCTTGGTGTTCAGTCCTGGAAGTAAGCCAGTGAGGGCAGCATAGGTGTGCATGGGCGTGCTGGTAGCCTTGGCCCCAGGCCACCCCGCACACTCTGCGGTGTGTGTTGGTGTCTCAGCATTGTCACATCCTGGCTCAGCACGCATGGGGCCAGCTTGATCCATGAGGGCTCCTGGAGCTTCCGAAAACACCTCTTTGTGTTGACTCAGTTCTCGGAAAAAGAGGCCGGGGATGACGCCAGGGAGAAGCGGTGGGGCTCGAGGCCCTGGGGAAGCAGGTGGAACAGGGGAACGAAGCAGGCTCCTTGCCTCTGCCTGTGACTGCATGCTCCAGTCTAGAGAAGAAAATAGTCTGCTGAGGCACAGCATGTGGGGTACCTCAGCCTTTGTGACTGCAGGGGAGAGAGGAAAGAAAATCAAGTTTATTAGGCAATCCTGCAGTGAATGGGTTACCACATGACTCATCTTGTGGTAAACTGGCCTCTTGGTGACCTGAAGATTCCCAAGTGACAGAGACAGCTTCTGCCTCGCCCCTGTCTGGTCATCAGCCAGGGAAAGCCTGAAGGAAAGGCCCCTGGTCTCCTCTTCCATCCACCCACGGCACTAGCAGTGCTCTCTGTCTGCCTGGGAGACACAGAGCTGAGGGTGAGGGGAGGGAAGGAGAGACTGGAACGCGAACCATGTGGCCGTTGCCTGCCATTGCTTCCTTCCCTGGAGAGACAGCAACAGAAGACACTGGTTGCAGAGAGGGTGGAGTGCTGGCAGCCCAGCGTCTCTGAACCTGCCTCATAGATGGCGCTGTTTGCTCCACTTCCCCTCGTGCAATTGCTCGACGTGAGAAAGAAACAGCTGCATTCTTCGTTTACCTTGCCGCAGGGCTGCTGTTATCATTATTCTTTTTTGTTCCTGTCTCCCGTCCTGACATTAAAACATAGTGGCATCTGCATTTGGAATGGTGAAAAACCTGGCTGAAACACACGCAGCAAAACTCTCACACAGTGTTGGGCTTGAGAACCACAGGGACCATCGTCTGATTCATTCGTTTACTGTACTTGTCTCTCTTTACTCTCAATGCTCCTCTGGTGATTGACTGATGGATTTGAATTTGGACACGCTAAAGAGGCTAATGAGAATTAAACTGTGAAGAAATGGTTCTGAGTGGGATAAAGCTTCCTTTTGGGTGAAGCTACCTTTTATTATAGACTGCTAAAATACATATTTTAAGAGAAATATGTTAAGCCAGGTCCTGCCAAGGAAATATCCAGATGTTTCTCTTTGAAAAGACGCTTGAGGGCACGGTAGAAGGAGTGCTTGTATCTTCATTCTTGGCAATCATTATAGCTCTTCCCCTGGTTAACAGAACACCTCTCAAAGATGTCATGGAAGACAGGGAAACCAGTGCAAAAGAGCAAGAGGCTCCATGAGAACCCTGAGAGAAGGGGGAAAGGCGTAAGCATGTTGAACTTCTGGCCTCCTGCTGCTGCTGGGACTCTGAAGGCAGGCATCAGCAGCGGTGGCTGTGTGAGTCTATGTCCAGTGCTGGGTATTGTTCCAGGTTGGATCTAAACTGTTGCCCCAAAGATTCATGTACTGCAGGCTTGGTCTCCAGCTGGTGGCACTACTGGGATGTTATAGAAATTTTAGGAGGCAGGACCTACTTACTTAGACGTAGTTCATTGGCAGATGTACTTTTGAAGGTGACATTGGGACCCCCATCCCTTCCCTCCCCCACACACTCTCCTTCCTGGCCACCATGAGGTGAACTGCTTTGCTCTGCTACACCCTTCCATCATGATATACTGCCTCAGCACAGGCCAAGAAACAGTGGGGCCAGGTTACTACAGACTGAACCCTCTGAAACCGTGAACCACAATAAATCTTTCTCACTCACACATTGTTCTTCTCATGACAGAAAGCTGACTAATACAGGAGACCTCTCTTCAGCCATCCCTCATAACCACAGGCCTGTGCTCATTCCTTTTCTGTCTTAGAATCAGGACAGTACTGAGATGTGTCTATCAAAACAGGCAGGACACCTTGCCTCCAAATGACCTATAGAGGGAAAAATGCAATTTCATATTTCTCTCTTAATATCCACATCTGGGGAAGAATTATTTTCCCTGTTTGACAAATTGAAAAAAGAATCATTGAGGTTCTGAGAGGCTAAGCCACATAGTAAGAGATGTTTTTATTCCAAGAAATGTCCTTCCCACCACACTCACTAGGTCATGCCCTTTGCCAGAATCTTTTCAAACAAAATGAGATTTTCACTGTGATCTCTTAGTCTCTTTGGTTTCCTTTTTTAATGACCCTTTTGGTAAATGTAATATGTTGCAAGATAACTTTTGGTAAGTTTTGCTAATCTCTCTCTATAAACTTAGGTAGCTTACAAAAGTTTCCCTGCAGCAAAATTAGCTTTTATTTCATTTGATATCAGAGCATCCAGAGAACACAGTGGTTATAAATGGGTTAGTTGTAGGCAAATTACTGGAGGCTGAAAATAAAAATAAAAATAAAAATAAAATACTTTTGCAGCTTTGTTCTCCTAGTCTGAAAAATGGCAAAGGAAGCCAGCAAGAAACCTCCGGGACAAGGTGGAACTGAAACTCAAGCAGAGTTTTCTGGATGACTGCAGTGACTCTTCCGTTTATTTTCCGACTCATTTCAACACGTTTTCTTCCAGGTGTGGCGTTTTGTCCCGCTGACCTCTTTGCTCACAGATAAGCCTGTAGTTCAGGACAAAGAGGTCGCAGCAGGGAAGCTCAGCGCTGGGGCTGCTTGAGAAAGAGACATAGATAAGCGGCTGCTTTTTCTGCAAAGCAGCAGCTAGTGACTTAGGCCAGAAAGACCTTTGAGGAGGGTACGAAGAAAATGTCAGATGGAGTGACAGCTTGGGAGTAGGGTGGAAGGATGAGGAGAGATGGGAATGAAGGTATTCGGGTGTGAGAGGGGTTTTCTTCCTATGGGCATAATGGGTACATTTTCTAAAACTAAACCAGTAATGACTCCTTCCTTTGAAGGGTGATGATATCAAGGGAGACAAATGCCATGTTATCAAAAGGCAGAAAGAAAAGGGAGGAACTACATATTGGTAATCAAGACAGCTGTTGAGGAAGCAAGATGTAGCTCAGTCAAGTGTAGACACAACCGAAAAAGTCATCGCCTACGACAGAATGAAATTTATTTCCCCAAAATTTGAAATCCTAACTCCTAGCACCTGAGAATCTAGTCTTATTTGGTGAGAGCGTCTTTGCAGAGGTAAACTGAAATGGTGTCATCAGGGTCAGCTCTAATCCTATATAGCAGATGTCCTCATAGCAAGAAGACAGACGCACCCTGGGAGAACACCATGTGAAGATACGCAGACATCGAGGTAATGCTTCTGTGAGCTGAGGAGTGTGAAAGAGCACCAGAAGCCAGAGGAGGTGAGTAAAACACAGCTTTCTTCACACCCCAGAAGGAACCAACCTGGCTGACATCCTGCTCTTAGACTTCCAGCCTCCGGAACAGTGAACCAATAAACTTCTGTTGTTTAAGCCACCGAATCTGTGGTACTTTGTTACAGCTGCCCTAGCAAACTATTGCATCCCCTCTGCTGTCCAACTCTAGTCCTCAAACATTTTTTCCTAGATGACTGCAGTTGTTTTCTCTCAGGAGAGAAATTGAGGAATGTGAAAGTAAAAAAATACATCAAACTGCAGATAATGCAGTTGATCTCTCAGAAACAAAGCCCCAAGAAAATTTCATCTCAGGAAAATGAAGGCAGTACAGTTGGCACCTCATGCAATTTTCCTCATTAGAATTATTCTCTAGCCATTAAATATTAGTGTGGGAAGTTAATTTGATAAATGAGTGGTTGATAATTCTTAGGATGCTGGGAAAGTAAGAAAAAAGCTGTGGGACACTGACAAGAGGAAGGAGCAAAGAATAAGTGCAAGATAAGTTGACACAGAGGCAATGGGTTTACAGGTAAAATTAGGTGACCTAAGATAACAGGAACTAACAGGAGATATTTGGAGCTATATAGCTTATATGTTATATAGTAGAGATACATGTATCCCCTACCTCCTCATTCTAGAAATCAGATACATTTTTAAAATATGATTAAGATCATAAAGTACAAGTTGGGGAAGAGGTGGACCAAGTGAGAGAGAGGTTAATTTGTTTGTGGAATACTTCTCCCATACATGTGTCATTACACAGACGGAGCTGTTTTTCTGCCATGTCCTCATTTCCAAATGTTGTTATAGAATAGATCTGTGTACAGTCCAGGTCCCTAGACGTCTGAGGAACTGTGTGTATTCCCCAGAGCTTGTTCTTTGCATGTCCCTCTAAGGAACAGAGGATGCTTCCATCTGAGCTAGAATCTTCCCAAGTGAGACACTGCAGAACTCTAGTCACATGCACAATGGTTGGTGCTGCAGCAAATGGGTTCTCTTAGGATATCCTGGAAAGAGCTTTGCACACAGTTACATAGGATAATGTTAAGTAGTGGAGACTTCTTTATCATAGTGATATTGGGGGAAGAGACTTACACCTGTCAAAGAAGTTAACTAGGTTAGAACTTGTCTTTATTCAGAGTTGCAGACTTCGTGAAACAACTGATCTCCAGAATATGCAAATGTTGGAAATAAAAGATTATATGTTAGTGCAGAATACTACGGTAAGAACACAATGTTTACTATTTTTCTTCCAATATTATTTCTTTGGTAATGTGGTGGAACACAGGGCCTTAACTATACTAGGCAAGTACTCTACCTTTAAAGCTCTACCCCCAACCCCAAGAACACAATGTAGTACATCCCATAATGGCATATACCAAATTGTCAAGATATGCTATATAGACTCTGACATCCCAGATTGTTCAAAGGAACTCTTTCATAGAGGACAACATTTAAATACAGACACGTGCGTATCTATCCTTCCACCATAAAAATTTTGTTCAGCGTCTGAGAGCTCAATTCTACTGTAGTCAATCGTATCAAAGAGTTCAGACTTTTTACAAGGACAATTATTTGTAAGTAAGAAAGTAAAGGAGTTATTCTGATAGTAGAATTCAGTCCCTGGCACCTTCAGTCTATGGAAATGACATCATATCTGATTCCCCTGCTGAAGGCATCCTCCGCTTGCTCCCCTAGCCTGGTTGACCGAGGCACTGAGGATCCCTGGATAAAGCAGGAGAGGGTCCGAGGAGACAGACTCAGACTCTAACCAGTCTGTGGTGAAGGACTCACGCTGGTCGTTTGCTACTGAGGAGATGACAGGTGAGTGCCTCGCTGTAAACCGTGGAAGCAGAAACAGTGCGGCTCAGGCGTTCTGTGCTTCTTGTTTCAAGGAAGTAATATGGTAACATGGTGCCTCATCATTCCTTCATTATTTGAAGCTTTTTTTCCATTTGATAAACATAGTAAATTTTTGAGATGTGCCAGGCAGTGTGACATGACTTCGAGAAGCTTCCCAGTTGTCATTTTTAGTGTATCATAACAGGTACTGGAAATATATATGAGGCCTATGTTTTCAAGAAAAAGAAGGAAAATGCCTTGTCTATTATTACACTGAGGTCTAATAAATTTACCCCTCTGACTTGCATGTAAGGGATTTTAACACAATACCATAAGTGTGTATGCTTCAAAGAAGTAGTTTGTAACTTCAGCCTACAAAGAGATCATCTAGGAGACTTTTTTAAAAAGCTCTGATGTCCCCAGTCCCATTTCAACAACTTGATTCAAGTATCTCTGGAAATAGATTCTGGGCATTAGTGTATGTGTGTGTATGTATATATATATATATATATATATATATATATATATATATATATATATATATATATATATTTAAAGACTCCAAGTAACTGTACTGCACTGCCAGGGTTGAGAACCTTTGCATTACAATTTCTATATTAGATACTTGGAGTCCAAAAAAATACCAGACATGCAGTAGGCCCATCTGTAATATATTTTTCTCTGTTTATCTGCTTTATTGCTTAGCACCTGTCTGACCCAGAACGGGAACACGTAGAATAGCTGTTCTTTTCCATTCTTCCTTCTTGCTAGAAATATCTGGAGAAAAGTGAAACACATTAATAGTTAGGGTTTAAAATATGTTTGTCAAAATGTACATGTTGTGGGACCTTTAAACTCAAATAAATGATGTTACTCTTTCTCATACGAATTTGTCAAAGTACTTCATTAAATGTAATTACATGAGGTAATGTTCTAATAATAACATTCCATCAGCCCCTGACAGCAAACACTGAAAGGCTAAGAAAATATTTTGAATCTGCAGATGAAATATGACACAGAAATGAAACAGTGGCAACACTGGAGCTGGGAAACCTAGAATACAACGTGAATAAACTAAAGATAAAAGCAGTTTTACATCTCAGTATTATAGCACAGTTCAGGTAACAGACAATCTCAATGGTGAGGAGCAGACACTGGCTTTTGTGCCCGTTTGTTTGTGTTCTGACTGGCTCATTTTATTTGGCCTTCGTAATAACAAATTTCTGCTTCAGTCATTAGAAATTTTTAAAAATGATTTTGATTGTGTTCATTTATTAGGATGGCAAAAAAATATGGTATCAAATGATCCTTGGCAAGAATCCAATTTCCACAAAGGCTGGGAAGGAAAGGAGACTTCTTGCCCAGGAAGGAGAGCGATTTCATTCATTCAATAAATTCTGGTCGAATACCTACTAAATGGAGGAAGGCGTGTAGGAACAGTGGTCCTGAGATGGACAGAGGAGTCCTCTGGGCTGTGCTTTCCAGGGAAAATGTTTCTTCATAGAAATGTAAAAGTGGCTGTTTTCTTTCTCAGGTGAACAAAATCGCCCACACATCTATACTTTACATGGCCCTTTAAGCTTCAGGTGTTCCTAGAACACCTGCAGTTTTGTAGTGTGGGACAGCGTGGTTCTGCACCAGTGAATGCAGGTACAAGAGACTGTACTGAGATTTGGTGGAAAGGAGGAAGCAAATTAGTGCCGCATAATTTAATCTTATTCTTACCCTCAGTCCCTCCATCAGCCCTGGGACCACAAGTTATGATTTGGGGTTTTGATTTTACTTTAAACTGTGTTGTTTATCCCTTAAATAAACTTTCATTTCCTTCGTCATCTGTGTAATGCGGTATCCCTCAAAGGTGGCGGAGGGGAAACACGTGCGAGGTTTAATGTTTTTAAGTATCAGAGACCTGGTCCCCTTGTTACCTCTCTGGAATATGTCTGTGAAGGACTATTTTTAGGTATGCACAGCCAGGATAGGTTTCTGTGGTTTAGAGCAGAGCTTTTCAAACTTTAATATGCAGAAAACTCCCTGGGGCCGGAAAACAAGCAGATTCCAACTCAGCAGGCCTACCACTGAGACCTAGGAGTCTGCATTTCTACCAAGTTCCCAGGCTGTGCCGATGCCCGCCATCATGCTTTGAGGAGAAAGGACTAAGAGGACCTCCAGCCAGCGGCGACAAGGGAAAAAGGTGCATAATTTCTAAATATTTTCTTCTCTAAGAGACTTTCCCAAGATGTTCAGAACAAAACCATTCTTCTTTTCTCTGTAACCAAAAACAAATTTTAAATAATATTTTTGAGACAAAGACCCTGTCTGAAATCCTGCATGTATGTTTCGAGTATCAAGAGATCTGTGCTTTTTGCCAACATAAAACTAATCAAGTTTCAGCACAATTATCCTTATTTAAAGGCTGTATCAGTAAGTAAGATGATATATTTTTGTTGGAAAAAAGTGTGCGTCCTTGTATGTATTCCAGTTTGTTCCAGCCAGTTTTGAACCTTAGCTTTTTAACACTAGGCAGTGGATAGTGTACCTCTGGCTTAGAACCATGAAAGCACCAAACGCCAGAGCAAAGATGCTTAGAGAGCAGCTGGTTCCACGTTGTCCAAGCACAGCACGGCTACCCCTGCGAGAAATGACGCTAGGCGTAACATCCCCAGGTGTTTTATAAATGTTTATAGTTTTCTATGTATTTTATGCTGTAAATATACTTTACATATTAGGGAAATCTACAACTAAGCATATTTGGCCTTGACTTTATGGATACTCTTAGAAAGTGAAGACACATTATCTCAAATTTTAGAAGTGAGTCGTTATAAAGAACAAATTTATGAATATCGTTATAGTAGCACATATATAAGCAAAAATTGTGAGCAGTGGGGCTTGGGAAGTAGTATTTAATCTCCTAGTATCACTCACAAAAGAGGAAATGGATGCTCAGAAATATCACCATGTTCCAAAGAATTTAAGATGCCACAAGTCATAGGGTGTGTCTTAATTTCAGAAGCTCTAAAATGTGAGGAAATTTAAACAATAAACGAAATGTGAAAGTGATTTACTTAAAGTCATGTACCTATGATTGAAAGTGTTTAAAGAATAATTTCTTGTCTAAGAGCACTTCTGCTGTAGTCAGTGACAAAATGTTGACCCAAAGTAATAACA
Organism: Chinchilla lanigera; assembly: GCF_000276665.1. NCBI lineage: Eukaryota > Metazoa > Chordata > Mammalia > Rodentia > Chinchillidae > Chinchilla > Chinchilla lanigera. The sequence continues at coordinate 14,475,315 of NW_004955440.1, forward strand.
TTCTTATAATGGAATTTCAGGCTCTACCTGTGGCAGGCAGGTAGGTAAAATAATCTCAGGCAAGATGCTTTCTTTCGTCTCCTGTTGTGAGAAAGTTGTGCCACTAAAAGGCCATATTTATGTCTTTCTACAAGATCAAAATTTATTTAATAACGGTAACAAATTCACAAGGTACATCATCAGCATTGGCTGGCTGAGTCCTCTAGATTCACTTGATAGCCACAAGCTGAGCGGTCGTAGGTTGTTTTATTCTGATTTTAATTACTTACATCTGTAACATTCAAATCACACATCACACAGTAATATATAGGCTACAGAACAGCTAAGAAATGGTTAGCAGCAGTTGCAGTATCCCAAGAGGCAGAAAGCCCATAGAGATGAGCCAAGGCATTGCAGGTGACCGGATAGGGTTAGGGACTGGGCAGAGCTTGTGTTGGCAGAGCTTGTTGGAGGTGTGGGGCTTGTTGGAAGCACAGAAAATGTTCCAAGCCCAAGTCTACATAGTAGACAGTTTGAGGGGGTCACACCAGACAGGGAGATTGAGCCTGAGTGGGTCACTACCTCGTGATGTGTTCATCAGATAGTCTGATGAGATGACAGGTCAGTGTGTGTGTCTCGGTGCCTGTGTTCGGTGCCCCTCCTTTTACATGCTCCAGGTAAGGGGGGTTCCATCTTTTGTTGGTCTGCTGTCTTCAGCAAGTCTGTGAGCTTATTTTCCCCTGATGTGGCTTGGGTAAGTCATGGTCCATGTGCCCTTGGTTTAATTTGATAGGCTTACAGAGGGTAATTTTTATTAGCGAGATTAATTTATCAGTTTGTGCCTTATGCTAGCGTTGTGCAGCTAGAGGTTGTTCTTTCTGATAAGTTTGGTATTTCCAACACCTGGTGGTTATCTATTTGCACAGACAAATTACCAAATCATTCTGCCTTAGCACTTTTACTCAAAATGGAACAAACTGCTGTTTTATAAGATGGAGTCACTCAGGACAAAGTACAAGGAAAGCTACTATTCTGTACAACATGAAATAACTCACAGAAGAGCACATCCTGCCCTGTGTATATCCTAAAATCAGCCTTTACAGGATGACAACCCATTCCCCTATCAATGTCTCCCAGCCAAAGGCCACGAGGAACACATCTGCAGATGCTCAAGTTGGGTCTCTTACACGTTGCAATGAGGAAGAACTGTGGGAAATATCAGCAAGATGTGTTAGAAAGAACACATATCGTAGGATTTCAGAATGCGTTATGTGATTTTGAGGAGCAACCCAGGAAGCTGGGCTCTGCTCTGGATTAGATGCTATCACATAGCAAAGATAATCTTGTGATTTTTTTCATCTTACATCTTATCTCAAAGGTGAGAGAAATGAAGGTAAGCTAATGCTGAGATTGGTAAGCAAGTAGTATTCATTCCTATTAGCTGGGCTAAGAGGATGTTTGATCATTTTTTGTGGTTTGAACAACGTTCATATTTTGGTCCATCTTCAGACTTGATAGGACAGTGGTCCTCATCCATGAGGGTCACAGAGTGGCCTTCTGTTAGTATTTTGTGAAACTGCTATGTTCTGTAGGAAGACAAACCTAGCTGTGAGTGCCAGGCCAACACCTGGATGTTGGGCTGCTTTTATTTCTCACACCTTCTTAGACAGATCTCTCCTGAACATCTTGCAGTGCTTTCAGACTAAATGTGAGTTGTCAGCAAACTATCAGCAGGAGTTTTGCTAATGAATTTAAGATACCTTCTTAAACTGTGTGCTGGCAGATACTTTTAACTCTGAAAGTAATTGCCTTGCTGTCTTCTCTTCAAAAGAATTGGTCTTCAGCCACCTGTGACAATTAGTATTCTACTTCAGCAGAGACCATAATCCACATATTCTTCAGTCAATCCTACCCCAGCCATCTCACACAACCTTTCTTTATATGACAAAGCTTAACTGTCACCCTAAAACTTCCTTGAGGTTTCTGTGCTGGGTCAGTAGCATTTACTGATGATGACAGAGAGAGAACAGCATCATAGAAACAAAATATTCTCAAGGGCAGTGATACTGAGGACCACCACATCCCCAAGGCTGAAGGCAAAATTAACTAGAGGTAAGCAGACGGAAATGAAGGTAGATTAGTGGTCATCGAGGATTCAGGAGTAGGGAGTTTTCTTTTGGATGTAGTGAATACATTCAGTGAGTAGAAGTGGTAATGGTTGCACAGTCTTATGAATATACTGAAAAACACTGAATGATACACTTAAAAGTGTAAATTTTGTGGTATTTTACTGATATTCTATTAAGAAATTAAAGGAGCTGAGTAATAGCTATATTAGTGAACTTTCCTATTACTGACACAAGATACTCAACAATTTAGAGAAGAGGGTTAATTGGGCTCACAGTTTTGGGGGGTTCAGTCTGTGGTCAGCAGGCTCCAAGGCAGGAACATCATGGCAGAAGGGCGTGGCAGAGCAAAGATGCTTACTTAGTTCACGGCAACCAGGAAGATGAGCAGAGGAAGCATAAAAGAGATAAAGCAAGGAACCACACGTGGTGTCCAAGCTCACACCTCCGTGACCCACTCTGACAAGCCAGAAGTGTGCTTTACTATTCCCCTGGGCATTAATCCAATAAAGTTGACTGGGTCCATGATCACACCTAGAGAGATCAAACATTACTTCGGAGAGACTTCTCTTATTGATCGTTGTTAGAGTTTTGTCCCCTACATTGTGACATTTTCAAGTTCATCAGTAATGTGGTGTTTGACATGCTTGATTCACTTAGTAATAGTAATCAAATGGTAATCATAGATCTCTTCCCTGGATGAAGGTAACTAGTAGAACTGATAATAGGAAGCCTCATTTTAAAGTCAGTTGCATATTCAGACATAATTCTTAAAATTTTTGTCACTAATTTTGGTAAAGGTCTAAATCAGACTCAGCTATACCTATACTAGTAGTTTCTAAAAGATTTCCCAGAAGGCTAAAGCTTAATTAAGAGGAAGAATGAGAAAGGTAGTGGAAACCATGTTCTCCTGCGCAGGTTTGCAGTGCACGCAAGGGTTCTCTCCACTCGTTCATCCATTCCTGCACCGGCCTGGCAGGCACTGGGGACACATAGCCTGTCGCCTGAGAACTTCAAGTGCAATGGTACAACAGAGCATGCTGTTTCTGTCACCTGGAGAAATGGGCTGGATTGCATTTTGTTTGTGTAGGTGTTACCCATTCTTACTGATTCCATAGTATTGGAAATTAGGACTCTGGAATTTAGGGGAAAAAAGGAGAAAAGATAACTTTATTCCTTATTTAAGAAAAAGCTTCTCTCAGAGAATTCTTTCCTCGGAGCCTGTTTGAACCCAGGACAGTGGGAGTTGTATTTATGTCGGTACAGAGGTCAAGAGCAGCTACCAGGCTACCCATCCCAGCTCCTGATCTGCTGTTTTCTCTGGCGGCCACCAGATTGAGTGGACATCTGAGGCAGAAAAAAACTCCCAAGAATTGCAAGCTCTGAAACATTTTTAAATGTGAGCATCCCTTTTTTATAACAACTATAGAAATGATCCCTGCAAGTACAGCCTTAGCACTAGTTTTTTGAAAGACAAAAGAATCATAAACCTCTGCATGACAGCGGTTAGAAGCTGTTGGCTGGGAAAATGAATAAGGATAAATAGATCAAATGAGTGCAGTAACAGTTTGAAATGATTTTGTGTTTCAGCAAACATAGCGGCATCTATATACATTTAAAACACTCAATGTAGATACAATTCTTCTCAACCAATAAATTTAAAAGTTTTAAATTTTACAGTATAGAACATTTTAAAGATTTAAAAGTTCTATAATACAGTATCCTATGTTGGTGTGAGGTGGTAAACTTCTATAACCTGGATGGGATAGGAAACTGATGCAGTCCCTTTGGAAAGCAGTTGGACAGCATCTATTAAAAATCTAAAGATATATTCTGTTTGACTCAGTTATTTTGCTTTTATGAAATTACCGTTACATATTTGCAAAAAGGAAAATGATGGTCATTATAATATACCTAATGAGAGTACAAAATTGGATAACAACAGAAACGTCCAGCATTGGAGACTGGGGAACCATGCATGTGTCAAATACTCCAGAGCCATTAACAAAGATGGAGTTTTCTCTGACACATTATTAAGTAAAACTTCAAGTCACACACTGTGTATACAGGAAGGTCCCATTGATATAAAAAGAAAAAATACACACATATGTAGCTTCAAGTCTCTATAGGATCATGACTCATTTCTTAGCATTACGTTAGGATTTATCAAGTTTGAATAATATGTAGATCCTGTAAAGGGAAATAGTTTTAAAAATACTCACTGTTGTCCTAAGATTTTGGTCCTAAATTTTACCCTAGTAGGTACAAGTACCAGAAATCAGTGTACCCTCTGTGCCTTTAGCATTGATAAAAATATAAATCCAAAGACAATTTACAAATTAAATGCTCTAAAAATCTGTGTAATACAAACCCATATTAATGGATGATGTTGTGCTAAAAATGATGTCTGATGCAGTCAATACTATAAAAATCTCCAAAACACCAAGTCTGTGTTTGTAATTCAGGGTAACCAGACCAGGTTGATGGCACTTGAAAACCCTAAATTTGTTTTGTTTTCTTAAAATTAAGGTTAATATCTTTTTTTTTTTTTTTTTTGGTATGGGAATTGAACTCGTGACCTCACACTTGCCAGGCAAGTGCTTGTGCCACTGAGCTATACCCTCAGCCCCTAGGGTTAATATCAGATGGGCTTCTTAAAGCATTAAGTGTACTGGGAAACATAGAATAATACATTAATCTACTCCATTTTTTGCAGATGTTGAAAAATGCATACTTTCAACATATTATTTGCAATGTTTGGAAAGAAAATGGTAAAAGCTGAAGTTATCCATGTCATTTAAAAAGCACCGTAACTGAGATTTTGTTATCGTTATTTCGATTTGTCTCTAGCTGAAAGTTCAAACTACCCCAGCGCTGTGTCCTGTGGCTTTCACTCGGCCCAATGCATCATCCTCACATTGAGCTGGTTTCTGATCTTTGCTCATTATCTCTCAGTCATTAAACTAGTGCACTGCTCATTTTAGTTATGTTAGTTTTCAGGATGTCACCTTGAATTCTCAATTTATTAAACTTTTAAAAATTTAAGTCTCTGTGTATGAGAATGTCACTCAGTTGCAAACTGTCATAGCCAAAAAGAAGCTCTGGTCATAATAACTCGAAAAAAATTCAACCTAAGGCTGATTGTATCATTTTGACATTGACACTTGCTAACTTTGTGACTGTCAGATCTGCTTTTGGATTCATAAAAAATTAAAATCCAGAGGAAGATGTTCAAAATATTTATGTCATGAGTGGTAGGATTTTTAGTGATTTTTATCTTTTCCTTGTCCTTTCAAGGATCAGTTCAAACATTTTAAAGGATCATGATTATTTATATAAACTTAAAAGTACATAGTAAAGCTAATTTTGTTGTGGAAAAAATTAAAAATAAAATGTTCATTTTATCACTCGACTCTCAAAGATTATAAACACACATGAAACTGAGGGTGATATAATTAAGATCTAGCATTTAGTTGAATGTGATCACAATCTAGAATCTGGATAATGGAATTTTTTATGTTTAGTCACTGAGGTGGCTATTCCAATAAATACATAAAATTAAAAATCATTTTGTGTGAAGAACTTCCAGAATCCCTAGGAGCCCTTAGACCTAGTGGAGGAAATACTTTCTATCCTTCTTTTCTTTTTAATTTTATTTTCTTAGAACATGTTTCCAGTACATGAAGTTTATATTCATCTTAGGTGGTAGATATGTGTACATAACATATCTTGATTCTTTTTTATTCTGTTTCCCCTCCCTCCACCTCTAGATCTCCTCCCCATCTTCATTATTATTGCTATCATTATTTTTATTTCATGTCTACAACATACAGTGTTCATATTCATTGTATTTGGTACATGTGTATGACACATCTTAAATCCTTTTGTATCCCTTTCCCCTCCCCTCTCCCTTAAACCTTGATCTCTTTGATGCCTTCTGTTTGTGAAAGAGGAACCTGCCTATTTCCTTTTATCAATCTTATTTTACTCTTTATTTGTACTCCACATTACTCAAATGAGAGACACCACATGGTATTTAAGCTTGTGTATCTGAGTTATTTCACATCACATTATGTTTTCCACATGTACCCATTTTCCTACAAATCTCTCAGATTTATCCTTCTTTATAGCTGAGTAGTATTCCATTACATATAGATACCACATTTTAAAAATCCATCTGTCTATTGATGGACATATAGGCTGCTTCTAGGATTTAACTCCTATGAATTGTAATGCTGTAAACATTGGTAGGCATGTATTTCTTTACTATGATGTCTTTAATTCTCTTGAGAAGATACAAGAAGCCATGTCATACTATAGCTCTTGACAGAGCTGTGTCAAGTGGGATTTTTATTTTTAGTTCTTTGCAGAATCTCCCCACTGGCTTCCATACATTTGTACTGGTTTACATTCCCACCAACCACAGGGCTTCTCTCTGCTCCTACAGGACTTAGGGCTTTCCATAACAAGCAAGATAAAAATAAAATGGCGTCACCTTCTAGTGACCTTCCTTCTTACCACCCCCACCCCTTCACTTCCTTTTAGATTTTTCTTTCCCTTTGCATGTTCACCTCTATCTTTTGCCGGTTCCCTTGAGATGCTCGTAATTCTAAAACTCACAAAAAGTCACTTTGATATCCCAGTAGGACTAATGCAGTAAACACCAGCTATGGACAGAAAACAACAGACCGTGGTCTGACTGGGTGCCACACAGGAAGCCCAGCACAGCAGAGCTCTGGCTGGGATTGAAGGTAGGAGAAAGGGTGGCATTTTAAAGCCCAAAACAACACACAGTGGCTCTGTATGAGGAAAACAGAGTCAATGAGTGCTGCTGATGGTGCCCCTTCCCCACTAGTGTCTGGCCTTTCGGTTGGGGAGGACTGGGCTCCAGGACGACCAGCACCTTTGCCGCAGGCATGATGTGCTCCATCTAGACAGTGGAGCCCTGCGAGGCAGCAGGTCGTATGGCTTAATCAGGATTAATCCGCATCCAGACCGCAGTTCAAACCACCCACTTCACAGGGAGACTCTGAAAGTTGGAGGAAACTTTAAAGATGTGCTAGTCTAACTCTCTCCAATGCAGGCCAAAGAATCCCAGAGTGATTACTAGTTGCCAAGTGGATCAATTAGATCTAGAATCCAATTCTCTTGACTGATTCCAGAGCTCTTTGAAATTACAATTCATTGTAAATTCATCTTAAATGAGCTGCCTTTCCCTTCTGAATGAGGACAACCTGCAAAGACTGTATTTAGCAAGGCATGGTAGGTGGCACCCACTAAAGCAGAGTTTTGTCAAAAACAGTTGCCTTTTATGAACTGCTTCCTCCACGTCCCGTCTCTTAGTCTTAGTTCTCAGAACAGGAACCTGAGACCAAGGTTTCTCTGCCGTCTAAATGTGAAGAAAGAGCTCTGGGAAACCTCAGTGGGAATGAGGGCAACAGGACTCAAAAGGGAGAGAAAGCAAGGAACCATGGGATTATGGCAAAGTCTAGAGGGAGAGAACTTCAGGCTGAGGCCACAGGGGACCTCTGGAGTGAAAGTTATGCTTCAGCATTTTGTCCTCATGATTTAAGGCAAGAAAATTAACCTCCATACTTGAGTCTAGACAGCAGACCTGGCCGGAGTAGCTGAAAGTCCTTAGCACTTCAGCTCTTGCATGGGCAGACAAAGCTGCTCCAGAAGCCAAGGAGCAGGCTCTGCAGAGAGTTCTGGTTCAGGTCATAGAGGACACAGATGCCCGGGGAATGGCACACAGAATAGAATAGAGGACCCCAAAAGACAGGGGACAGCGGCAGTGTCCATGACCGCTCAGTTGTAGACCATAGTCCAATCCTTTGCCAGGTCATTTCCCTATTTCTTCCACAAGCCAGTTTAAACAGGCACACTGGCTTGGGGAAAATGCATCATAAAAACGAGTACTCTAGATATGGGGTTGGTGATTCTTTCCATAAAAATAGTGAGTGTTTTAGGCTTTACGAGCCATAATATGTCTGTTTTAATGCCTATAGTCAATTCTGCTAAAGAAGCCATAGACAATACATAAGCAAATAGGTGTGGTTTAGGCCAGTAATGTGCTGTACACATTGAAATTTAACCATCACATAACTTTCTCATCAGAAAATACTCTTCTTTTGAGCTTTATTCAAACATCCAAAGGTGTAAAAGCCATTCTTCCCTTGCAGGCCGTATAGACCATAGGCGATGTGCTGGCTGTGGACTACAGTTTGCCAACCTTGGCTGTAGGTCAGTGATTTCCAAATTCTTTTCCTGTGACTGTAAGAAAGGTATTTGATTTTATGTAAAACCTAGAACATAACACATATAAACACACTCGCACGTCTGTGGTTAAAATTTAAATTTCATAAAATGAAACTTTTCTGTGAATTATGAAGTCTGATATTTTTCCTTTTATTCCACTTGATTTTATTTCTAAATGCTGTTGTGACCCACTGAATTACTTTTCCCACCCCTCATTGGATCTCATCACTAATTTGAAAAACTGCTAGAGATCAGCAAATCTGCGCTCTTGGTATTGGGCAAGGCTGGTATTGTCATCACAGTGGCTGTTTTGTATTCATCAGCATTGACACTACTTGGAATTTGCCAGAAAATAACATAAAGGCCAAAAAATAGATACTATCAAAACCTGTCAAGGGCAACATGACAACAGCCTGCCTCCACTTGCCTGGTACCAGGAAATTTCAACTGGCTCCCTATCTTTCTTGATGTGTGATGTATGAATTTCATTTGAAGTGAGCAGAATTCAGAGCAAACAGAATTTCAAGCAACTGCAAGCCCTAGCCTGAAACTTTGAGTTTGGTGGTTTCGAAGAGACTTTGGACCTTTTGCATTATAGGCATGTTTATCACCAGCTAAGGTATTTGGAAAGTATGACAACTTCAAATAGTAACCTCTTGGTGCAACTTAGTGAAAGATTAAAATACATTGGACCACAAATGGCTTTTAAAAGATAAAGCAAACTGTGATCAGAGGACCAACGATGAAATGGGTAGTACCTTTTCTAATTAAGGTACAGCTTCACACTCTAAACTTCACAGTTCAGAGATCATGACTGGCCTCTGGAAAACAGAGACCAGATGAAACTTGTTTTCTTCATTTCCCATGGTCCATTTTGCTCTTGTCATGTTTCTGACCATCCTGGTCTATCTAGATTTTTTAAATTATGAGATAATAATTGTATTTAAGGGATATAATCTAATATGTAAGCATGTATATGATCAGATAAGAGTTTTATCTGAATTTTAAAGGTGAGATGAGGGAGGCAGAGACCAATTTGAAATCTTACTAAAGACTTCATACTTATGCTTATTTTCAAAATGCTCTCCCCCATGTTTAGTTTCTGTGATAATGCATGTGGACCACGGGGCTCTTTGTGCCCCTTTCTCTCCCTAATTCATTTCAGTTTAGAAAACAACTGTCGTGCACATTGCCTGAGCTAGTTACGGGGGACGCAGCAGTTAATGAAATGAGAAGCTGCTCTTAAGGAGCACAGACTACAATGCCACCCATTCGGTGAGATGCTATGTGCAGAAGTTCTCTGTTAGCTGTGAAATAATTGATAATCATTGTGATGTTAGCAATCAATCCTTTCTCACAGGCACAGTCTTCCACTGTGTAGCAGAACTGCAGACCACCAGCAGAAGTCTCTTACTTCCAACATGCTAGTTCTTTCTCTTCAGGTACAAAAAGATGTAGACTCTTAGTAACTACATGAGAGACCACTTTTAAAAATTAACCCATGACACACACATGTAAAATAATGCTAAGAAAAAAGATTCCAGGAAAACCTAGGTGGTGGATTCTAAGAAACTATTTTCTTCTCTAAAATGATCCCTTTAAAATATTTTAAAATATGCTCTAAATATACCAGCTACAGTGCTGGGCATGGTGGTGTATGCTTGTAATACCAGCTACTAGGAAGGCTGAGATACGATGATCACAAGTTTGAGGGCAACCTGGGCAACTTGGTGAGACCCTGCTGAGAGAAAGAGAAAGAGTCTCCAAAGAAATAAAATTGCAAAAATAACAAAATATACTGAGATCAATGAGAACAAAAGAATATATGTAGCTATAAAATACAGATATATATGTATATTTATATGGATGGTATGAGTATTGCCTACAGGTATAATTGTGATAATTTTTTAGCTTTATATTGCAGGCATCTTTCCCTTTAAATTTACCTTATTTTTTTTGCAGTAGCTTATTGTACGGCTATACAATGAAATTGTTTTCAGTCTTTTATTCGTGATGATTGTTTTGTAGATAACAGCTTTAAACACTGTCTTTATATAAGTATACAAGGATAAAGAAAAACTCTTGGAACTGAGGTTATTTATTCAAAGGCTATAAACATAAACATATTGTGCCATATTACTCTACCCAAGCTAGATATAAGAGTTCCTCTACAACCATGAAATTCTGTGTTATACGTTTTTAAATATTTTCTAACCTAATGATGGAAATAATAATCTTGATTATTGTTTTACTGTGAGCATTTGTGATTCACAGTATAGAAGTTTGAATATCTATTGCTATTGAGTTTGAACATCTATTGCTATTGAGTTTGAACATCTATTCCCATGTTTATTAGTCACATATTTTCTTTTTATTTCTGTTTTTCTTGAGAAAGATATGAGTCACATACCTTAAAGGTCGCCACTTAAAAGTACACAGTTCAGTGGCTTTCATATATTCACAACTTTATAACATCGTCACTACGATCTAATCACAGAACATGTTCGTCATCTCAAAAGAAGCCTCATACCCACTAGCAGTCACTCTTGGCTCATTTTGGAAGGGTGGCTGTGAAAAGACCAGCCACAAGGGATGGCAAAAGGGTCTAACAAAAGTTTATTTTCTTTCCAAATAGAAAAGCTGGGGACTTTTGACATGATTTAAGTTTAAGTGTCAAGAGTGAGATCACTAATAAGAGTACAGATGTAGGACAATTAATTCCCATGCTGCTGGGATTTGCGATCTTAAGAAATTCTAAAGACTATGAAAGGGGGAAAATCTAGCATTTAAATCAGTCAATGTATGGAAAGCTCTTGCAGCATCATTTGTGTCAGTTTTGGTCTCTGGAGAAGCAGTAACTGAGATGAGATTAAGAATGCAAAGGGTTATTAGGGTGCAAACTCACACTGAAAAAGAGCTGAGAATACAACTCAGTGGTAGAGTGCTTGTCTACCACCCTTGGGACACTGGGTTTGATTTCCAGCACAGAGGAGGGGAGAGGAAGGAGTAAGATTGGACAGAGACTCCTTCAGACCATAATGCAGGTCTCTCTAGGGTGAGACTGCCCATTAGAGGAGTACTAAGTTAGGCTAAAGTGACCTGGCCTTAAGAAATGTATTAGTTATAGTGATAAATACCTAAGGGTATAGGGAATAGAGGTGGAGGGTGGGGTAGCAGTAAGTTTAAGTAGAAATAAAGACGTGAGTACAATCAGTGCGGAGTGAGGAAGAGCAATAGTTGATGACATCAGAGAGGAAGGGATGCTGATGGAAGCAATCACACAGAACCATTATGAGATTCTGGCTTTTAAATAAATGAAATGAGGGGAAATTACAGGGTTTTGAGCCAGTAAGTGACTCTACTAATGGTAAACCACTAAGTGGTCTACTAATATCTTGCAAGGATCCTAGAAGCACCTTAAAGAGTAGAATGAAAGCAGGGAGATCTATAAGGAGGCTGTTACGGTTTACATATAAAAGTCCCCCTAAAGCCTCATGCAAGCATATGTGTGACCTTTGGAAAGTGACTGGATTATAGGGACATTATAGCTGACTTGCTATTGGGAGGCAGGGCCTGGTGAGAAGAAGCAGATCACTGTGGGTATGACCAAGAAGGCTATATCTCCCTCTCCTGCTTGTCCCTTGACAGTCTCTGCTTCCTTGATACCACGCCATGAGCAGCTTCTCTCAACAATGCCCCTGTGCCATGCTGTCCTGCCTTGTCTTGCCAGCTGACTAAGGACTGAAACATGACCCAAAATAAACCTCTTCTTCCTTAAATCGTGTGTCAGGTATTTCATCCCAGTAATAATGGAAGTAAATAAAACAGATTTTGATAGCAACAGTAGAGCCATTGCTGTGATGTTACCTGATCATGTGGTTCAGAAGCCTTTGGTAATAGTTTGTGGAAGGAGTTTGGAAAGGTTTGAAAATGCTGGCTAAAGAAGTAGCTGGAGAATATTGTGAAGTGAGCTTGATGGGAGATTCTGAATGGACCTCAGAAGACCAAATGCCGATAAAAATACAGACAGTAAAGACCAGGGTCAGGAGGTTTCAGTTGGGAAGAAAGACTCCACTGGCAGTTGGTCTTCAGGCCACGTATTAGATACTGTAGTGGAAAAATTTGTCTACATTTTGTTCACATCCTGAGGCATTTGCAAAAGACAGATTAAGAATAGCAGGTTAATATGGCATGGGAAATTTCAGGTAGTCTAACACTCAGGCTGTGGCATCGGTATTGATGGGGGCTTTTAGATAGCTCTACATTGAAAATCAAGGGCATATGGCACAGCTGAGTGATTTTTAAAATTTTAGTTTCACCAGAAAGGAAGCTGTTGTAAAGTTGAAGCAGAGGACAGCTTGGGTGCTAAAAGATTAGCATTTCTTTTTTTAAAAAAAGTGTTTTACAACAGGACAATGGAAAAGATGTCTTCAGAGCATGTGAGGAATCAGCAAGGCCTCAATCTTCTCAAGTTCAAAATTGCAGAAGTGAAAGTTTTGTTTTGAGAAGAGAGCCCCAGGGCATGGTGCTAGAGAATGGCCACCTCATGAATTTGCTCCCAGGGATTCAGGTCACCCAGAGGGCCCTAGTGCTGTGAAGCAGAAGGGCCAAGCTACTGTGGAGCATACTCAATGTGATGCTAGTTTTATAGCCGTGTAGAATGCAAGGGTTGTGGGGTCAGGGAGGCTTCCAGCCAGATTTCATAAGAAGGCCTCAGAGGCCAGGCAGTGTGCCCCTGAGAAGGCAGTGCATGAAGCTGTGAGAATGAGGCCAAAAGTGCAGTGGAGACCTCATGAATACGAACGCCTGAAGAAAACTGCAAGGAATAAGCAAAGCCAGAGGCAGGCAAAGAACGCTACAACCACTGGTAATGTCAAGGGTTGAGGCCACCAAAACGCATAAGGTCACAGAGTTTATAGCATGCTATAATTTGCAGTGGGTGCTGGACATAGAACTGTAGGATTTAGTGTTTGCCCTGTGAAGTTAGGCCTTGCTTTGGTCCCACTGGCTTCTACCCCTCTATTCCTTCCTTCTGGAATTGAAACGCTCACTCCATGCCACTGTATATTGGCAGTTTTTAACTTCTTTTTAATATTATAGGGGTCCACAGACAATAGCTTCCCTTAAGTCTCAGAGGAGATTTTGACTTTTTTAATCAATAATGGAACTTTTAGGACTTTGGCAATGCATAAAGAAGAACTAAATGCAATTTGCATGAGATGTGTGTCTTTTGGGGGCCAGGGAATAATGTTATGGCACATATCTAGATGTCCCCCCAAAGCAATCATAGGTGGGACCTTTGGAAGATGACTGGATTATAGAGGCATTACAGCTGATGTACTGTTAGGAGGTGGGGCCCAGTCAGAAGGGACATGTCACTGTGGACATGAGCAAGAAGGGTGTTTCTCTCCCTTCTCGACTCCTCTCTTGACACTTTCTGCTTCCCTGCCACCATGCCATGAGCAGCTCTCCTCAGCTATCCGCCTCTGCCATGCTGTCCTGCTTTGGAGCCAGCTGACTGCGCTGAAACCTGAGCCAAAATATCTCTCTCCTTCCTCAAATTGTGGGTATTGAGTATTCTGTCCCACAACACGGGAACTATGACAGAGCCCATTGCCAAAACTCTCAGGAGAGAGCGTGGGTCAGGAGGGCAGCAGTGAAGATGCTCGGGTTCTAGACACATTCACAAGGCAGAGCCAACAAAACTTCCTGATGGACTGTAGATGGAATGTGAGAAAAAAAGAAGCAGGAAGAAAGAAAGAAAAGAAGAAAGCAAGGCAGGAAGGGAAGAAGGAAGGGATGGTGTAAAAAGGAATAAGAATAGTTCCATCATGCACACATGGGATTCAGACCCTTTATGCTGTACTACAAAGGGCTTCCTGTACTTTCTCAGATCACATCACCACTTCCCCTACATTAGCTGGGAAGTTAGAGTATAGATAGTATAGACCAGTCTAGCTCCTAAAAGGACTGTCTTACCTATAGCTGACAAGGAGTCAGAAGTCAGAGTATCATGCAAACTTCTAATTGTTGCCATTTGGTCAGCGCCAAGTTTTTGCACAAACAACAGAGGTTTTCTCTCCCGTGGCTTTTTTCCTGCTTCCTTTTTCAACCCCTTTATCCTAAGGTCTCTGGCTCATCTCACTTCCATTCTCAACTTGTACCAGTTGCTCCTGTTTGCTCTTCATACTTTTCAGAGTGGATTATGCGAGGGTATTCTTCCCAGAATGACACATTTTCACTTATGTCACTGCTGTTGCCCCCATCATAATAGGCTCTACCTTCAAGGACTTTCCTCTAACAGAGCATGGCTTCCAGAATCCCTTTGGAACAAGCTTCAGGGCACCTTCCAACTTTCAGAAAATTGGGCACCAAAGAGGCCCACATGATAGCTAGTAGGCAGAGAAAGTCTTGAATGGTATAGCTGCCAGCCTTCACATCGAGAGCCATGTGTGCAGCCCACCACCCAGCCATGTGTCTATATCACCAACTTACCTTTCATCCTTTCTGGAAGCCTGGAGATGTAACTCAGTGGTAGACCAGCTGTCTAGTATGTGAAAGTCCCTCCTAGCAACACAAGAAGAAAAAGGGAAAATGAGAAAAGGAGCAGAAGAAGAATGAAAAGAAAAAAAGAACAAGGAAAAGAAGAAAAGGGAGAGAGCAAGGAACGCACGTGGTAGCAGAATTCTAAAGATATCCACAACACTCGCCTTTCCCAGTAACTAAATCAAACATGGATCTAGGTGTTGCTGTGAAAGGACTTTGCAGATACAGTACAGTGACTGTCTTGCTTAACTTAAAATAGGAAAGTCATCCTTGATTATACAGGTGGGACTGATATAATTATATGAGCCTTGACAGGCAGCAGCAAAAGGCAGAAGACTTAGTCAGAGAGTTGAGGTGGAAGTTCACCTGACATTGCTATGTGGGGGAAGGAACACATGGAGAGTATGAGACCAGATTCAGCTGCTTCCAGGAGAAAAGACCAGCAGTCAACAAGGACACAGGACTTCAACCACAAAGAATCAAAGCTGGCCAACAACCTGTGTGAACTCAGAGGCAGCTGGTGCTACATATTGAAGCTCACTGAACCTTTCTTTCTCTGGACCAATGATTCTCTCTTTTTTTTTTTTTTTAATTTTAAAAACAAAAGGAGGAAAACATTGACAGACAACCTTTTACAAAATAGAGATTCTCTGTCTTTATCATGGTTGCTTTTCTCCAAATGTACTATTTTGTTTAGATCCCTGGATTTATAGTCTAGCTAAATGGAAATTTACTCTAAGAATAAAATAAGTTTTTGAAAAGACTTTCTTATCTGGGGCATTTCACCCTTCCACTATAAAGAAAAAAATTTCCATCTTTAGCACTAAAGAGAAACATTGTTTCCTGGACCATCAACTATTCTATTGTCTATCTAGAAAAAAAACATCATTTGGAATAACCTGGAACTGTGGAAAATGAAGTAGAAAATTATTGGGAAAATTTCAAAAGTATGGATCTGTGTGAACATTGTAGGTTGAGATAATTAGGATTAAAATTCAATGCTTAGGTTGTGAACAGAAATTTCCCTGAGTGAAATGAGCTCCACAAAAAAGCCCAGCATCATCTGAAAATTAGAAGTTTTTTAATCCATCCAGCTGGACTTCTGATTAAAACAAGGTTTCTTCATTTGTTCTTGGAACACAGGGCGGGAGCAAGGGCTTTGCCAGGACATCAGGGAAGGCAGCTGGGGCTATTGTCGCCATGATCCTCAATCGAGAGTTCCTGAAATCTGCCAGCAGCATGATTCATGACTAGCTAGAACAAAAAACAAGTACAATGGGAAAAAAAAAAAAACCTTGAGATTAAAGAGAAACAGACAGGGGCAACACCATCTGAATGGCCTTTAAAATTACCAAGTTTTCCATTAAAAGATTACTCTAAAGGCTACATAGACGTAAGGCAATTGGGGCAATTGGGAATACTTTGCAAAGTGAGCAAGAGTGAGTGCTTATCCTGTTTGCTTTGTGTTGTAATCAGTTTCCAGTTTCGTACATATATGGAGTGTCTTTCTCCATGAAATGTTTAGCAGTTTGTGAACAATGGCTGTGTCTTATGATTTCTTAAAATAAATAGGAAGTTCTCAGAAAATACGTAATGTACTGAATGAGGTTGCCTGTTGACTTGCTAAATAATGAATTAAGACATTTTTGTTCTAATTAGAATACACACCCCTTGGGAGAAAGCTAGATTGAGTCAGAAGAGACCATATGTTCCTGATTCCCCTGTCCTCCCTCCTTAAATGATATGCAGCTCTAGGGTGACTTCTGTGTTGGAATTGTCTGGAGAATCTCATTAAGAGTGAAGAATTCTATACCCCACTGCTCTAGGCCCACTGATTCAGAATCTAGGAGAGAAGAGTACTTGCATTTTAAAATTGAGATATAATTTACAGAAAAGTAAATGCAGATTTTAATATACAAGTTCAGTGGGATCTGACAAAGGCATACACTCTGCAACTACTCCCCAGCTAAGACATCTATCACTCCAGAGAATTTCCTTAGGTCCCTTTCCAGTCAATCTAGTCACACTCAACACATTATTTAGAGTTCATCCATGTCATTACAGGCATCAATACCCAGTTCCTTTTCATTAGTAAGTAGTGTTCCATTGTAGAAACATACTACAATGTGCTTACATATTCACCTACTGATGGGCATTTGGGTTGTGTATTTGGTTTCTATGCTGTATAACAAATTACCACAAACACAGTAGTTTAAAATGGCACACATTAATTATCTCAAATTTTAATCTGTCAGGTGTTCCATCATGACTGAAGTACATCCCCTCCCCAGGGTCTCACAGAATTCTAGCCAGGCTGCATTACTGTCTGGGGTCCTCTTCCAAGCTCACATGGTTGTTCAGATGGCAGAACTCAGATCTTTGCCATTGTATACTAAGGGTCAGGGCTTCTTGCTGGCCGTCAGCTGAGGGCTGTCCTCTCCGTTACCCCAGGCAACCCTCTCCACAGGCAGTTCACACCATGGCTACTTGCTTCCTCAAGGCCAGCAGGAAAGTATCTCTTTCCAGTCTGGTAAAATTGAACCTTACTTAATGTAATGTAACCAAGAGAGTGACATTCCACCACCATTGTAATATGCTTAGAAGCAAGTCACAAGTCTCACCCACACTTGAGAATCTTATGCAAAGCTATGGATTACTGGGAGCTGCCCTAGGATGAGTCCACCAAAATCGTTTCTAGCTTTCAGCTCTTACTGCATATTAGTGTACAAGTCTTTGTGTGAACCTAAGCCTTCACTTTACTTGGGTAAATACTTGGAAGTAGAACTGCTCAATCCCAGAGTGTGTTTATATTTAATTTGATAAGAAAAAGTCAAAATGTTTTTCCCAAGGTTGTACAGTTTTACATTCCCATCAGCAGTATGAGAGTTCCAGCTATTTTTCACCTTAACCAATATTTACTGTCTTCTCTACTCATCATCCCAACCATTTTCTACCGGGTGTGAAATTTTCATTTTTAGTGAACCATGTGGGTGATTCTTCAAAAGGGCTAACCACCCCTGTAGAGAGGTGAGTCAGAGAGACTGCTCAGCTCTTGCTACAGTCCCTCAGAAGAAAGTCCTCATAGCTAACAGATCAACTGAATCATGGGGAACATTTGTTAAAACTGTGGTTTCTGGGCTCTATTCCAGACCTCTGAGACCAGCATCTCCATAAGTATTATCTGGGAATCTGTATGTTCCAAAGGGTCTCTGGGTGATGCTTTGAACTACTGGGGTTGGGAACCACTGCCTTTCCTACTTCAAGACCCCAAAGTGTCTTTAATGTGCTACTCACACAAAGAATACACCTATGGAATGGGGCTCAGACCCTGAAGTAGCACCAGAGGCACCAACTTCATTAATGATGTCCCTCAGGACATTCATGTCTATCTACCTACTTGTATCTTCTCATGTTAATGACATAACTACAGGGAAGAAAACAATTGAGGACGATACTTCAGATGTTTGGCTTTACTGATAAGACTTAATTCTTTCTCAAGAAAATTTATCTCAAAATGTAACTTTATAATGTCAGTCACAACCCCTTTGAATATTGAAGACATTGACTTTCTTTAGGAAGGAATTCCTTGAAAAGCACTTGTTGGACAAATGCTATTTCCAGAGCACCATGATACAGTATGAACACTTAACGGAAGGCAGGGAAAAGGACAGCCCACCAGCAAGCTGTATGACTTGGTGCTCCATGTAGAGCCCCTGAGGAGTACATCACCGGATGGGAAAGTGACATGTTCCTCTAGGGTTCTTTAACCATCATTTTTGCAAAACCATGTTGAGTCCAGTCCCCATTTGTGCTGCTAACTATCTCTTTGGGATTCACATGCCTCTGCTCTTTCTACAGAAAAAGAAAATACAGTAACAGTCTCAACAACCTGTAGGGAGAATATGTTAAAAAAAAAAAAAGTCAAAGAGTAAGATACTCCTATGTTTCAGCAGTATGCTACTGTGTTTTCAAACAATATTCTCAATATTATTTTTTTCAGCCTCCAGACAGCTTTTCAAGTAAACTTTGCCCAAATCTCAGCACATTAGTGTTCCAAATGTCTAGAAACAAACTTATTCTGTGATGCAGACCTGCACTCCCTGCATTCTGTGTGGCTGAGGCCAGAGGGTCATAAGTTTGAGCCCAACCTGGGCAACTTAGTGACTCAACAAGACCTGTCTCAAACTTTAGAAAAAATTTAAAATTCTGGGTTCAATTCCCTACCCCTAGTACTTCCCCCTGAAAGAATAGAAACTGGAAATAAATACTAACTATCCTTTTTCATATGAACAATGGAACCCATTGCTTTAAAACAGGAAATTCTTCAACTGAAAAGGTGGCTGGATATGGAGGAAAAATAGGTGGAGCCCAGCGTTGGAAAATATAACTGACGTATTGTTTGAAAATAAGCTTGTCCTAACATTGCCTGTTTGTCCTTTTGAATACTCTCTACATTGTCCATTTAACTCTAAAAGAGCAAGTAAGGCCACGAAGGCGGGGAGGTGAAACAGCTCAGCCAAGTTCTCCCCTGACTCAGTGGTGCAGCAGGGATTTAAACTCCAGCTCTTGTGGTCTGGGCTCACCTGCTTCCTCCTTCAGGCCACTCCCTCTGAGTTCTCACCACTGTGCGGGTTGTGAGACCACAGCACCTTCCTGACATCTTTATTGCCCCTTGATTGTGTTCAGTAAGGGGCCTACCTCTTAACACTGTGGGCTTTGGGAAGCCTTTTGAGACACCACTGAAAACCATCTCCCCAGACAGAGGTCCTGCACTTAGTGTTAAGGAATGCACCCTTGAAATCTGCTCCTAGAATCTCTCAGGGGCCAGGGGCCCAAGTAAAGAGCCACTTCTTTTATCTATACAGTTCTTACAGACAAGATTGAGACTTGTCTTCCTGTTTTCTCCTATGTGGCTGGTACACTGGAGCTATGGAAATGTTTGCCTTTTGTGCAAAGGCTTTAGAAACTGTTGGAGAGAGTGTGAGGAGTCAGTGAAGCAAAGAAGGAAAAGGAAACACTCAATAACACTGATGCTCTGAGGCAGAAGAAGGTTCTAGAAATGATAGTTCCCCCCTTTCAACAGACGCCAAGTAATTACAAAGGCACATGCAAGAGACAGTGACTGTCAGCCCTCCACTTCCTGTCTGTGTTGCTGTTCAGTCAATGTGCACGCAATGTGTGCCCTGCACACTCCAGCCCTCCCTGTTCTTGGAGGTGGAGGCACGGAGAGGACAGGAACGTGTGCGCGGGTCTTCTTTCATTGTCACTTTTTTCTTCTTTTAAAAAAATTATATTTTTATTACTAACATTTGTCATACATAATGATTCATCATGAGGAACTTGTAGCTGCACATAACATATCTTAATTCTTCTTTTTTCCCTTCCCCTCCCCCTCCCTTCAACTCCTCTTTTCCTCCCCATGTATGAAAGCTCTGTTTCTGTTGTTTTCTTTCTGTTCTCCTTTTCCTTTTCCCGTCTTTGCCTTCCCCCTCCCCCTCCCGCGTTCACTTCCCATTTGAACACATTTTCTTCTTGCTTCCCAGTGTCTAACAGCCATTTTGGTCCTTATTATCCCTTGGGTCACTCACACAGAAGAAACAATGTGATGTTTAAACAGGCATGTCCAGTTTCCTTCACTTAAAGTTATGGTCTCAAGGTGCATCCATTTACCTAAAAATGTCTAGATTTATCCTTATTTATGGCAGTGTAGTCACCACACTGTACATAAAAATCACATTTTCTTTATCCATTTATCTGTTGATGGGTATCTAGGCTGTTTCCAAGATTTACCTACTACAAATTGTGTGACTATGAACATGGGTGTATATATATATCACTGTGGCATGATGCTTTGAACTCTTTTGGGAAGATACTTAGAAGAGGAATAGCTGAGTCAAATAGCACCTCCAGTTTTAAATTTTTGGGCAATCTCCCTGCTAATTTCCATAGTGGTTGTATCAGTTCACATTCCCACCAACAGTGGAGAAGGGTTCCTTTTTCCCAACAGCCTCACCAGCATCTGTCACTGGTTGACTTTTTGATGATATCCATTCTTTCTGGAGTGAGATGAGATCTCAAGTTGTTTTAATTTGCATTTCTTGAATGACCAATGATTTTGAGTATTTATTCAGATATTTATTTATAGTTTGTACTTCGTCATCTGAGAGTGCCTATTCATTTCAGATGTCCATTTTTGAATTGGGTCTTTAAATTTGGGGGTCTGATTTTTTTTTTTTTTTTTAGTTCTTTACATATTCTAGATATTAGTCCTTTGTCTGACAAGTAGTGGACAAACATTTTTTTCCACTCTGAGTTGTCTCTTCACTCTGTTGGTGGTTTATTTTTCTATGCAAAAGCTTTTTATTTTCCAGCAGACAGAGGTTATAAGGTCTCTAAACCTAAAGCACAACTTTGCAGTCTTGAGGTAAAATATTTAGGCCTCATCATATCCAAGGGAACCCGAAGGCTAGGAAAGGACAGAATTAAACCAATTCTTTCCTTCCCATAGCCCAAGACCCTAAAACAGCTAAGGGGATTCCTAGGAATTACAAGCTTTTGTCACCTTTGGATACCAGGATATGGGGAGATTGCAAGACCCCTCGATCAACTTATAAAAGAGGCCCAAAAGACAGATACCCATATTTTAACCTGGGAATCTGATTCCCAAACAGCATTCTGGAAGCTTAAACAAATTCTACTAAGTGCTCCAGCCCTAAGCCTCCCCACAGGACACCATTTCAATTTGTATGTCAATGAGAGGCTAGGTATGGTTTTAGGAGTACTTACACAGGATCTGGGACCCATTCAATATCCTATAGGGTATCTGAGTCATGAATTAGACACTGTAGCAAAGAGATGGCCTTCTTGCCTTAGAGCTATGGCAGCAGTAGCTCTCTTAGTGCCAGAAGCATCCACGCTAACTTTAGGAAAAGATCTCACTGTATACACGCCTCACACTGTGGCAGGACTTCTTTCATCCAGAGGGAGCCTCTGGCTATCAGACAGCCAACTTCTTAAATACCAGGCTCTACTTATAGAAAGAACCAGCCATTCAAATAAAGACATGTTCCTCCTTAAACCCTACTAGCTTTTTGCCAGAAAAGAAGGAGATTGAGGCTGACAGACATGATTGTGAACAGGTAATTCTCCATACATA